>NC_088644.1:28376413-28436413 GCF_964019385.1 Sycon ciliatum
TGCATACGCGCCTGTAGATTCCAAGGAACACTCCACTGCATGTGCATGTGCATTCAGCTGCGCCGATCAACCTCAGCTATCAGGCATTCTTCATGAAGAAGCTCTGGACTGACTTTGCCGTCGGTACTGATCCCAATGCCGACAAGATCTTCTACTATCACCAGGAGCTGCCCAAGTTTCTCCGTGGCTATCACAGAGCCAACAAGGAGGATGCGGCATATCTGGGCTCTCTCGTCTACCAGGTCAAGTTTGCACAGGACAAGTCTGCCTTCCAGCAGATACCGTGAGTCTTTGGTGGACATCCCTGTAGTCTGCCGGGTGTGAACACTATCAGTTTTTTGTCTCAAGTTTCTGAAAGTGACTCGCTACAGTACTGTATGTGTGACTGCGGATGTTGAACCTGATCATGATCAGGGTCATGATCAGGGTCATGATCAGGGTCATGATCAGGGTCATGATCAGGGTCATGATCAGGGTCATGATCAGGGTCATGATCAGGGTCATGATCAGGGTCATGATCAGGGTCATGATCAGGGTCATGATCAGGGTCATGATCAGGGTCATGATCAGGGTCATGATCAGGGTCATGATCAGGGTCATGATCAGGGCCATGATGGACAGGGAAGGCCTCTTTTACGGGCAAAGCAAAGCACAATCATCACCATGTATCAGTATAGTGAATAGTTAAACCCAACACGAATGAAAAATGAGAAATGGAATAAAAACAATATTTGTAAAAAAACAATAAAATAAATCAGGGTCATGATCAGGGTCATGATCAGGGCTGTGAAGCAGGGGGGGGCTACATTTTAGTATTTTTGTGCACCTGACCCTTATCTAAATTGTAATGCATTAGAAGCTCACATGTTTCTATTTTTTTGTTCAATTCTCTTCCTTGATATGCGTGAACTATGCTCAGGCAAATGCTACGTGAGCTACTGCCGCAAGACTTGATTCGCTTGCAGTCGCCGGAGGACTGGAAGAAGGCGATTGTGGCACAGTACACCAAACACGCGTCGCTCTCATCCGATGCTGCCAAGTCGGCGTTCCTGAAGCACATCAGCCGATGGCCGACGTTTGGCTCGGCTTTCTTTGACGTCAAGGTGAGTGATGCGGCGCCATGTGTCTCCACGGCTGTGCTGGCTTCTCAGTGGAGTGGAGTGGCGTTGCCAGCTGAATGGACCTCTCAGCTTACATGCACACTTATCTGCTGTCTGGACAATTTCCGAAAAAGAAAAGAGGATAGAATGTTTTCTGCATCGACTGGAGGTGCTTGAGGAATGAGGCATTTATAATTGTTATGTCAGTACAATTAGTATTCACTAGTTCAGGGAGTTGAAGTACAATTACTATGTCAGTACAGGTATGTATTTTGTGGGCGTGGGTGGTAAGCGGCATGTGCACTTTCTCTCCTTGCCACTCTGTATAGCAAACAACCGAGCCAAGATTCCCGGAATCTCTCCTCATCGCCATCAACAAGAACGGTGTGAACCTCATCAACCCGGCCACCAAGGTGAGACACCAGCTGTACCGGAGGCTAAGCCGGATACTTCAAGTACAATATTTGTGGCAAGTGAAATCCAGGCCAATCTACACTTTCAGGGCAATGAAGCAATGTTTGATTGATTCACATTGCGTATAGCGGGGCCATACAGCACACTGGAAAGTGTACATCAGTCCCGGTTTCACTCACTACAACTGTACTTGGCAGTGAAATGAATCTTGAATTCTTAGCAATCAGCGGCTGCCAAACTCACAAGTACTTTTAGAAAAGAAGCATTTGGAATGGCTTGTCATGCTATGGGTACCTGACCATCAAACTAGATGTACTCTCACACGATGCACCAACAATGCTCAACGCTCACGGTCTGTATCGCTGTGCCACTACTGTATGTACAGGAGCTCTTGGCCACGCACGCCTTCACGCAAATCTCTAACTGGAGCAGTGGAAACACCTACTTCCACATGACCATCGGTAACTTGGTTAACGGCAGCCGGTTGCTCTGCGAGACAAACCTGGTAAGAAAACTCTCGTGGCTACTTCAAAGTACCTCTCTCCCTTTACAGCAGTTCTTGCGGCTCAATATACCTGCACATTTTTACTGGTGTGATGCATACATGTACACCCACTCAATGATTATTCCTATTTGATTTCCATGCTGAATTCCAGATGGAAACAAGTGCCAGATGTTGATAGGTATGTGTTGGCTTGTGTGGTGTACGTGCACAGGGTTACAAGATGGATGACCTGCTCACGTCCTACATCTCGCTGATGCTCGCCTCTATCAACAAGCAGCAGAAGAAAGACGCCGGTGCCGGGTCAGCCAAGGCCAAGGCACCCGCGGCGAAAGCACCTGTGGCGAAAGCAGCTGCAGCACCCAGGCAAGCAAATCCGCGATCTGCCGGGAAGCCAAGTGCACGCAACGCCGGTCGACCAGGCGCTCGGAAATGATCCCATTATTTATGAAGTAAGCCAACACAACGTTCCTCTGAGCATATCTAATGCAAGAGTTTCCAGCAACCAGTTACTAAAATTTAGTATTTTCACATCGACTTGTAATGTCATGTTCTCTACGACAACAATTCACTGCTCACAAGATGTCCTGGAAGAATTCCAAATTCATGGTGAGAGGGTTCACAGAATGAACTTGGGTTGACGAACCATGTTCAAGGCTCTGGAGGCGCCAGCTAATTTCCTGGACAAGAAAAGCCCGCACACCATCCGATTCTGACAAACACAAATTTGCCAGTCCAGGCAGTGCACCATCCACTCAACTACATGGCAAATGATTGGACTTAGACAGAAAGCTGTTTAGAAGCACTCATTCTCCTCATCAAAGCGTACACGTGTGTGCATGCTTACACCCCCACCACCACCACTAGCACATTATGGTCTGTGTACGAGAGCCTTTTCTGTGTCTTCTGTGTGGTGTCATTCTCTGCAGATTGATGATTTTCAGCGCACAGATGCAGAATAATTACTACCCTGAATGTTTTATTATATTTTGAATCTTATTTTCAATACCTGCTTCTCTTTATTCTTATGCCCACCTATTGTCTTTAGTCAACGCCTTGTAAATTTTTCTCTGCCAATCCGACAAGCCAGCAGTGTGACCATATTTGTATGATAGCCACGTTTGTTTTATGGTCAGTTACATAGTTTGTGTGCTCGGTGTTCCTCGAAATTCTAGAAAAACGTTTGCAACAGTGTCTATTATAATTATACTCGTTTTGCTTGCTTCTGCTTGCTTGCATGCATGCATTGATTAATTATGCGCGAACTCCAGCGCGTACGTTGGCTAGAATAATTCTATGTGTGTGATCTGTACACCGGTTTGATGTTACTGCGCTGCGCACATGAATACAGCTATCTTCTTTCTTTGCATGGACCTCAAACAAATTTTTTATAATACCACAATAATACATGCACAAGTATGTAACAAGATTGTAAAAGTTTTGTTCCGCTCCTCCACAAATGATTGGAATATCTGGAGGGAATGCCGCTGAGTGCACTGCTGTGGCAAGTCCGATCATTGACTTTGTGCAGGCAAGCGGTGGGAAATTACCAGCAGGCCCGGCTAGGCTTGCGAGAACTTACTGACACTCTACCATGCATGGCAAGTAACTTTTCAAAGTTACCGTTGGCTAAAACTACTCAGTCATTTCCTGGGCAGGCTGTCGAAGAAGACAAATGGCAGCTGGCCACACTCTCATCACTGAGACTGTTGATATAATATTATGGTGATGCGCCAGTGCAGTGGGCATAATGGGGTTGCGTATAATATTATTATGCAATGTACTCGTGGAAAAATAGCCATTGTCTATACGGAAGAAGAGGATCAAGGAACTACAAGCTGTAATGTCCACTAACACCATGTTCCACCAGTCACCTGACAATCAGCTCGCGCTAACATAAGCGCAGACACTGACCAACGGTAGAGACGTTCTACACGTATCTGACAATCGCTCCAGCACGTCTTGGATGCGCGCCCTCCAACAGCCGTCATGATTCCTCCAGGTATTACTGTCTGCGCCCTCGATCACTCCCTTCATAGTCAAGAATAGCTTTAGTGGCTCGGCTGCCAGTAGTAAGCTTCAGGAGGCTTCTAGCACAACGTTGACCCGGAAGTGACCTTGTCATGTTGACAGGTTGTGGTTTTAACCTTCAAACCACAACCTGTCACAACATGACAAGGTCCGTGGCACTTCCGGGTCAACTAACGTGTTACTTAGTCTTTGTGCTAGAAGCCTCCTGAACTACAGCCTACTACAGACTAGCACAAAGTTGACCCGGAAGTGACCTTGTCAAAGCCTGCACTTGAAGAAAGTCGCGACCACTCCCTTCTCAATGCACATCGTCACATGACGGTTTTTGGGGGGGCACCCCTCATGTTGAGTAGGCTAAAGAAGTACCGGTAGTTTATGCTGCAGTGCAGCATGCGGAGCAGGCTGCAGCTCGACCATCATACATGTATCACTGCGCTGTAGCCTGTGTAGGGATATCAACAATGACGCTCTGTTTCCAGCACAGGGTAAAATAGCGCTGCACTGCATTGGCGCTCGAACACACTAACCTGCAATAGTCAGATTCTGCTTTATATGTCAGCCCGGGCGCATATCCGGCCGGCTGGCCAGGCACGCGGTACAGCGCATACCGGTTAGGCCAAGTAAAGGACATAAGTCATATCGACATGGCTCCGATTATACCAAGAGTCCATGGACTCTTGATTATACTTATAGGCCCTATCAATATCATGGCTCAGGCTATGATCTTGATGCATCGCTTGTCCGCTCTACTCTGCGCATGCGGCCGGTGGAGAGTTCTTTTCAGGCTTTTGATGCACGATGCGAGACCCGCGATGACACCAGTACCATGTAGTCTACCAAGCAGCTCAGTTGTCATGGTTGTTGCTAGTGAAAAGACCGGGTTCAGAGTTCAGACCCTAGCCGCTAGCTGATGTCATGACTTACACTGCAGTGCAGGCTACAGACCGTACATGTATACAGTGGAGCGCTATTTTTGTCGTGTTGGTTTGAAAAGGGATGGCCAAAAATATGGGTCTGAAGTCTGATCCGCGGTGCACCGGTGGTTGTCGCACTTGTTCTACTGCAGTAGCCTGGTAACAGCGCGATCCCTAGCACATGCAGGTCCGAGACAGCCATGTTCTTTTGCATTTCCCTTTTGGTAGGTTTGCAGTCTTGCAGCTTGTGGCACTGGAACTCGGATCTAACGGCTTTAGTAGTCTGCTACTAGTATACTGTGCTAGTCGTAATTTTCAAACGATTATTGCGCCCTTTCGTTTCCAAGTCGCGGATCTCTGGGGGCGACCTTTTGATCTTGTCTCCTTCGCCTAGTTTGGAGGCATTTATTATTATGTAGACATAGTATCTCCATACTGACCATAGCTATGATGAAGATCTCTGCTGGCGTCTTACTGCCTCATCACCATTGGTGGATTCGATTATGGCTCCAAATTCAAGTTCCGGTCTTGCCCTCAAATTGTCATGTCGATGGATATTTGCGCCATTTCAACACCCGAGCCGAGAAAGAGCGGAAGTAACTAGTTTCTTTGCTGGATATTGGCCCGGAAGAGAACGCGCACCCACCGAAAAGAACCAATGGCAATGGTGAGTGTGCTAGCAAAATGAAATCAGTTCTAAGATGTGCGTGCAGGCATGTCAGCACGCCAGCAGCTATTTACAACTATCACTAGTGCAACGCAATCCTGCGCGTGATAGTGCCTACTAGTAATGTGCGGTTACTGTACTGTTGTGTTCTATCTACTCGGAATGATTTTGATTCACATTTTAGAGCAGGCATTTACATTGCAATTACTTGCAGGGCTGCGACTGCTGTCAGTATTGTTTAGCAGAAAGAATACTTGCCAGCAGCGGTGTATGTACATTACTGTATACTGGTGTATAGCCGCATGACATGTAACTACAGTGGGTGTATTTACAGATCTACTTCAGCCATGTCCATGCCCATGTGGTGATGGTGGTGTTGGTACCTTGGTGGTGGTGGTGGTGGTGGTGATGGTGGTGGTGGTGGTGGTGGTGTCACATATTTGTAGTCTACTAGTGTCAATAGTGCATGCTGGTGCTGCTTTTGTATTTTGTATTTGTATTTATGGATTCTCCACAGGCCTTAGCCTAAATCGAGGGAGTCTCCTTTGACTGATATTATACTGTGCTATTGTCATGCTGTTTTATTGAACAGGACAACTGGGTAGAAAGTTTCCGGATGGGGCCCGCAGATCAGGAAACCAGACTGACCGAGTAAGTCCAACTACATTTGTTCATGAATATAATGCACGGTATTAATTTTAAAAGCTGTAAGTATTACTGTAAAACGGGTAACTATTGCAACGCAAAAATGTTTGCGAATTTTGCGAGAGGCCCCGAATCGCAAACTTTGAACAATGCAATTTCGCGCCATGTAAAGTTCAAAGAAGTATGTATTCAATATGACTGTATGTGTTCAATATGTATTCAATCGCAAACATTAAAGGGGAAGTTAAAGCCAAAATCAAAATTTCACCAGTTGTAGTCTCGGGGTGCTGAGTCGAATGGTCTTGGTCCGAGGAAGCTGAGACGCTCCCTTCCTGCTTTAATCCCAATTGAACTCGCGCACTTCCACCGAAACTGGGTGACTGCGCCCTACTAGATGGGGATTTGCATGCAAAATGTCACTAAAAGCGCCATTTCGTTCTTATAAAAGCACGGATGACCGCGATTGGCCTATATGTTGTAGTCTTTTGGACGCTGAGTTGACTGGTTTTGGTCCGAAAAGATTGCGATGCAGCGTTCGGCCCTTATTCCCAATCGAACATGCTTGAACAACGGGTCACGTGCTCCTGCGTACACCAGTTACCTGGTCACCGTGCCTGCAGGGTACAACTTACTAGCCTGTTTGACCTTTTTTGGGTGCGGTCCTGTCACTTGAGTTGAACCTTGGTGTGAAAGTCGTCGCCAGCTGGCGCTTTGACCAGGTGACTTGGGCACGCAGGAGCACGTGACCGCTTGTTCAACCATGTTCGATTGGGAATAAAGGAGGAACGCTGCATCGCAGCTTTCTCGGACCAAAACCAGTCGACTCAGCGTCCAAAAGACTACAACATATAGGCCAATCGCGGTCAACCCCGTGCTTTTATAAGAACGAAATGGCGCTTTCAGTGACATTTTGCATACAAATCCCCATCTAGTAGGGCGCAGTCACCCAGTTTCGGTGGAAGTGCGTGAGTTCGATTGGGATTAAAGTAGGAAGGGAGTGTCTCAGCTTCCTCGGACCACCACCATTTGACTCAGCACCTCGAAGACTACAACTGGAGAAATTTTGATTTTAGCCTTAACTTCCCCTGCGCAAACCAGTCTCAATTTGTAAAACGCAAACATGTATTTGTCGCAAACGTTACCTGTTTTGCAGTACAATTAATTTTGTTTTGACTTCCTGTGGCGTGTGGCTGTTTTGCAGCAAAATTTGTTGGCATATTTTGATGTGTGACCTGCTGTCCACTCCCCCAACACCTGTCAAACTGTGACAGTGGCCGGAGAGAAAACGTATAGAATTTTCCCAACACAGCCCCCAAAACGTGGAAAATGTGATTTCCTGTGAAGTCCCTTGAACACCTGGGAAAATAACAAGTGTTTTTTGGTCAGTGTACCTCTCATCGACTTAAAAAAGGAATGGCACACATTGAAGCCCTGTGGGGTTGTCTGGGGGCCTTGAGTACCCCCCCCCCCAATCTTCCCTGATGGGGGATTGTTGTAGGGATTAGACAATAATATTCTAAACCATGTGTGTACCACCTTGTTGTCTCCCTCATACTATTCATTACAGCAACAGACAAGAGATTGATCATCAACAGCAGCAGCAGCAGCAAAGGCAACAACAACAACAACAACAACAACAACAACAACAACAACAACAACAACAACAACAACAACAACAGCAGCAGCAGCAGCAACAACAACAACAACAACAACAGGAGCAGCGGAATCGCCTCAACCGACTGCTAACCATACCTCAAAGTAAGTGATATTGCTGCACTCTGGCCGTTCATTCTACAGGATGATACCTCCGAAATGACCGGAGATACCATAGTATGTTGGCATTGTACTGAGGGAAGAACAACTGTGACACAAGAATTGAATGGTTTATACGTTGCAAATAATGCACTCAGCTGTGCATGAAGTGAAATACATTTGAAACTTCCTTTCTCCAAGGATACTGGTACTGTATATTGAGTCACATTAGTTTTCCTTTTTTCTGCCTGCTTCCGTATTTTGGTATTTTTAACAGCAGCATCAGCGCCAGCCCTGAACACTGGAACAAGAAGGCAGACCTTCGTCCGGTGGTGTTGAATTCAACACCACCGGACGAATCATTCATTCCATAAATTATTAGAATTATCCTTATTTATTCACAGTTTATCCTAACCGTCCATGCACATATACCTCCTATTATAATACAGATAACCAGAAATTAGTAATCAACTATTTATGGCACACATTTGTTTTCTCAATTTTCATGCGGCATTCGCATTGCATACGGCTGTTTCGTACTTAGATTCTAGACAAATCTATACTTTAGTGGATCTACTTAGCATGTAGCAAAGCACCGAAGGCTTCATTCATTCTCCTTTAAAGTAGCAGTTGTATGGCATAGACCAATCTCAGACCTCTGTACTCGGGAGAATTTCCAGAGAACATCTCAAATTTGGAAATGTGTGCTGAAGTTGCAGCTCAGTTCTGTGTGCTGTGTGTATGTGTGTGTACATGTGTATAATTATGTGTTTGTATGTGTGTGTTTTCTGGGAGATGTGGTTATTCCCGAGCTTGGACAGTTGTCGTGTGTCTGGCAGAGTTGGGGTCAAATGGCCCGTAACATATTGTCACTATTCCGGTAGCTCTGGCTGTTTCCTCCGCCATTCTCTCTTTTTCTTTCATTCTTTTCTCTCTCTCTCTCTTTCTCTCTCTCTCTCTCTCTCTCTCTCTCTCTCTCTCTCTCTCTCTCTCTCTCTCTCTCTCTCTTCTTCTTCCTTTTTGACACCCGCCCCTATCTCCTCCGTCACATGCCTTGTTGTTGAGGACACCTTGCCACCTTGCTCAAACTATTGTAAACAGGCTTCAAAAGTTCTAGCGTTTTAGTACTGCACTGGCGATATGTAGATCTACCACATGCACAGTCAGTAGCATCCAGACCTGGCTCAGACCATAGCCGCTAAAACTAAAACGACGTACAAGTACTGTCGCGGACATGGAAATCCAGTCGATTGACCGGGGCCGGCGCCCTCAGCGCCTACAATTATTTTAGTAGAAAACGTAAGTGGTTGCATGCAGTGCACAATCATGTTGATCCGATGCGACCAGCAGCAGCGATTCGTACGTGTGTGCTACGGCTGCATGGCCAGCGCCCTGGGGCTGCTAGACGTGCGACCGGATTTCCATGTCCACGACAGTGCCAGCTGACGACGTAGATCTACCGAGCAGTGTAGGTCTGCAGATATGGGTCTGAACCCTGATCAGCTCAGGGGTCAGGCGGTTGGAGCACTGCTGTAACCTGGTAACCGCGCGATCCGTATACCCCCGTAGCGCATGCGGGTCCGAGACAGCCAAGCTTTTTTGGAAGCATTAGTTTGGCATTTCCCTTTGGTAGTTTGGCGGTCACTCGCAGATCTACCGTTGTTGCTACTAGCATCACTAGCAGTCATTATTTTCAAATGATTCATATTGCGCCCTTTCCTTTCAAAGTGGCAGATCTCTGGGGGCGACCTTTTGATCTTGTCTCCTTTGACTAGTTTTGGAGGCATTCTGTTGACGTAGCTGTATAGTGAAGATATGTGCTGGCGTCTGACTTCCTCCTCACCGTTGGTGGATTCGATTATGGCTCCAAATTCAAGTTCCATTCTTGCCCTCAAATTGTCATGTCGATGGGTATTTGCGCCATTTCAACACCCGAGCCGAGAAAGAACGGAAGTAACTAGTTTCTTTGCTGGATATTGGCCCGGAAAAGAACGCGCACCCACCGAAAAGAACCAATGGCAATGGTGAGTGTGCTAGCAAAATGAAATCAGTTCTGAGATGTGCGTGCAGGCATGTCAGCACGCCAGCAGCTATTTACAACTATCACTTGTGCAACGCAATCGTTAGCCTTTGGGTAATCCTGAAATAAAGATTATTATCCTGCGCCTAATACAGTAGCACCTAGTGATGTGTTACTGTTCCTTTACTATTGTCACTTTGTGTTCGATCAACTGGGCATGATTTCACATTAATTTTCAGAGCAGGCATTTGCATTGCAGTTACTTGCAGGGCTGCGACTGCTGTCAGTATTGTTTAGCAGAAAGAATACTTGCCAGCAGCTGTGTATGTACATTACTGTATACTGGTATAGCCGCATGACAAGTAACTACAGCGGGTGCATTTACAGATCTACTTCAGCCATGTCCATGCCCATGTGGTGATGGTGGTGTTGGTATCTTGGTGGTGGTGGTGGTGATGGTGGTGGTGGTGGTGGTGGTGGTGGTGGTGGTGGTGATGGTGGTGGTGGTGGTGGTGGTGGTGGTGGTGGTGGTGGTGGCGGTGGTATCTTGGTGGTGGTGGTGGTGGTGGTGGTGGTGATGGTGGTGGTGGTGGTGGTGATGGTGATGGTGGTGGTGGTGGTGGTGGTGGTGTCACATATTTGTAGTCTACTAGTGTCAATAGTGCATGCTGGTGCTGCTTTTGTATTTTGTATTTGTATTTATGGATTCTCCACAGGCCTTAGCCTAAATCGAGGGAGTCTCCTTTGACTGATATTATACTGTGCTATTGTCATGCTGTTTTATTGAACAGGACAACTGGGTAGAAAGTTTCCGGATGGGGCCTGCAGATCATGAAACCAGACTGACCGAGTAAGTCCAACTACATTTGTTCATGAATATAATGCACGGTATTAATTTTAAAAGCTGTAAGTATTACTGTAAAACGGGTAACTATTGCAACGTAAAAATGTTTGCGAATTTTGCGAGAGGCCCCGAATCGCAAACTTTGAACAATGCAATTTCGCGCCATGTAAAGTTCAAAGAAGTATGTATTCAATATGACTGTATGTGTTCAATATGTATTCAATCGCAAACATTAACCCTTTGGAGTCCATGGTTCGATTTCGAACCATGGTCATTTTGTATGCATGTGGGCGCAGTCAAACTTTCGGTTCTCGGCCAAATCTTGACCAAATTCAACAATCGAAGGGTTTGGATGGTAGAGAAAACTCTCAGCTATCGCCTTGAGCAGGTCCGAAGTCTCTCCGATGAAATTTGAATGAGCGGCGAGTGATCAAACATTTCGAATTTTCTGCGCTGCGTGCTGCGAGTCAGCAGTGCGTGAAAAAAAGGGATTTTCCCAGCTTCATGACAGGCGGCACGTGCCAGGACCGGCGCGGCGCGAAGTCACGGCAAGATAAGCTTCTACTCGAAAAATTTTGAACAGTTCCGAGCTAGATTCAGTGAAATGGCTACAGGAGACCGATTTCGTCTCAGAACTGGAACTGGACTCGCGTTTGGGGCGCGTTGTGGCGGACAATGAAAAGTGCTCTTGGCGAGTTTGGACTCATTGTATTTCTCTCATCAAGAGCTTTCCAACGAGCCCAAGATCTTCAAAATCGGTGAAGTAGAACCAAAGTTATGTTGGAAATGGAGTGCGCATTTTCGTGAGCGCCACAAATTCTGCGGAAGCAAAACAGTTACGGACTCCAAAGGGTTAAAGGGGAAGTTAAAGCCAAAATCAAAATTTCACCAGTTGTAGTCTTCGGGGTGCTGAGTCGAATGGTCTTGGTCCGAGGAAGCTGAGACGCTCCCTTCCTGCTTTAATCCCAATTGAACTCGCGCACTTCCACCGAAACTGGGTGACTGCGCCCTACTAGATGGGGATTTGTATGCAAAATGTCACTAAAAGCGCCATTTCGTTCTTATAAAAGCACGGATGACCGCGATTGGCCCATATGTTGTAGTCTTTTGGACGCTGAGTTGACTGGTTTTGGTCCGAAAAGATTGCGATGCAGCGTTCGGCCCTTATTCCCAATCGAACATGCTTGAACAGCCGGTCACGTGCTCCTGCGTACACCAGTTACCTGGTCACCGTGCCTGCAGGGTACAACTTACTAGCCTGTTTGACCTTTTTTGGGTGCGGTCCTGTCACTCGAGTTGAACCTTGGTGTGAAAGTCGTCGCCAGCTGGCACTTTGACCAGGTGACTTGGGCACGCAGGAGCACGTGACCGCTTGTTCAACCATGTTCGATTGGGAATAAAGGAGGAACGCTGCATCGCAGCTTTCTCGGACCAAAACCAGTCGACTCAGCGTCCAAAAGACTACAACATATAGGCCAATCGCGGTCAACCCCGTGCTTTTATAAGAACGAAATGGCGCTTTTAGTGACATTTTGCATACAAATCCCCATCTAGTAGGGCGCAGTCACCCAGTTTCGGTGGAAGTGCGTGAGTTCGATTGGGATTAAAGTAGGAAGGGAGTGTCTCAGCTTCCTCGGACCACCACCATTTGACTCAGCACCTCGAAGACTACAACTGGAGAAATATTAATTTTAGCCTTAACTTCCCCTGCGCAAACCAGTCTCAATTTGTAAAACGCAAACATGTATTTGTCGCAAACGTTACCTGTTTTGCAGTACAATTAATTTTGTTTGGACTTCCTGTGGCGTGTGGCTGTTTTGCAGCAAAATTTGTTGGCATATTTTGATGTGTGACCTGCTGTCCACTCCCCCAACACCTGTCAAACTGTGACAGTGGCCGGAGAGAAAACGTATAGAATTTTCCCAACACAGCCCCCAAAAAGTGGAAAAATGTGATTTCCTGTTAAGTCCCTTGAACACCTGGGAAAATAACAAGTGTTTTTTGGTCAGTGTACCTCTCATCGACTTAAAAAAGGAATGGCACACATTGAAGCCCTGTGGGGTTGTCTGGGGGCCTTGAGTACCCCCCCCCCCCCAATCTTCCCTGATGGGGGATTGTTGTAGGGATTAGACAATAATATTCTAAACCATGTGTGTACCACCTTGTTGTCTCCCTCATACTATTCATTACAGCAACAGACAAGAGATTGATCATCAACAGCAGCAGCAGCAGCAAAGGCAACAACAACAACAACAACAACAACAACAACAACAACAACAACAACAACAACAGCAGCAGCAGCAGCAGCAGCAACAACAACAACAACAACAACAACAGGAGCAGCGGAATCGCCTCAACCGACTGCTAACCATACCTCAAAGTAAGTGATATTGCTGCACTCTGGCCGTTCATTCTACAGGATATACCTCCGAAATGACCGGAGATACCATAGTATGTTGGCATTGTACTGAGGGAAGAACAACTGTGACACAAGAATTGAATGGTTTATACGTTGCAAACCATGCACTCAGCTGGGCATGAAGTGAAATTCATTTGAAAGTTCCTTTCTCCAAGGATACTGGTACTGTATATTGAGTCACATTAGTTTTCCTTTTTTCTGCCTGTTTCCGTATTTTGGTATTTTTAACAGCAGCATCAGCGCCAGCCCTGAACACTGGAACAAGAAGGCAGACCTTCGTCCGGTGGTGTTGAATTCAACACCACCGGACGAATCATTCATTCCATAAATTATTAGAATTATCCTTATTTATTCACAGTTTATCCTAACCGTCCATGCACATATACCTCCTATTATAATACAGATAACCAGAAATTAGTAATCAACTATTTATGGCACACATTTGTTTTCTCAATTTTCATGCGACATTCGCATTGCATACGGCTGTTTCGTACTCTTAGATTCTAGACAAATCTATACTTTAGTGGATCTACTTAGCATGTAGCAAAGCACCGACGGCTTCATTCATTCTCCTTTAAAGTAGCAGTTGTATGGCATAGACCAATCTCAGATCTCTGTACTCGGGAGAATTTCCAGAGAACATCTCAAATTTGGAAATGTGTGCTGAAGTTGCAGCTCAGTTCTGTGTGCTGTGTGTATGTGTGTGTACATGTGTATAATTATGTGTTTGTATGTGTGTGTTTTCTGGGAGATGTGGTTATTCCCGAGCTTGGACAGTTGTCGTATGTCTGGCAGAGTTGGGGTCAAATGGCCCGTAACATATTGTCACTATTCCGGTAGCTCTGGCTGTTTCCTCCGCCATTCTCTCTTTTTCTTTCATTCTTTTCTCTCTCTCTCTCTCTCTCTCTCTCTCTCTCTCTTTCTCTCTCTCTCTCTTTCTTCTTCCTTTTTGACACCCGCCCCTATCTCCTCCGTCACATGCCTTGTTGTTGAGGACACCTTGCCACCTTGCTCAAACTATTGTAAACAGGCTTCAAAAGTTCTAGCGTTTTAGTACTGCACTGGCGATATGTAGATCTACCACATGCACAGTCAGTAGCATCCAGACCTGGCTCAGACCATAGCCGCTAAAAGTAAAACGTACAAGTACTGTCGCGGACATGGAAATCCAGTCGATTGACCGGGGCCGGCGCCCTCAGCGCCTACAATTTTAGTAGAAAACGTAAGTGGTTGCATGCAGTGCACAAACATGTAATTGTTGATCCGATGCGACCAGCAGCAGCGATACGTGTGTGCTACGGCTGCATGGCCAGCGCCCTGGGGCTGCTAGACGTGCGACCGGATTTCCATGTCCACGACAGTGCCAGCTGACGACGTAGATCTACCGAGCACTGCAGGGCCAGTACAGTGTAGGTCTGCAGATATGGGTCTGAACCCTGATCAGCTCAGGGGTCAGGCGGTTGGAGCACTGCTGTAACCTGGTAACCGCGCGATTCGTAGCGCATGCGGGTCCGAGACAGCCAAGCTCTTTTGGAAGTATTAGTTTGGCATTTCCCAGTTTGGTAGTTTGGCGGTCACTCGCAGATCTACCGTTGTTGCTACTAGCATCACTAGCAGTCATGATTTTCATTTGATTCATATTGCGCCCTTTCCTTTCAAAGTGGCAGATCTCTGGGGGCGACCTTTTGATCTTGTCTCATTTGACTAGTTTTGGAGGCATTCTGTTGACATAGCTGTATAGTGAAGATATGTGCTGGCGTCTGACTTCCTCACCGTTGGTGGATTCGATTATGGCTCCAAATCAAGTTCCATTCTTGCCCTCAAATTGTCATGTCGATGGGTATTTGCGCCATTTCAACACCCGAGCCGAGAAAAAGCGGAAGTAACTAGTTTCTTTGCTGAATATTGGCCCGGAAGAGAACGCGCACCCACCGAAAAGAACCAATGGCAATGGTGAGTGTGCTAGCAAAATGAAATCAGTTCTGAGATGTGCGTGCAGGCATGTCAGCACGCCAGCAGCTATTTACAACTATCACTTGTGCAACGCAATCGTTAGCCTTTGGGTAATCCTGAAATAAAGATTATTATCCTGCGCCTAATACAGTAGCACCTAGTGATGTGTTACTGTTCCTGTACTATTGTCACTTTGTGTTCGATCAACTGGGTATGATTTCACATTTAATTTTAGAGCAGGCATTTGCATTGCAATTACTTGCAGGGCTGCGACTGCTGTCAGTATTGTTTAGCAGAAAGAATACTTGCCAGCAGCTGTGTATGTACATTACTGTATACTGGTATAGCCGCATGACATGTAACTACAGCGGGTGTATTTACAGATCTACTTCAGCCATGTCCATGCCCATGTGGTGATGGTGGTGTTGGTATCTTGGTGGTGGTGGTGGCGGTGGCGGTGGCGGTGGCGGTGGCGGTGGCGGTGGCGGTGGTGGTGGTGGTGGTGGTGGTGGTGGTGGTGGTGGTGTCACATATTTGTAGTCTACTAGTGTCAATAGTGCATGCTGGTCTGCTTTTGTATTTTGTATTTGTATTTATGGATTATTTATTGGATAATTTATTGGATAATCACCAACGCAAGACCACTGCCGGCAACATCCGCCCTGACACTGGAAAGCTTGCTTCAGATGTCGCAATTCGGGAATCCTACAAGAGAACTGTGGAGACCCAGGTCCAGTGCAGCGTGTCATCAGAAGCCAACAGCACCCAAGCAGTCTGGGAATCCTTATCTGAAGTCCTCAGCAAATCAGCACTGGATTCGGCCGGCACTCAGCAGAGACAACATCACCGCCATGACTTCTCCCCTGAAATTGAGTTGCTGTCACGCAAGCAGAAAGATCTTCGCCTGGCGATTGGAGAGTGCAGGGATGACCAGAAAAGACAGTCACTAAAAAATCAAAGAAATCGCACAATGCATGAAATTCGTGATATCGCATCTGACAATGCCAAGAGAGCCTTGGATCGTCAAGCAGAGGAAGTGGAGCGACTGCATGATAGTGGGGCAAAGATGTTCCGTGCTGTCCAGCTACTGAAGCGAAAACCGTACAGCCAGCCTATTATTCATGATGAGAAGCAGCGGGTCGTTATCAACCCTGCAGACCAGCAGGCGTTCATCATCAAACATTATGAAAGCCAATTCCATGATAAATCCCTCCCTGACATTCCACAATTCCTAGGTGATCCCAGCCCTCTCCCCAATCGAATCACATCGGCCGAAGTTAGGAGGGCCTTCCAAAGCCTGAATAACGGGAGAGCGGCAGGCCCTGACCATCTCTCCGGAGAGTTACTCAAGTACAGTCCTCCCATTGTCGCTGAGATGACTTCCGACATCTTGAACCGAGCTATTGAGACACATGACCCACTCGAAGTTGGCAGAGGAACCCTAATACTGCTGCAGAAGCCCGGTAAACCACTAGGGCCGCTTACTAGTACGCGCCCTATCGTACTGCTCTCGGCGTTGAGAAAGACGCTGTCCCTGATTGTGCTGAAGAGGATACAGCCAGCGGTTGATCAGTACCTGGCTACATCCCAAAGTGCTTTTCGTCGTGGCCGCAGCACAAGTGATGTGGTGTGGTGCCATAGATGGCTATGTAGTATGACGCAGCGATTCAATACGTCCATCCACATATTGGGAATTGACATGAGTAAAGCATTCGACACTGTCCGCCGCGATGTCCTGATGAGGATCCTTGAATCCTTCCTCCAAGAAAGTGAGCTCCGAATGATCCGTATACTGTTGACTGAAACCTGGCTTGAACCTCGTGTGAAAGGTGCATCGAAAAGCTCCTTCAAGACAAATATCGGAGTCCCTCAAGGGGACAGTCTCTCTCCAGTGCTTTTCACCATTTACCTGGAGGCTGCTCTCCGGGACCTACGACAGGAGCTGCCATCTCGCCCTGCTGTGGACAATGACCTGCCGTTGGATATCGCATACGCGGACGATGTTGATTTTGTGAGCCGGGATGAGACGTTTCTCAGTGAAGTTGAACAACAAGCTCCAGCAGTTCTTGCGAGATGGAACCTGAACGTTAATCCCTCCAAGACAGAGCATACCACCGTCGCCCGATTTCCCGATAGGAACCAAGAAACGTGGCGTACTGTCCGCAAACTAGGCTCCCTCCTGGGTGACGCCGAAGATGCTGCTCGGAGGCGTCAACTGGCCGCCGCCGCCTTCAACTCACTCCTCAAGATCTGGACCCGGAGGCGCCAGATCAGTGAAGGTCTTCGGCTGAGGCTCTACAGCGCCTACGTCATCCCAGTCCTTACCTACAACTGCGGCACTTGGGGCCTACCGATGTCGGAGCTCGCGCGAATGGATTCGTTCCACAGGACCCAGCTAAGGAGCATCATCGACATGCGGTACCCTAAACGAATTAGCAATGACACTCTGTATAAGCGCTGCGGAGCTGTCCCCATCAGCGAGATGATCACAAGGCAGCGCTACAGTCTCGCTGGCCATATCTTTCGTTTGGCCCCAACTGCTCCTCCACAGTTGGCAGTGGATATGTATCTTCGCCTGGCCAACGACGAGGGCACTGAACGCTTCAGGGGTCGACCTCGGACGACTTTGGTAACGGTCTTGCAGACGGAACTGTTATCATGGCATGGACTTACCCTCCACCAGCCGCTAGATGTTGACGCAGTCCGCACAATGGCAGCGGACCGACAGGCATGGCGTGGAGCCCGCCCCACCTAACAGGACTGACCAGACATGTTGTATGCATATTCTATTTTATTTTATACTTTGGATGAAGTTTTCCATTAGTCATATTGGTGTTGTTGCTAACGGCTTTTGTTGACGTCACTTCTGTCATTTTATTGTATCGTATTGGTATTACTCTTCAGACATCAATCCTGAATGGCATAAGCGAAAGTGGCACCCCCGCCACCTACGCGGACATGCTTTTAATAATAATAATTTATGGATTCTCCACAGGCCTTAGCCTAAATCGAGGGAGTCTCCTTTGACTGATATTATACTGTGCTATTGTCATGCTGTTTTATTGAACAGGACAACTGGGTAGAAAGTTTCCGGATGGGGCCCGCAGATCATGAAACCAGACTGACCGAGTAAGTCCAACTACATTTGTTCATGAATATAATGCACCGTATTAATTTTAAAAGCTGTAAGTATTACTGTAAAACGGGTAACTATTGCAACGTAAAAATGTTTGCGAATTTTGCGAGAGGCCCCGAATCGCAAACTTTGAACAACGCAATTTCGCGCCATGTAAAGTTCAAAGAAGTATGTATTCAATATGACTGTATGTGTTCAATATGTATTCAATCGCAAACATTAAGCAACGCAAACCAGTCTCAATTTGTAAAACGCAAACATTTATTTGTCGCAAACGTTACCTGTTTTGCGGTACAATTAATTTTGTTTTGACTTCCTGTGGCGTGTGGCTGTTTTGCAGCAAAATTTGTTGGCATATTTTGATGTGTGACCTGCTGTCCACTCCCCCAACACCTGTCAAACTGTGACAGTGGCCGGAGAGAAAACGTATAGAATTTTCCCAACACAGCCCCCAAAACGTGGAAAAATGTGATTTCCTGTGAAGTCCCTCGAACACCTGGGAAAATAACAAGTGTTTTTTTGGTCAGTGTACCTCTCATCGACTTAAAAAAAGGAATGGCACACATTGAAGCTCTGTGGGGATGTCTGGGGGCCTTGAGCACCCCCCCCCCCCTAAATCTTCCCTGATGGGGAATTGTTTAAGGGATTAGACAATAATATTTTAAACCATGTGTGCACCTCCTTGTTGTCTCCCTCATACTATTCATTACAGCAACAGACAAGCGATTGATCATCAACAGCAGCAGCAGCAGCAAAGGCAACAACAACAACAACAACAACAACAACAACAACAACAGCAGCAGCAGCAACAACAACAGGAGCAGCGGCAGCGCCTCAACCGACTGCTAACCATACCTCAAAGTAAGTGATATTGCTGCACTCTGGCCGTTCATTCTACAGGATATACCTCCGAAATGACCGGAGATACCATAGTATGTTGGCATTGTACTGAGGGAAGAACAACTGTGACACAAGAATTGAATGGTTTATACGTTGCAAACCATGCACTCAGCTGGGCATGAAGTGAAATTAATTTGAAACTTCCTTTCGCCAAGGATACTGGTACTGTATATTGAGACATTAGTTTTCCTTTTTTCTCCCTGTTTCCGTATTTTGGTATTTATCAGCAGCATCAGCGCCAGCCCTGAACACTGGAACAAGAAGGCAGACCTTCGTCCGGTGGTGTTGAATTCAACACCACCGGACGAATCATTCATTCCATAAATTATTAGAATTATCCTTATTTATTCACAGTTTATCCTAACCATCCATGCACATATACCTCCTATTATAATACAGATAACCAGAAATTAGTAATCAACTATTTATGGCACACATTTGTTTTCTCAATTTTCATCCGGCATTCGCATTGTATGCATACGGCTGTTTCGTACTTAGATTCTAGATTCATCTATACTTTAGTGGATCTACTTAGCATGTAGCAAAGTACCGAAGGCTTCATTCATTCTCCTTTAAAGTAGCAGTTGTATGGCATAGACCAATCTCAGATATCTGTACTGGGGAGAATTTCCAGAGAACATTATCCCAAATTTGGAAATGTGTGCTGAAGTTGCAGCTCAGTTCCGACCGTGTGTGCTGTGTGTATGTGTGTGTACATGTGTTTGTATTTGTGTGTTTTCTGGGAGATGTGGTTATTCCCGAGCTTGGACAGTCGTCGTATGTCTGGCAGAGTTGAGGTCAAATGGCCCGTAACATATTGTCACTATTCCGGTAGCTCTGGCTGTTTCCTCCGCCATTCTCTCTTTTTCTTTCTCTTCTCTCTCTCCTCTCTCTCTCTCTCTCTCTCTCTCTCTCTCTCTCTCTCTCTCTCTCTCTCTCTCTCTCTCTCTCTCTCTCTCTTTCTCTCTCTCTCTCTCTTTCTTCTTCCTTTTTGACACCCGCCCCTATCTCCTCCGTCACATGCCTTGTTGTTGAGGACACCTTGCCACCTTGCTCAAACTATTGTAAACAGGCTTCAAAAGTTCTAGCGTTTTAGTACTGCACTGGCGATATGTAGATCTACCACATGCACAGTCAGTAGCATCCAGACCTGGCTCAGACCATAGCCGCTAAAACGTAGGTCCTAACCCTATATATATAGGGTCTTTATGTGTAGCGTTATGTCAAACCCTATATAATATAGGGTTTCCTGGTGACAGGCTAAGAGATAGTGCCAGCTGACTACAGGGCCAGTGTAGGTCTGCAGATATGGGTCTGAACCCTGATCAGCTCAGGGGTCAGGCGGTTGGAGCATGCTGTAACCTGGTAACCGCGCGATCCGTAGCGCATGCGGGTCCGAGACAGCCAAGCTCTTTTGGAAGTAAGTTTAATATAATAGTTTGGCATTTCCCAGTTTGGTAGTTTGGCGGTCACTCGCAGATCTACCGTTGTTACTGCTAGCATCACTATATGCACTAGCAGTCATAATATTTTCAAATGATTCATATTGCGCCCTTTCCTTTCAAAGTGGCAGATCTCTGGGGGCAACCTTTTGATCTTGTCTCATTTGACTAGTTTTGGAGGCATTCTGTTGACATAGCTGTGAAGATCTGTGCTGGCGTCTGACTTCCTCACCGTTGGTGGATTCGATTATGGCTCCAAATTCAAGTTCCATTCTTGCCCTCAAATTGTCATGTCGATGGGTATTTGCGCCATTTCAACACCCGAGCCGAGAAAGAGCGGAAGTAACTAGTTTCTTTGCTGGATATTGGCCCGGAAGAGAACGCGCACCCACTGAGAAGAACCAATGGCAATGGTGAGTGTGCTAGCAAAATGAAATCAGTTCTGAGATGTGCGTGCAGGCATGTCAGCACGCCAGCAGCTATTTACAACTATCACTTGTGCAACGCAATCGTTAGCCTTTGGGTAATCCTGAAATAAAGATTATTATCCTGCGCCTAATACAGTAGCACCTAGTGATGTGTTACTGTTCCTGTACTATTGTCACTTTGTGTTCGATCAACTGGGTATGATTTCACATTAATTTTTAGAGCAGGCATTTACGAAGTAGTGGTTGCGACTTCGGCGATGATTTGTAAGAAAGGGTTTGCTCCCCACACCGGAGCTCGCGCTATTCCGCCGACTTTACTTGACACTTGACTGACTCACGACTGCCATCCAGAGCACACGAGAAGTCCATCGAACCTTCGACTCGGCAAACCTGCAAGAAAGCACCACTCCCTGCTCAATACACAGTGTTTCGGGGAATTCACCCCTCATCAGTTGAGCTTGAGTAGGCTGAGGAAGATTGTGCCTGAAGAGCACCACTTATATAGTGCTCTCCAGGCACAAACATCACCAGGGATACAAACTTACAGAGACGCTCCGTTTCCAGCGCGACAAACACCTGGTGAACACCAGATAGCAGCGTGAGTCAGTGTCGCTCCTGGACGGTGAGACAGACGTCGAGGACCCTCTGTCATTCGCAACGCTGTCACCTCCAAACCAACTAGTCGCAAGCCCGCGCTGGGCACAACAGGACGAAGTAGTGGTTGCGACTAGTTGGTTTGGAGGTGACAGCGTTGCGAATGACGGAGGGGCCTCGACGTCTGTCTCACCGTCCAGGAGCGACACTGACTCACGCTGCTATCTGGTGTTCACCAGGTGTTTGTTGCGCTGGAAACGGAGCGTCTCTGTAAGTTTGTATCCCTGGTGATGTTTGTGCCTGGAGAGCACTATATAAGTGGTGCTCTTCAGGCACAATCTTCCTCAGCCTACTCAAGCTCAACTGATGAGGGGTGAATTCCCCGAAACACTGTGTATTGAGCAGGGAGTGGTGCTTTCTTGCAGGTTTGCCGAGCCGAAGGTTCGATGGACTTCTCGTGTGCTCTGGATGGCAGTCGTGAGCCAGTCAAGTAAAGTCGGCGGAATAGCGCGAGCTCCGGTGTGGGGAGCAAACCCTTTCTTAGCAGGCATTCACATTGCAATTACTTGCAGGGCTGCGACTGCTGTCAGTATTGTTTAGCAGAAAGAATACTTGCCAGCAGCGGTGTATGTACATTACTATAATGGTGTATAGCAGCATGACAAGTAGCTACAGTGGGTGTATTTACAGATCTACTTCAGCCATGTCCATGCCCATGTGGTGATGGTGGTGTTGGTACCCTGGTGGTGGCAAACATCTACTGATGGCAATAGTGTATGCTGGCGCTGATTTGACTAATGGTATACTGTGCTACTGTCATGTTATTGTATTGAACAGGATGACTGGATAGACAGATTTCGGATGGGTCCTGTAGATCCTGGACCTAGACTGACGGAGTAAGTCCAGCTACTGTGATTTGTTTATGAATGAATATGTGCTGTAAGCTGTAAATACTAAGCAAGTATTGCTATTTGTTGTGACCGGCTGTGGTGTGTGCCTGTTTTGCAGATCACATTTGTTGGCATATTTTGATGTGTGACTTGCTGTGCACTCCCCCCCCCCCCCCCCACACCTGTCAAACTGTGACAGTGGAGAGGAAACGCATATAAAATTCCAAAAGCAGCCCCAAAAATGGAAACAATGTGATTTCATTTGAAATCCCCGAAACACCTGGGAAATGGCAAGTGTTTTTTGGGCAATGTGCACCTCTCCCTCTCTCTCTCTCTCTCTCTCTCTCTCTCTCTCTCTCTCTCTCTCTCTCTCTCTCTCTCTCTCTCTCTCTCTCTCTCTCTCTCTCTCTCTCTCTCTCTCTCTCTCTCTCTCTCTCTCTCGTCGCCTTTAAAGGGGCACTCCGGGAATATTTTCGGTGGTGTGTTCTCTTCATGGGGGCCTTATATGGCCCCCAAGGAATGGGGAATCGCGAAAACTAGGCCCAAAAAGTCGATATATGAAGCTAGGGAGGGCCAAGTTTGTCTCCTCTTTTGATGGTTTTGATGACGTCACGTGTGATTAGTATTCAAATTCTCTGCATTTGAAGATCTTAGTTGTTTGAATTTTCTGGTGATGAAGAACGATGTTTGGTCAACATTCCCAAGCTTCACAACTGCGACCATACTCTAAGGAACCTGAAGGACCTCCTGAGGTGTCACTGGTAGAAGCGCAGCCTGATGACGGCCAGGAAATTGGAGCGGACGACTTCACTGGTCGACAAGGAAATAACGATTGGTGTTCCTGCCAGAAATGTGGGGTGATGCAGAGGGCAGTCGATTACCTTCGCTGTCGAGAGAGCGCTGCAGCTGTTAGCATTGACAGCCCTTTGACGTGCGTTACACATCACCCCGACTTCGTGTCAGCTTGTCTAAAAAAACTGTTCTGACCATATGCCTCACGACATATAGAGAATTTCGGGATCCTCGTACGCGGACCAGTGAAGTCGTCCGCTCCAATCTCCTGGCCCTCATCAGGCTGCGCTTCTACCAGGGGCACCTCAGAGGGTCCTTCAGGTTCCTTAGAGTAGGTCCGCAGTTGTGAAGCTTGGGAATGTCGACCAAACATCGTTCTTCATCACCAGAAAATTCAAACAACTAAGATCTTCAAATGCAGAGAATTTGAATACTAATCACACGTGACGTCATCAAAACCATCAAAAGAGGAGACAAACTTGGCCCTCCCTGGCTTCATATATCGACTTTTTGGGTCTAGTTTTCGCGATTCCCCATTCCTTGGGGGCCATACAAGGCACCCATGAAGAGAACACACCACCGAAAATATTCCCGGAGTGCCCCTTTAAAAAGAAAGCAATGGCACACATTGAAGCTCTGTGGGGATGTCTGGGGGCCTTGAGCACCCCGTCGCCCCCCCCCCCCCCCCTGAATCTCCCCTGATGGGAGATTATTCTAGGGATTAGACAATAATATTCTAAACCATGTGTGCGCCACCTTGTTGTCTCCCTAATACTATTCATTACAGCAACAGACAAGCGATTGAGCATCAACAGCAGCAGCAGCAACAACAACAACAACAACAACAACAACAACAACAACAACAACAACAACAACAGCAACAGCAACAACAGCAGCAGCAGCAACAACAACAACAACAACAACAACAGGAGCAGCGGCATCGCTTCAACCGACTGCTAACCATACCTCAAAGTAAGTGATATTGCTGCACTCTGGCCGTTCATTCTACAGGATATACCTCCGAAATGAACGGAGATACCATAGTATGTTGGCATTGTACTGAGGGAAGAACAACTGTGACACAAGAATTGAATGGTTTGCACTTTGCAAACCATGCACTCAGCTGGGCATGAAGGGATATACATTTGAAAGTTCCTTACTCCAAGGATACTGGTACTGTATATTGAGTCACATTTGTTTTCCTCTTTTCTGCCTGTTTCCGTATCTTGGTAATTAACAGCAGCACCAGCGCCAGCCCTGAACACTGGCACAAGAAGGCAGACCTTCGTCCGGTGGTGTTGAATTTAACACCACCACCGGACAAATCATTCATTTCATAGATTACTAGAATTATCCTTATTTATTCACAGTTTATCCTAACCATCCATGCACATATACCTCCCATTATAATACAGATAACCAGAAATTAGCAATCAACTATTTACGGCGCACATTAATTTTGTTCTCCGTTCTTATCCAGCATTCATTATGATTGTATGCATACGGCTGGGCTTTTAAAGATTCTAGATTCATGTATACGTTAGTGGTTCTACTTAGCATGTAGCAAAGTACCGAAGGCTTCATTCATTCTCCTTTAAAGTAGCAGTTGCATGGCATAGATCAGTCTGATCTCTGTAGTCGGGAGAATTTCCAGAGAACATTATCTCAAGATTTGGAAATGTGTGCTGAAGTTGCAGCTCAGTTGTGTGTGTGTGCACGTGTGTGCACGTGTGTGTGTGTTTGTGTGCACATACGTGTGGCGGAGAGATGTGGTTTTTCCCGAGCTTGGATAGTCGTCGCATGTCTGGCAGAGTTGGGATCAAATGGCCCGTAACATAATTATTGTCACTATTCCGGTAGCTCTGGCTGTTTCCTCTGCCACTCTCTCTCTTTTGCTTTCTCCCTCTCACTCACTCTCTCTCTCTCTCTCTCTCTCTCTCTCTCTCTCTCTCTCTCTCTCTCTCTCTCTTCTTCCTTTTTTGCACCCGCCCCTATCTCCTCCGTCACATGCCTTGTTGTTGAGGACACCTTGCCACCTTGCTCAAACTATTGTAAACAGGCTTCGAAAGTTCTAGTACAGTCGTCCCTCTCTAATCCGGCACTTCAAGTCTTGTTTATCCAGCACCCTTGCAAACCAGCACACGTTCTGGCAAAACGGATTTTTTCAGTTCATTTTCTACGCTTTAATCCGGCACTTGAATTCCGCTTCCAGCAGCTATTTTCTGCAACAAATCACTCAAACTGTACATAATTCGATTTTCTAATCCAACAGTTCTACATCGCATACCGTCAGGGAGCATTGTAACATACACAACACATGTAACATACACTTGGGAATATCCTATGCCAGTGCATAGGATATTCCCAATTGTATGTTGAAGACATGCATTCCACGAAGTACTTGGATTGACACAGAAAATCCCTACGTTTTGACGTACGACACACACATATAATTATGTTAACAGGTGGGCCGGGTTGGAGGGCAGGATTGGATAATCCAGCACCTTTGTTTATCCAGCAGAAAATGCCGTTGCAAAAGGTGCCGGATTAGAGAAGGACGACTGTACTACAGTTTAGCACTGCAATGGCGATACCGGTATGTAGATCTACCACATGCACAGTCAGCAGCACCCACTCCTGGCTCAGACCATAGCCGCTAGTGCCAGCTGTCGACGTGGATCTACCGAGCACTGCAGGGCCAGTGACTGTGTAGCCTACTGATGTACGTCTGCAGATAGGTCTGGGTCTGAACCCTGATCGGCTCAGGCGGTTGGAGCACTGCTGTAACCATGGTAACCTGGTACCGCGCGATTCGTAGCGCATGCGGGTCCGAGACAGCCAAGCTCTTTTGGAAGTTAGTTTGGCATTTCCCAGTTTGGTAGTTTGGCGGTCACTCGCAGATCTACCGTTGTTGCTACTAGCATCACTAGCAGTCATGATTTTCAAATGATTCATATTGCGCCTTTTCCTTTCAAAGTGGCAGATCTCTGGGGGCGACCTTTTGATCTTGTCTCATTTGACTAGTTTTGGAGGCATTGTGTTGACATAGCTGTATAGTGAAGATCTGTGCTGGCGTCTGACTTCCTCACCGTTGGTGGATTCGATTATGGCTCCAAATTCAAGTTCCATTCTTGCCCTCAAAATGACATGTCGATGGGTATTTGCGCCATTTCAACACCCGAGCCGAGAAAGAGCGGAAGTAACTAGTTTCTTTGCTGGATATTGGCCCGGAAGAGAACGCGCACCCACCGAGAAGAACCAATGGCAATGGTGAGTGTGCTAGCAAAATGAAATCAGTTCTGAGATGTGCGCGCAGGCATGTCAGCACGCCAGCAGCTACATGTATTTACAACTATCACTTGTGCAACGCAATCCTGCTCCTGATAGCATACTGGTGTATAGCCGCATGACAAGTAGCTACAGTGGCCTAGTGGGTGTATTTACAGATCTACTTCAGCCATGTCCATGCCCATGTAGTGATGGTGGTGTCAAACCGTGAAGCTATACTGATGTCAATAGTGTATGCTGCGCTGCTTTGACTAATAATACTGTGCTACTGTCATGCTGTTGTATTGAACAGGATGACTGGATAGACAGATTTCGGATGGGTCCTGCAGATCCTGGACCTAGACTGACGGGGTAAGTCCAGCTACTGTGATTTGCTTATGAAGGAATATGTGCTGCAAGCTGTGTGTAAGTATTGCTATTTGTTGTGACTGTCTGTGGTGCTTGGCTGTTTTGCAGAACATTTGTTGGCATATTTTGATGTGTGACTTGCTGTGCACTCCCCCAGCACCTGTCAAACTGTGAAAGTGGAGAGGAAACACATATAAAATTCCAAAAGCAGCCCCAAAAATGGAAACAATGTGATTTCATTTGAAATCATCAAACACCTGGGAAATTGCAAGTAATTGTTTGGGCAATGTGCACCTCTCTCTCTCTCTCTCTCTCTCTCTCTCTCTCTCTCTCTCTCTCTCTCTCTCTCTCTCTCTCTCTCTCTCTCTCTCTCTCTCTCTCTCTCTCTCTCTCTCTCTCTCTCTCTCTCTCTCTCTCTCTCATCGCCTTCAAAAAGAGAGCAATGGCACACATTGAAGCTCTGCGGGGATGTCTGCGTGCCTTGAACCCCCCCCCCCCTGAATCTCCCCTGATTGGGGATTATTGTAGGGATTCAACAATAATATTCTAAACCATGTGTGCACCACCTTCTTGTCTCCCTAATACTATTCATTACAGCAACAGACAAGAGATTGAGCATCAACAGCAGCAGCAGCAGCAGCAACAACAACAACAACAACAACAACAACAACAACAACAACAACAGCAGCAGCAGCAGCAACAACAACAACAACAGGAGCAGCGGCATGGCTTCAACCGACTGCTAACCATACCTCAAAGTAAGTGATATTGCTGCACTCTGGCCGTTCATTCTACAGGATATACCTCCGAAATGACCGGAGATACCATAGTATGTTGGCATTGTACTGAGGGAAGAACAACTGTGACACAAGAATTGAATGGTTTATACGTTGCAAACCATGCACTCAGCTGGGCATGAAGTGAAATTAATTTGAAACTTCCTTTCGCCAAGGATACTGGTACTGTATATTGAGTCACATTAGTTTTCCTTTTTTCTCCCTGTTTCCGTATTTTGGTATTTTTAACAGCAACATCAGCGCCAGCCCTGAACACTGGAACAAGAAGGCAGACCTTCGTCCGGTGGTGTTGAATTCAACACCACCGGACGAATCATTCATTCCATAAATTATTAGAATTATCCTTATTTATTCACAGTTTATCCTAACCGTCCATGCACATATACCTCCTATTATAATACAGATAACCAGAAATTAGTAATCAACTATTTATGGCACACATTTGTTTTCTCAATTCTTGTCAAGCATTCGCATTGTATGCATACGGCTGTTCACTTAGATTCTAGACAAATCTATACTTTAGTATATCTACTTAGCATGTAGCAAAGTACCAACGGCTTCATTCATTCTCTCTAGGAGTTGTATGGCATTCAATGTAGACGAGTCTGAACTCTGTAGTCAGGAGAATTTCCAGAGAATATCTCAAAATTTGGAAATGCGTGCTGAAGTTGCAGCTCAGCTGTGTGTGTGTGTGTGTGCGTGTGTGTGTGTGTGCACGTCTGTGAGTGTATGTGTGTGCGCGCACGTGTGTGGCGGGGAGATGTGAATATTCCTGAGCTTGGATAGTCGTCGTATGTCTGGCAAGTTAGGTTCAAATGGCCCGTAACATAATATTGCCACGATTCCAGTAGCTCCTGCTGTTTCCGCTGCCACTTTCTACCAAGTATTGTATTTCCTATCCTTCTCTTTTGTGCTCTCTCTCTCTCTCTCTCTCTCTTCTTCTTCTTCTTCTTCTTCTTCTTCTTCTTCTTCTTACAATATCCGGCAAGGATGTACCGCCGCTAAATGGTCGGCAATTCAAATTTCTGGGGAGAAATTTGACGGACAATATGAAAGAGGAGGAACAACGCAAAGATCTCGTTGACCTTACTAGATACCTCTTAAAACTGGTGCATGAAACCCACCTTGTCGGTCACCAGAAACTCTGGCTCTATCAACATCTGATCATCCCGAAAATATCATGGCACCTAGAGATACTTGACCTGTGTTACAGTTTTGCCAAAATGCTTCATCACATCAGCCTCTCCTTTATTAAAAAGTGGGCAGGCCTACCCAAGGCTGCAAACACCGCCATCCTCTTCACCGGAAATCGAGAAAGGCCAGGTCTCCGGCTCATGTGTATCACAACACTATGGAAGCAGGAGCAAACTATTAAATGGCACATTATCAAGCACAGCAAAGACCACAACATCGCTCAACTGTATTGCCATCACAGAAAACAAGAACAAACGTTCACCCGTAGGTTCTCGCCGGTTGTGGAATTGGAATGTGCCGAAACGGCCGTATGGGACACGCCTGCTTCACGTCCGCCCAGAGCCGGACTGGGCTTCGTGACACCAAAAGCACGCGCGGTAAAACCAAGGAAACAAATCCTCAATACAATCAGAGAAGGCGACTGCCAGGAGCAGCTCCGGCACCTAAAGGGCCTACAAATGCAAGGGGCCTGGACCAAATGGGCAGACACAATGTTCGAGGACATGACATGGCGGAAACTCTTATACGAGGGCTATGGAAGGACGATATCGTTCCAAATGAACGCGATACTTAATACTCTGCCTTCGCCTGACAATCTGAGACGATGGGGCAACTCTGTTGTGGACCAGAATTGCCCTCTTTGTCAGCGGACATCAACACTGAGGCACATTCTCACCGCCTGCCCTTCCTCACTCCATCAAGGAAGGTACACGTGGCGCCATGACAACGTCCTGAAACAGATCAGTAAATTCATGACAGAAGTAGTATCAGCAAAGCAAAAGTCGTCAAATACCGAGCAAACTCCCACTAATGGTACATACATTACCTTCTGTAAACCGGGTCAAAACATCCCCCATGGCGAGTTACCTCAGCGGAAAGGTCTGAGCGATGGTTTTTTGTCAGGATCACATGATTGACAGCTTCTTTCAGATCTGGACGAGAGGCTAGTATTCCCACACTTTATTGCACCTACCACGTGTCGTCCAGACATAGTTCTCTTCTCGAAGAAATTGAGAAGGGTTCTTTGGCTGGAACTCACGGTGTGTAGCGAAGACCGCATCATCCAGTCCAGGGAGAAGAAGCTGTCACGGTATCGCCACCTCAAACAGGAGTGTATGAAGAATGGCTGGGAAGTCGAGGCCCTCACAGCGGAGGTGGGAGCTAGAGGAGCCATTTCCAGCAGCCTGGACGGTTTGGCACGGGCATTGGGCGGTTGTAAGGAAAAACAGCGCCAATTAAGAAGGAACTGCAGAAACGCAGCACTAAATTCCAGCTACGTTATCTGGCTGAGGCGACGTGAGAAGGCTTGGCGCGACTGGCCACTGTTTTAAAAGTCCCCGAGAGGCAGTTTGTTGGCACTTGGTTGGCGGACAGCCACCCAGCGAGGATAGTTGGGTACCCTTCAAATCTTGGTTTTAACTCGCCACACCGGCTTCTAAAGGGCCGGGGGTGGGTGTTCGCCAACCAAGTCGAGCTTTCGTTGGGTTTTTTTTTTTTCGTTTTTCTAGTCTACTTGCTTGTGCTGCGCCGCGCTGGAGCGAGTCTATCAGTAGATGCTTTCGCCGCTTAGAGCTACTATTGCACAAAGCCACAACACTGCGCGCTGCCATTCGCTGTATGCTTTCGCTGCACCAAGCTGCTGTTAAGCTGCACGACGCCACAACACAAATTCACTACAACAGTCTCGTCCACAACTTCACTACAACAGTCTCGTCCATATTGCACTACGCTGAGCACTGGCCTGCTCCCGCTCTGAAGAGCTTTTTAGCCTTCACCGCTTTTGCTCAACCCCAGGCATTGGCCCACAGTGGCATCCGCTTCCTTTTTCTTTTTCTTTTCTCCTTTTACTTTCTCCGGCACTGCCTAAAAAACAGTCGAGACGGTTTTTTACCCACCAGTTTTTATTGGTGCGAATTACTTTCCTGCTTCTTCTTCTTCTTCTCCCTTTTTTGCACCCGCTCCTATCCCCTGCATCGCATGCCTTGTTGTTGAGTACTCATGGTGCCTTGCTCTAACTATTGAGGATTGAGTATCGGTGTAAACAGGCTGTCTAGCACTGCACTGGCGATACGCACCAAGACTTTAAGTACAGACCGTGGCTAGCATCCAAACCCTAGCCGCTAGATCTACCAAGCAGGGCACGCTAATACAGTGTTGCTCAACGAAATCCAGTTGCGTCACCCCAGTACCCGCCGGGCGTCCCGCAGCCCTAGACCGGCGAACACTGGTCTGCGAAATGGCTTTCGAGAGTGGAGATCTGGGGCGGCTACCTCTTGCTCTTGTCTCCATGTGGCTAGTTTTGGAGGTGGTGTGATACTAGGCTTGCGCGGATTGTATTGTATTGTATTGTATTGTATTTATTTAAAAGGATTCTCCAAAAGCAAATGGATGCTTATCACGGAAGTCTCCCACATAAATATCGCAAGAAAAATGGGGAAATGGGGAGAGGAGAGTGGAAGATGAAGCATGGGAAGAAGGGAAACAAGTACCTAAATATCGAGGTATAAAAGCAGGAAAGAAATCGACGAGGGAAGAAATCACCTCTGCAGATAATAGCGGGACATTTAGATGAAAAAAACCCAGCAAGGATTAATTTCAAGGAAAAAAAATTCTCAAACGGAAAAGTTCGGAATTCCAGTCAGAGAATATCTATGCTGAGAGCAATGAGCCTTTAGAGCAATGCGAAAATTGACAGAGGACTGAACGCAGCGGATGTGTTCTGGAAGTTTGTTCCATTCCACAGATAAACTGAAGAGAGGGGATTTAAGGAAATGGGCGCCAGAACGAGGTAAAACTATAGAGGACGGGTGACGACAACTAAGGGATACATTGAATTTGAAACGAATTAGCAAAGACGGAAACTGGTAAAAGACATGATGAAAATACAGCAAGGACAGAATCTGACGACGCCACTTCAGGGATGACCAGTCACTTAAGAATCTGCTTCGGGGTTTCCCACTCAGGAGGGTGCCGGGTCTTACAAAGCAGATATGAACGAGCAGCAACGGCTTGCAGTCGGTCTAACGTAAGCGAATCTGAATGGGATACGGCGAATGACCAGACAGGGACTGCGTATTCTAACAGTGGTCGTACGTAACACTTGTAGAGCAAATTCACGGTTGAAGCAGAAAGGAAATGGGCCATATGGCGCAACAGAAAAACACGACTGCGAAACTTATGGGTGATAGATTTTATATGGTCAGAAAAATTTAGTGAAGGAGTGATAGTCACGCCGAGATGACAGTGGCTATCACCTTTCTGAATAGGCACACCGTTCATTGTCAAGGGGGATGACGGGCCGGGGGCTAATGCATATTTTGAAAGGGTAGGTGGACGCATTTACTGGTGTTAAACGTCATGGCAGTAGCTGATGACCATTGACAACACTTATCAATGTCAGTCTGGAGCAATGCATGATGGATAGGAAGTGAGGTGTTTGCTGGAGAAACAAGAATTAAATTAGAGTCATCAGCAAAAAGGGATAGGGTACTAGAAGCAGGGGCATCAGGAAAGGAGTTGATGCACAGGTTAAAAAGAAGCGGGCCGAGATGGGAACCTTGGGGTACGCCAGCGGTGATGGGCAAAGGGTCAGAAAGAGTTTGGCCAATGCGAACGCAAATACTACGATCACTGATGAAGTCCTTCACCCAAGAACAGGCAGAAAGAGAACACCAACCTGAAACAGATTGAATAACTAAATGATGACTAACTCTGTCAAAGGCCTTAGAAAAATCAAGGAACTGCTGGTCACAAGAAGACTTAGAGTCAAATGCACGCGAAACAATTGAGGTAAGCTGTACCAATTGGTCAACTGTTGACCTCTTTCGACAAAAGCCAAACTGGCTGGAACTGATAATTTTATGGCTCTCAACAAACGAGTAAAACTGACGGCTAATCATAGACTCATACAATTTGGCAACTGCATTTAACAGCGATATAGGACGGTAATTGACTGGGTGAGAAGGATTACCTTTTCCCTTGAACACAGGTACAACAACGGCAGATTTCCACTCCCTGGGCTGAGTACTGGACAGCAAGCAGCGGTTGAAAAGGGCGGAAAGAGACTGTGACGTGACCTCAGCTGTTTCACGGAGGATGCGATTGTTCAGCAGTCCAGCGGTTTTACGTTGAATGGGAAGTCTGGATAGCGTGTCAAATACGGACTGCACAGAGAATGGTTGTATGGAGAACATCACAGTGGACGTGGGTGTTAAAATACCAGCTGAGTGCAGGTCAGGTGTTAGCAGTGGCGCCTGGCTGTAGCTCGCAAACACTTTGGCTAGGAGATTCGTCTTTTCCGTATTACTCGTGGCTGGGTAGGCTTGGTTGTCATGGTAGAGGTCAGGGATAACCGGAGACGGGCGATTCACATTACAAAGGATCTTTGCTTTGCGCCACCATGTACGAGTTCCATGATGCTGAGCCATGTCTCTCGCCATCCTCTCGTGATAATGGCGTTTCGCCTTCCGGAGCAAGGAAGTAAGACAGTTACGTGAGAGTCTATACGCTATCCAACTATCTGTAGATCTGAGACGTTTGGCCTTGGCGAAGAGGCGATCCCGAAGCCGCCTCTGACGATGGTGAACAGCAGAGTACCAAGGCTTGTTCGATGGAAATGTGCTTCTCCGGACAACGGGAACAAACAACGATACAGAGTCTTCCAGCGCTGTGCGCCACAATGACCAGGCCTCATCAACTGTTTGCGCATTTTGGACGGCATCTAGCAAGGGTAGTTGCCACACGTGGTTGTTAAATGCTTGCCAGTCCGTGTGGGCAAAGTCGAGCCAGGTGTTTTGTGCAGAAGATATTTGGGCTGTGGAGCCTGCTGATCGGTTGTGGACGACATCGAAAACTACAGGACAGTGATCAGATACCGGTGGGAGGATGGTGAGATGGGAGACTGCTATTGGAGCATTAGTGATAACTAGGTCGAGTAGTGATGAACTCTTACCACTTGCGGAGTAGCGGGCAGGCTGTTGATCCACAAGTTGCGATAAGCCCAGATCATCCATGTAACAGTTTTCCCCTGTTCTCTATAACTTTACACTCCCTCGCACCTCATGCGTCTTACGCCTGTCTATTAGCACCTTCATTGGCGCCATTGCCACATGTATACTATCACATTTTGCATATAACTGGTCGAGGCACGCTCAACCAGGCCTCTTACTTTTCAAGTTTGATTAAACCTGTTACACTGGTAGCAGAGGATGGTTACTACTCTGCTTTTGGCAGGTGTTCTGGTCGCTCTGCTTACGCTCCTCGTACTCGTCGTTCGGCTGATAAACGATATCAAGACCGCTCAGCGCGTTAGCCAAGGAAACCGAACGATACATCCGAACTCGGAACCGTGGGAGCCAACACCCCGCCTTACGAAAGAGCCGCCTGTGTTTGGAGGAGATTCCGCTACATTCAAAGAATGGACGTTTGCAATGGACATGGCCCTACGGTCGTTGGCACTCCCAAATGCGGCACAGAGGGTCGACTACGCGGCAGGATTTTTGACTGGAAACGCTCGTCTTTGGTTGATAGCGGCATTGGAAGCTAACCAAGTGTTTTCCGACTGGCCTGCTCTGAAAGCGGCACTTGGCGATGTGTACGGACCACGGCACAACGAGGAAACATCGCGTATGGGACTAATTTCCGCAGCGCAGCGCGGGTCGCTGGACGCATACATTGCTGCTTTCACTCGCCTCAGCCTGCAAGTGCCGGAAATCGACCACCACACCAGAGCGCTGCTGTTCGTCAGGGGTCTAGTGCCGCACATCCAGCGACAGGTCATGCGTGAGCATCCACGTACCCTGGAGCAAGCTGTCATGGCAGCAAACACCGTGGAGCAGTCGTCAGGGCCACCGGCGTCGGGGCCACCAGCCAGTAGAGAGTCGCGTTCCGTGCCCAGCTTCCGTGGTCAGGGCCTCCGCAAGCTGACGGACCAAGAGCGTGTCCAACTGCGAGCAATGGGACACTGCTTTGCTTGCAGGAAGCCAGGCCACCTCGCTAAAGACTGTACTGAGGGTGGACAGCGCTACCCAAACGCTGGTCGCCAGTAAGAAAGGGGGTGCGCTTACTGGCGACGACCCAAGCACCCACGCCGGTACCAGTCGCTAACCGGTTCGGAGCTCTGGAGGTTGAAGACGTTGCTCTCCAGGAACCTACGGAGCCGGAGACACCCATAGCTGTAGGAAATTGTCCCGTTGCAGAAAGGTGTCATGTCAGCAACGTCAGCGTCGGCAATGAACCTGAACACGACCTACTGCGTATACAGGGAAAGATCGGCGGTCGCCGTGCAGTGATGCTGATAGATTCCGGTTCGACGCATGACTTCATTGCAGACAGTTTTGTTCGAAAGCATCATCTTGACACGGATGCAAGCTCAGCAGTGCTGAGCGTAACATTGGCGGACGGCTCGACCAGCGAGGTCCCGCAGATTTCCACACGCACGCTAAGGGTGACAGTCGGGGGCTTCAGTGAGGAACAGCACTTTACTGTGTATCCCCTGACTCGCTACGACGCTATTCTTGGCAAGCCGTGGCTTACAAGGAACAACCCCAGCATCAACTTCCGTACGAACGAAGTTCAGTTGGACGGTGAGCCCTTTGTTGCCAAATTGCCTTCAGCTAACCCGCCGACAGCCGACCGGCCATCTGTGGAAAGCATGTTTATCAGTGGCCGACAAGCTCGTCATGCCCTGAGGAGTGGAGCCGAGGGGTTTCTTGCATGGGTCACTGCTGCAAACGAGGAGAATCGTTCCGGGCCACAACTCCAGGAATCAGAGCAACAAGACATCCAGAACCTGCTCAAGAGGTACCAGGATGTATTTCCAGACGAGCTGCCGAATGAGCTTCCACCGAAGAGACCAGTCGACCATGAAATCCAGATAGAAGATGGAGCCAGACCACCGTCTCGACCCGCCTACCGCCTGCCGAAACCAGAGATGGACGAGCTCCAGTCACAGCTGTCAGAATTACTTGAGAAGGGATTCATTGAGCCAAGTAAGTCGCCATACGGTGCACCTGTGTTTTTTGTGAAAAAGTCGGATGGTACTCTGAGAATGGTGTGCGATTGGCGAGAATTGAATAGAATTACGATCAAAAACAAAGCTTGTCTTCCTAATATTGATGACTTATTCGACACGATCCAGGGCAGTGCATATTTCTCCAAGTTGGACTTGCGGTCGGGGTACAATCAAATCAGAATTCAAGACTCGGATGTTTCTAAGACGGCCATTAATACGCCGTTCGGCCACTTCCAATTTAGAGTCATGGGATTCGGGCTGACTAATGCCCCGGCCACCTTTCAGTCACTCATGAACTCTATTCTGCAACCGCATCTCCGAAAATTCGTTGTAGTATTCTTGGATGACATTCTAGTTTTCAGCAAGACCTGGGAAGATCATCAGCATCATCTTCAAACAGTTCTAGAAACACTTAGAAGTAGTGAGCTGTATTGCAAACAGTCTAAATGCGAATTCGGCGTGAGAGAAGTTCTCTTCTTGGGGCATAAAATCAACGGCACATCAATTTCCCCTGATCCCAAGAAGATAAGTGCGGTGGAAACATGGCCAACTCCGTCGTCAGTAACTGATGTGAGGAAGTTTCTTGGCTTTGCAAACTATTTCCGAAGGTTCATAGATCGACACTCGACCATCTCTCGTCCATTAGAAGAAATCACCGGAAAAAATTCACGCTTTGAATGGAGCGCTGCTAGACAGAAGGCATTCGAGTCTCTAAAATCAGCATTACTCGAGGCGCCAGTGTTGCAACTGGCCGATGTTGAGAAAAGCTTCACGGTAGAAACTGACGCAAGTGACTTTGCCGTGGCGGGTGTGCTCCTGCAGCAGGGAGAAGATATGGATTTGCATCCCGTAGCCTATTGTAGTCGGAAACTGTCAGCTGCAGAACGCAACTATACTGCGGCCGAGAGGGAAACGTTGGCTGTGGTATTTGCATTAAAGTGCTGGAGAATCTATCTATTCCGCCACTTTGACCTGATGACTGATAATATGGGTGTTGTCTATTTACGAACCAAACCGGCTCTCACCAAGCGTGAGGCAAGATGGGTAGAGTTTTTAGCTGACTATGACTTTACGGTCTTTCACAAACCAGGAAAGAAAAACATTGCCGACCCGCTTTCACGCCGTCCAGATCTGTTCAGTGATTCTGAAATAGGCGGGTCATCCTATCCTCCTAACATTCAGTTGAATGCCAGAGCATACCCTAGAGATTAATCCAGACTTAGCGCAGTTAATTGTCAGCGGTTACAAGTGCGACAAGGATCTTGCTCCCATTATCAGGAGACTGAAAAATTCAAACCATGACAATCTGCACGACCGTTACCTTCTAAATGAAACACCCGGTTATCTTTATCTCAGATCTTCACCACAGAACAGGTTATGCATTCCAAAGAGTAGCAAACTCCGACTAGCCCTGCTTCAAGAATACCATGACTGTGTGACTGCGGGGCATCCCGGTCGAGATCGCACCTATTTCAGACTCGCTAGATATTTCTATTGGCCCAGAATGGGACTGGATGTAAAGGCGTTTGTCAAGTCATGTGACGTTTGCCAACGAGTTAAAGGCGGCCAGCTAAAAACTGGTCTCTTGCAGAATTTACCAGTGCCCAGTCAGCCGTGGGCGGATATCTCGATGGATTTTATCATGGGTTTGCCTAGGACCGATACAGGTCATGATGCTATATATGTATTTGTAGACCGCTTGACAAAGTGTGTACATTTAGCACCTGCTTCCTCTACTATTGACGCTAAAGGAAGTGCTGATCTGTATATTCAACATGTATTTCGACTTCATGGTTTGAGTTCTAGTATTGTATGTGATCGTGATCCAAGATTTACGGCAGCATTTTTTCAGGAATTGTTTGATCGCTTAGGAACGAAACTAGCATTTAGTACTGCCAATCACCGTCAGACAGATGGCCTAACTGAACGAGTAAACAGAATAGTAGAGGATGTGCTGAGGGCTTTTGTAAATCATAAACAAGATAATTGGGATATGCTCCTACCTCTCTGTGAGTTTTCTATCAACAGCGCTACTCAATCATCTACAGGAAACACACCGTTCTTCTTAAATTACGGTCTAAATCCCAGAGCGCCACCCGACTTCCTCAACCCTATTCAGGGAGGCAGAGATTCAGCTGATTGGTTGCAAGCAAGACAAGACGCGGTCAAGATCTCACAAGATGCGCTAGTGGCAGCTCAAGCTCGTCAGGCCTTCTATGCAGATCGGACAAGGGTCGAGGGAAAGCTGAAGGTGGGAGATTTGGTAATGGTCTACCGGGATTTCCTCCTGACTCCTGAAGCTCGGGACCGACCATCCCATAAATTACGCCCCAAGTGGTTTGGCCCCTTTCCTATAACCCATGTGGTCGGCCCGAATGCCTACAAGCTCAAGTTGCCTCATACCAGCCGGTGTCACCCGGTATTTAATGTGTCGGCACTCCGTGCCTACGAGAAGAACGCTATTCCTAATAGGAGACAGCCTACGCCTCCGCCTATCACGGACCTTGATGGTCATGCCCGCTATGTGGTGGAGAACATTCTCAGTCACCGCCGCCGGCAGAATCAGCTTCAGTACCTAGTCAAGTGGCAAGGCTACTCTGATGCCACTTGGGAGCCTGAACATTATTTGTTGGATGAATCTGGTAATGACATTGTTCCACTTCAGAAGTACAAAACCTTGGCTTCTGCCCGCTGAGTTTTGCAGTTGAACTTCTAGTTTCACCTTACACATTTGTTGAGCTTATTACATTTTATTTGCATGGAGTTTCAGTCGTCTTATTGTGTTACTTCAGTGCGAAGCCTTTTTTCGTCTCGCACGTGTTTGCGCTTATTGTACTCTATTCCACTTGAGCATTTGGGTTATAAGCTCCTTCCTCTCCATAGGAGGGGGATGATGTAACAGTTTTCCCCTGTTCTCTATAACTTTACACTCCCTCGCACCTCATGCGTCTTACGCCTGTCTATTAGCACCTTCATTGGCGCCATTGCCACATGTATACTATCACATTTTGCATATAACTGGTCGAGGCACGCTCAACCAGGCCTCTTACTTTTCAAGTTTGATTAAACCTGTTACAATCCAGGGTGTCATACATGCATGTACCAGCAGGTGTATCAGGATCGGATGCTAGCCATTTCGAGAGGCGAGCGTTAAAGTCGCCAATGACAAATATGGAAGCTTGAGGACAAGATATTGATTGAATGCAGGTCCGGAGTGCGCTGCAGAACTGATCAGGTATTGTGACGTGCTGGCGTGTGATTAGCTCACTAATTCCACCCAACAAACCATACGGAATGCGATACAGAGGACAATGAAGGGCCAAGAAGGTGATGGGGTACTCGTACTAATATAAAAATCTTTATTCAGGATTACCCAAAGGCTACTGGCATCAATGAAGTGCTCACCCGACAGGTCACTGAGGTGTCTGGGCCTCTGGGGGCATCACAGCACAATAGGATTGTCCCTTCAAGGCTTCATTGTCCTCTGTATCGCATTCCTTATTGACATGTTGAAAGCCATTTGCGCCATTTCGACAACCTGGCGAATCGAGGAAGGAGCGTTCTCTCCGGCTGTCAATTGTCATCGAGAATGGATCATCCGGATGTCCCGGTGAGTGTGAAGTCACTGAGGATTTCGGTGGTGCGAGTGCAGCACATGCACAGCAGTGTGTCAGCGGATACTCACAATGATAACTCGAAGTATAAGTAATGTCAGTCACTCTGACAGACTCAGTGCTACTCAAATAAACTTCCGATCGAGTGAATCAGGTTTCCGCTCCGTCTCACGTTACCAATCCCTATCTAGTGTTGCAGGTCTACTTTGTAGCTAGGGCTGCTCACCGCCCGGCGTGTAGATCTACACCCACTTCTTTGACTTCGTTGATCTTCTCACGAGCATACAGTACTATTATGTGCTCTTGAGAGTTGATCGGTTGAGTTCTGTTCAGTAGAGTTCTAGCCAGGGAGTCGTAAAATACCACGGTATTTTACGACTCCCTGGTTCTAGCTGTCTCTCCAAGCATCCCCTCATCACCTTTCTAGGGGCTCCCGTAAGAAGACCATAGGTCTGTGGGAAACACCCTAGTAAAATAAATAAAATAATAATAATTTAATAATAATAATAATAATTAGGCCTTGACAGATTATGCTAGCGTAATTTTTCGCATAATTCCTACCAAAATCGAATAATCGCATAATTCGAGGCAAATTGCATACGAATCGCATAAAATTGGAATAATCCGCCTGTTCCCATCAATTCCATACAGTTGTACATTGTTCTACAAGTCCAAGTCCAACTCCAAGTCCAAGTAGATGCACCAGGAAGTCGTAGGTTTACGACTCCCTTGAGAACATGTCCAGTCCGACTCGTGACTACAATCAGTGACGGTCGCAGTAGGTCGGACGGTGCGTTGACCCCGTTGAACTACATGTAATTACTTTTGCTAGTACAATGCCCTCTACAAAAATCCCTCAAACCAGTTAATATTTTATGACTTGGGGCTCCCCGCGTACGCGCGTGCTAGTTTGTACGTGAAGTGTGTGGGACCAGCTGTGTTCACAACCCGGGTAAGCCTCTTGTACGGGCAAAGCAAAATACAAAGAAGAAGAGAAGAAAAACTAAACTAAAAGGAAGAAAACTAAACTAAAAAGGAGCACCCATTTTGTTAAGCCAGGGGCTGGCTCACGCCTGGCATGAAAATGATAGATTGAGAACTAAAGAAATTAAACATGATGACAACTGTCTAGCTGACCACCAGCTGTGCCTCTGCTCGGACCAGGTCGACAGGGGCATGGTCAAAGTGACGGCGGCGAATTGAGCGTGATCCACGGACACAGCGAATAGCAGACCTGGCTAGCGAAAAGCTTAGCATGCATCTGAGCCAACACACCATCTGGCTGTACGGCGCATGCCTCTTCACGGCTAAAGCACTTGCCAGCCTCTTCACCGTGATGGCAGCTTCGTGGCCCATCCCCCCACAGGAAGAGAAGACCAGAGGGGTGAAGGAACCATGCTCGACGTGGAGAATTCTCTCCCCATACGCACGCTTCTTCTCCCCTTCAAAGCTTCGGTACAGAGAGGAGAGGGATCTGGAGCGGTAGCTTGACGCATGGGGATAGAACACCCTTGTATCAAAGAATGCGTTTCTGCTATCCGTCCAGAACCCCCTCACTCTCAGGTCAGCGCGGGCATCCGGATCGGTGTTGGCGGTGCGTCGCTGGAGGACCTCACCGGTGAGAGGTTGGAGCTTCGGCTCCACCTCAACATCACAATGCACCTCCTTCATGCATGAGGCGATGAAGTCGGTAGGATCGTTGTGACGCATATGGATGAAGCCGGAGAGTTTACAAATCTGCGCATGATCCACCGAGTAGCGTGCTCCACATGGGCAAGAAGCCGGCAGGTTGTCCAGTGGCCAACAATATCGCATGCGCACGTGGTCATGGAAGTCGGGCTTGACGTCGAAGCAGAATCCGTGCTCAGCCACCGGTATTGTTGTGAGCGTGCTGGAGGCTCCCTTCTCTCTTGCCAACGCCATGGCCCGTTGTTGCGGCTCGGGCAGCCGAGACTGGATTTCGTTAGCCTTGGTGTCGAGGGTGGCGCGGTGGCGCTGTTGCACGGCAGTCTTTGCTTCATGGTCCTGTCTGATGCTCCCTATCAGGTCCGAGCCGCCTGTGGCGATCTGGGTTGCAAGATTAGCGGTGCACTCAACCGATGCCGTGTGTTTGCGGGAGGAATCGATGACGGGGTTGTCCAACGACAGACCTCCATATCGAGCTGGAAGCGCAACCATATCCATCTCGACGTCACTGGCCTCATGCTTGGTCAGGGCAGGTAACAAATGGCTGCGAATAGCACTGAGCAAGGGCTCCATATGAGTGCCCATTGTAGGCATGGTACGCTGAAGGAAGGTCCAACGATGTCGGAGGCCAAAAACATAGCCAGCAAATGCAGCATGGGGGTGTGTTGCGGCAATGTCGGCGAGGCGGTCCACTTGTGCTGTCCATGCATCAACTTTCGAGTCGAGGTACCTCTCGATGAACGCATTTGAGCCTATGGCTGCACCCAGATGACGCTGTCCAGCTTTGTGGGCCAGGTTGTCACCATCACCGGCTATCTTGATGCCTGTACCGGCAAAGATTCGCTCTGCTTCGTCGCGATGTTCGGGCTTCACTACCAAGAATGTTTTGCTGCTGCTGTGTTCACAACTGGCGCGTGTACGCGTGAAACCACCCGTTTGTGCGTATTTTTGCTGGCTTTTGGGGCGCCATGCGTACGGAAACGCGCCGAAATTTTTTTTCACTTCTGAGTAAAATCAGTGAGCATGTCATGAAAATAAATCCGAGAAGAAAGAAAAAGGCCCAACCCTGCCCACGGTGACTTCATGTGCACCAACTAACGACATGGCGTCCTTTCATGCGGTTTACCGCACGGATTTATGAAGTCGGACATATTCCGATTTATTTGCATCAATCGCACAAAATTAGGTACATTTCTCTTGTAAACCCTGTCAGTTTGAGAATTTAGACAAACACCGAACAAATTTTAGCCGCGACGAGGATCGGGAGAAATCCATCATAATTATTTTACATAGCTACTACCATCACGTCGACCGAGTGAAGATCGAAATGATAATGGAGTGGAGAGAAGAAGACCTGAACTAGAGTGCTTGAGAGACTATGTAGTGTCACATGAGAATTGCTTCGTTAGGAAGGCTCTCCTTTTGAATGGAGAAGCCCAACGTCGCTGATCTGCATCGCCGTTTTCAAGCGCTGATCTGCAGTAGGAATGTTTTTGTAAATTATTCGTAGTTGTGGACGTGGATGGATTCAGCGCTCTGTTCTCTCAGCAAGCCTACTCAGTCCAACACGAAGGACTTCCATGAGCGAAACAACGTGCTCCTCGAGCAAGTGCAGCTCGGGGTAATATGGCCAATGCCACGGGAGACCACCTCGTGCCTGCATAAGGCCAAGAATTGATGACAAGAAATCTTTGATGAGCGCCTTCGACTTCAAGGACGCAATATTATATCTCCTCAGCAGTAACTGCAGCGCTCTTGCTGAAAATATCACTGCCAGCAGGCACTAGGCATGATTTAGTGAAGAGCTACTTGTACTAGCGATTGGAGATTTGGTGTTGGCATATCTGCTCCATCATGGTAACTGGTGCGTTTGTCAAGGCAGTGCAGTTTCTGCTGCTGTTTCACAAGCCATATGCGCATATGCGCAGTGAGTAGGAATTTGTTGTATGATAGCTGAGGATCACCAGCCTTCATGGACAAACCTATGTTCGGACTGGTTGCTGAACAGTGCACACCTAAATCTCTCAGCAAGCTCTCTTGCTCAGCTGGTGACGAACACTATATACCCGCTGCTTTGGGCTTGCAGCCCCGTCTCCCGACCGTAGACCGATCGAAAGGCTGTCACGGTCCTGTGACCATCGGCGTACAGTTGACACTGATGGGGCATCGGATAAAGTGCTGGCGTCAGTAATTCTCTTGTATACCTGGAATCTACATCTACAGCTGGTTTCGACTTCCAGCCATCCTCCGTTAGTTATGCTTGTGACTATCATGCCAGCAAGTCGATCAGCAGCATCACCTTGCATCTTTGATGGTGAGGCCTGCAAAACGTCACCGACCAGTGACGATGCTCAAATACGGCACCCTACCAGAGCTGGCGCAGTGTATGGTGCAGTCTTTCATGAATCCATAAACTATGCTGTTCGGCTGCTGTAGCTCTGACGCTTGCGTGTGTGCCTTACATTAAGGGCAGCGGGCCGTCTGCTCTAGCCATTTGCCAATGCATGCACGGCTGAACGTCTACCAGCAAGCTGCAAACACTTCTCTCTCTACCTGTGACATAGTGGACATTGTGCGTGTGTTATTGCATTCCTATATGAACTGTTCTGGATGCAGAGATTTACCCACTAAGCCCTAGAGAAATATGAATAAATACTATACTACTATTACGAAACTTGGTATGCGGGTGTGACGTGCTGCTGCTCATCAGATTCGGTCCATGCGACGCTCGTGTTTTTAGTTTTGTTATTTTGTCTTCCTTTTTTGAATTCGTAAACCAAACAGACTAAACTATCCAGTGATCAGGTACTGGTGTGGTGGGGCAAGGTTTTGTTGGTGATGCTGCTGTCAGTGGTGGCGGCGTGCATGTGCTCGTGCTTGCGGGCCATCGTTTTCTCCCATGCCGCAAGTTTGTCTTGCGTTTGTGTTTTGCATTTGGACTTCCTGCCAGGCTTGGAAGACTTGCATTTCAAACAGTTTGTCCCACTGTGTGGCTCCCAGTCTTTGAACGGTGTACATCCACCTCTGGAGCTCCAGAGAATGTTGGGCCCCTGGCAGTAGCAGTGCATTCCATGGCCAATTTGCAAGTGTGGCAAAAAAGTTCAGGGTGTATTTGGTTTCATCCACATCAAGTTGAGATGAAACACTGCCAAAATGGATTGAGTATGATCTGCCACACGATACTTCGTCCGTCCACTCCTTGAAGCGAATTTCTCCCCTCCAATACGACAACACGACGACAGGAAGCTAACATGAGCCTCCATTTCTGAACAAAATACCGTCTCTAACATGGCCACGAAAAGCTACAGTTATGCACGTCAAGCTTAGGAATACACGAAATCGAAAGGCTAGGACATCGAGGTATACTAGAAAATTGTCTGCGAGGCGGAGAAAATTCGCTGACGAGGTTGGTGAGCCCTTGAAATCGAGCCACGATCCAAAAATAATTGCACCCACGTCGAGAAAGAAACCATGCGTAGCGCGTGGGTAACCCAAAAAGATCGCTCGAGCGGCGGCACAGTCGAAGGCAAGGCCAGTCCAAGCTCTAAACTCTATCGAATGACCTGGAAAACACCCGTGGTTTCGGTTGACCTTGCCCGTTTGAGATGGAAGTCGAGCGAAATTGCAAACATACAACTAGGCCAGGTCGCGTAAAAAATGAAAAATATTAAAATTTGGCCGCCATATTAATGAACGCCCGTCGCATGCATGGGACAGCCGTGTGCCCTGCCAGTTATTTGGACTTATGGGGGTCGCCATGGCAAATAATAAACATAAAACTGCACACGTTCGGGCTCTCCGCCTTCTCCGTGAAATTATAATACCGTAAAAGAAAACTAGAGGGGAAAAAAGAAGCAACAACGAGGAATAGGAACTGATTTAGGAACCACTTGCAGTCAGTTACACAGGGCAGCGGGCCTCGGCAACGGCCAAGGTAGCAGATGCATCCGCCACATCGCTGACGCGCATGGGGCGTCGCCGAGCACCACGCAAACAAACCATGCTGGAGCGAACCAGAGCAAAGCCAAGTCGGCAGCGAATCCACGCCATTACACGGTTGTACGGCTCCTTCGTCTTGTCGGACAGGAGCCCGGCAATCCGCTTATAGCAGGCTGTTGCCGACTTGCCCATGCCGCCTGTTGAGGAGAGAACGAGAGGTGAAAAAGTTGCATGTTCGATCTCTCGAACACGCTCCTCATAGCAGCGGCGTTTCTCCCGTTCGTGGCGCTGGTAGCAGGAGGGTACTGAGGTGGAGCGATTTGAAGCCGCGAAAGGGTTAAAAACCCGTACGTCGAAGAAAGTGCGGTCAAAACGCCCACCCCAGACACCACTCGCTGCTATATCCAGCCTAGCCTGGGGGTCCGTTATGGCAGAGCGGTAGCGGAATGCTTCCCCAGTTACCGGCTGCAGGTGTGGTTCAGTGGTGACGTTGTTGGCGACCCGTTTGAGGAGACCAGCCGTAACATCTCGTAACGCGCCGAAATGGAACTTCCAACATGTTGGAATTTTCAGCGCGTATCAGGCGCGTATCAGCGTACATGCCAGTCACTTTGACTGGCGGGGTCAAAAAATTAGTACTCGAAGGTGTCGCACGCGCTAAATACGACTCGTATTGCTGTTTTTTGTGAAAGGCTGAGCGCTAGGTGTTGGCGGATAATGCCGGCATTATATCGAGCATTATACACCACCCGGAGCATTACGAGCAGGCCCCGGCGGATAATGCTAGTTATTTTCGGCAATTATGCTACTAGCACTGCTAGTAAAAGTGGCACATTATGCTAGTTTTAATGCTCATTATGCTCGTTATGCTCAATTAATGCCACTATATATGGGGTCAAAAAGATCTGTTTCAACCCTAACAGCAACACCATTAACAGCTGCACAGTCTGGGACCAAGGCAAGAACCGTGTGGCTTGAAGCTTGCAGCTGTGTTGACAAAACTGTGATGAGCTCTCGAGCTAGTTCAGTACCAGCTAGGCTTTTGGACAGTACAGAGAAACGTACAAGGCGTTGGTGTATGTTGAAATCGCCATCGACGTAGCGGAGGACAACAGCAAGTGCCTCACCAAGGCGTGAAGTACCATCGACAATAACGGTGAGATGAGCTGCAATCTCCTTCTTGATGGTAGACTGCTCATTCTGCAACAGTAATGGCACCAAATGTGCCATGTGAGTGCTGTACGTCATGCGACAGTAGTTGCTTTCAAGCAACGGACGAAGGTGGTCTATCTTACTCAGAGGCACACCTGCTTTGAGGAAAGACTCTACAACGTTGGCTCTTCGAATGAGGACATCATTGGCTACATCACCAGATAGCCCTGTTCCTGCCAGCTCCTTCTTATGGTCTGTAGTGTACTTCTCCCACGAAGCTGTTAGCGCTTGCTGGTGTAGCTGGGCTCGTGACTTTCGCTCTTTGGCCGTCTTGTGATTTGGCTCGAAATGTGTGATTTCACAATGCTGTTCTTCGGTTGAACTGTCTGGCTGCAAGCACTGCAGTAAATCTTCCCACTGGACACGGTCAAATATTCCCCTGGAAATTGCTGCACGCGATGGTGGACGCTGCCACGACGTGTCAATGTGGAACTTCCACCGGCAATTCGCCCACGCTTAGCGACGGACTCTTTCCCACTTCTCTGGAAAGATCGTTTTCGGGAAATCGCTACTCTGGCTGGTTCTGGAAGACGTTCACACGCTGTCCTGACCTCGTCCTCTTCGGACTCTGATTCTGAGGCGCCTTCATCGTCAAACTCGGAATCAAAGTGATCATCGGTACTGCTTACTAGATCAACAATGTCTCTGGCTGCTTGCTCGGACATAGCCATGACGTGTGTTCTTCATCAGCTAACAAAGAATAATATTAAGCGGCAAACGATGGTGGAAACAAAACGCTCCCATTCTCACCGGCTTCTCATGTAGAGGGGACGGTTTCAAATAGGACACCGGTTGCAAACCGGAACGGACTCAATGTTCACTTTCTCTCTTGGTATTTTGATTAGAAAACATATGTCACAGTGAGACTACGATGTGTTATACTCCGAGCCAAAATTTCATGGCTCTGCGATGACCAGAAGCGCCATATCAAGCAGGTGAGTTTTTGACGTGTTGCTTCGCACTGCGACTTGAGTTTTACGACTTTCGAAAAATCAACTTCTTGTCGCAGGTAAACAGCGGCTCGCCTCTCGCCAATAAAGCACCGCATACCAATCAAAACTAATGGAAGCACACACAAGGCTTATTGTTACTCTGTACTGGCCGTCGTGGAGCGATAGCAATTACCTAATTTCAGACCCAGAGTGAATTTGACGTGCACTCTAAAACGTGTCCGGTTTGGAGCCACCTCTGATTTGAACTTTTTTGAAGCGAAAAATTGGGCAACTTGGAGGCAATGGGTCAACACAAAGGAGTGGCTCAGTTCGATTGACTCTGGCCCCAGAGCAAACTTCAACATGCCAGTTTCCTTCCACAAACATATTTCGAGTGAAAAATCAACGCTGATGATCGGTTTGGGTCTATACAAATTTGGCTGTCAAAACGTCCCGGCGCGGTATCGAGCCGTCCCCTCTACACCCATCACAAATTTTTTTCCCAACGCTTGTGCCCAGACTCCGAGCCAGAGTCATAGATCTCCTACAAGTTAGTTCAAGTAGTAGAGTGAAGATTTGAAGTGAACCAGTGTTTTCGGATGCGAACACAGTTGAAAATCCCATGTTTTGCAAGAATAGGCTAGTTTTCGCAAGAATATGCTAGTTTTCTGCAAAACCTGCTGATTATGCTAGTGCAATGCTAGTTTCCAGAAAGTGCTAAATATGCCAGATATAAATGCTAGCATTATCCGCCGGGGCCTAATTACGAGGCCAAAAATGGCATTATACGACGTTCTACAGGACTGCATAGTAGATCTACACACATCCTCATGTACAGACTCGTATCGGCTGTCGTTGGTCTTTGATTGGCAACATTTATTTTTATTACTATACGCGATGTATTACTACAACAAGCGATAGACCACCGCACACATCATGCATGGTACCAAACAGATCGTGGCATGCACGCAGTGCCAGGCCCAGCATGCAGCTAGCTAGCTGTGCAAATGTGGTCCAGCACAGTGTGGAACTGGAAACTTCCGGTCCCGGAAGTCTATCTTCGGCCAGCAACTACAAAAATGTAATTACTTACTTTTTGAAGATCCAGGTAACAACGCCGAACCAACGAAACAAATATGAGCCAGCATGGAACGGTGGATCATGGAGGTGCGCACATGCACACATTCCAGACCTTACCCGGTCACAATGTTACAAAAAACATTTTTCATCGAAGCAAGAGTCCATGTCTTTGCATTTGTCGAAGAGTAACGCTGGACTTTCACCGGACATTGATCATTGTGTAAGACCAGCTAACTAGCAGCCAACGCTGATGGCTGACTCGCCGCGATGCCGTTCTTGGGATTGGGAGGAAGCTGGGCTTTCTCCAGATGAGCTTTTGGCGGAGTCCTCTGATGATAGTGACGTCGTCGAGTTGGAAACTGCAGATCCTGCCGCGATAGCGAGGAAGCGGTCTTTTCAGAAAACAGCGTCTGAAAATGTTTCCAAAAGGACGCGAGTAGCTCATGGACAGAGCACTGAAGTGGCCATCAGTGCCGAAACACGGGTGCGGAGCCGCTCAAAAGCGACTGTGGCAAGTTAGTGTGCCTGGCATGCCATACAACATTGTCAGGGAAGAAGAGTATAATCATGTCCCATATTGCTACCGCGAGACACAAACAAGGAAAGTCCCGTTTGGAGAGGGAAACTCAGAGGCAGAACCTGGTCAAGGAGTCCTTCTTGGCGTATCAGAAACGACTTGGGAAGGCTCTAGCCGGCACCGGTCTTACTGAGGCCGTTAGTTCAGCCGAGTCTCTGCGGCGGATCCAGATTGTGCGTTCTATGTTGCATAGCATGCGTGCAATATTATAGCGTTTTTCTTAGCCGATACAGCAAGGTTCAGGAGTTTATATTACATCCGGCGGAGCATTATCAGCATTATTTGGAGCATTATAATTATGGCCTTTTGTGGAGCATTACTGAGAGCATTATATCCCATATTACCGAGCATTATCCGCCAACACCTACTGAGCGCCTGGGGGCGCATGAACCGCAAGCGTACCGCGTCCACGCGCCAGTTGTGAACACAGTGAGGGCTGCGTCCCACCCGCCTGTGTGGATTCACAGGAAGTGTGAGTTACGAAGTCTGAAGAAAACGTTGAGCGGTCTCTGCAGGGATGACGACTACACCATAGCTCAGTGGTTAGGGCATCGCTGGCTACAAGCGAGGGTCCCTGGTTCGAGTCCTGGTGGTGACAGTCAATTATTTTTTCTTCAGACTTTTCCCGTTTGTCTCTTTCCCTCAAACCAGTTAATATTTTATGACTTAGGGCTCCCCGCGTACGCGTGTTAGTTTGTACGTGAAGTGTGTGGGTTACAAGGGAGGTTCTGCTCTACGTTTTGGGAACGCGACGCAAAGAATCACGCGAACTTTCTTCGCGTTCCCGTAACGTTAAGAAATGCTGTTCTGCTCTACGTTTTGGGAACGCGACGCAAAGAATCACGCGAACTTTCTTCGCGTTCCCGTAACGTTAAGAAATGCTGTTCTGCTCTACGTTTCACCTAGAGAAGTCACGTGGAATGTGTACTGGGAATTTCCCCTTCCATATTTGGCAATTTTCTGCATGCAGTTGATCGATACCCAGCAAATCCGTATGCATTTTCTCTGCGTGCGCCACAACGTAGAGAACCCCATCTCCGCGTAGAAATCTGGAGCCAAAACACGCGAAGCCGTAGACTCTAACCGAGACACCTGCTCTCTACGTGATTTCTCTACGTTTCACGTATAGCAGAACTTCCCTACAGTGAGGGCTGCGTCCCACCCGTACCCGCCTGTGTGGATTCACAGGAAGTGTGAGTTACGAAGTCTGAAGAAAACGTTGAGCGATCTCTGCAGGGATGACGACTACACCATAGCTCAGTGGTTACCGGTTAGAGCATCGCTGGCTACAAGCGAGGGTCCCTGGCTCGAGTCCTGGTGGGGACAGTCAAATTTTTCTTCAGACTTTTCCCGTTTGTCTCTCTCCCCGCGTGTGTGCATTCACACCAGTTAATATTTTATGACTTGGGGCTCCCCGCGTGCTAGTTTGTACGTGAAGTGTGTGGGTTACAGTGAGGGCTGCGTCCCACCCGCCTGTGTGGATTCACAGGAAGTGTGAGTTACGAAGTCTGAAGAAAACGTTGAGCGATCTCTAGGCTGCAGCTATTAATTATTTTGTGAATGGAAGAGACTTAAGGTAAAATCAGGAAGTATATTATTGGTAGGTAAAACACTACTTATCACAGCTGAACATAAAATAACAAGTCATGGCAAAGGGAGAGAGAGAGAGAGCGTTCAACTTTTATTCCAACCTCCAATAAAATCAATCAAGGATAAAAAAATTGCCACCAGTAAGAATTGAGAACAACAGAGTAACCGATGACAGCAGGGAGATCAAAGCTGATTTACCTCGGGGACACTTCGAAGCACAACAGACAACTAGAAACTCGCGGTGGACAACAAGAAAGGGCGAGAGACAACATAATTTCTGCAACAAGATAGCAAACATACCAGCGCTCCATGTCCCAGCACTGGATCTAGTAAACAATTAGGACTTCTACAAAATCAAAGAAAATGCCTGTGCAGAGCGGCCACTGGAGAGAGGTGCAATGAAGAGATACATTAAAATGTGTAAACCGTAACTCATCACCTGAAAAAAGATTTGATACTGGATATTCGATTAAAATACGTGCACAGAGAAGTCAATACAAATGTTCAATTGGGGATTGAAGGCGCACGCAGCTGAGGTCATCAACTACATGATACTAGGTTTCGGTCAATGTTCAGTAACACGCCCACACTTAGCAGGTGGCTCAAAAGGTATATTTGAAAGAAAGAAAAAAACACAGTGTGCCAGCGAACAGCCAACGGCAATTGAACAGCAAGTGCCACTTCAAGCAGTACACAGAGTCTGATATTCATTACCAGTTCTTGCCAATCTTGGCCTCCTCCCAGTCATTGTCAATCTCTCGCAGCTCTGTGGACTGCCTTCTTCGCTGAGGCTTCGACACGTTTTCCTTGTCTTTAGAATCGCAGATGCTGCCAATGCGATTTTTCCGCATGGAGAGACGGCGCACTACACCAGCTGCGCTCTTCAATGGCTGGGATTTCTTCGCCTCTTGGCCCTCACCGCCGGCCAGCTGATCGAGGAAGTCCTTCGACGAAACAGAGTCGGTCGGTGATACAGCACCATCGACCGTCAAGTGATTGCCGCCGCGCCCCAAGGAGTGAAGAGACGTATTGCATGATGGCCTCTCAACGCCCACCTCAGGGCATAGCGGCAGTGTTGAAGTGCAGGATGCCTTGCGAGTAGCCTGCAGAGCACCGCCAGTGCCGGTGTCGCTGTCCGATCCCACACCTTCCCACTCCTTCAAATCCTGCTCCGTTACCTCCTCTTCCACAGGCCCAGCAGACTTTACCGATGCGGTGTGTTTCCGTCGCACCGACACCGCTCTGGAGAACTTTTTCAGCGTGGTACCTGCCTTCCCGCCCTGCCGCTGACCAGCTCTCTTCTTCTTTTTCCGTTGCTTGTCAGTGCTGCCGTTGTTGAGGCCTGTGACTGCGGTGCTTAGGAATTTCTCCTTCTCTTGCTCAGTCATCTGTCCCCATGCAGCAATGTCGCTGGGTGAAATATTCACCATGGCCGCCGCAGCGGCTGCGGCACACACTTCAGAATTGGCCGGGTCGACCTGAACACCATCCGCGTTGGTCATCCTGGTGGCAAAGTCAATGATGGACGTGGCCTGCACCAGGCTTTGGGGAGCGATTGACTGTGGCTTCACTTCGGTAACACTGTCACTCTCTGGTATCGGAGCCACGTCGGTCGCCGCGGTGGCTTCCTCGTCAACAGCAAGAAGCATACAACTGTCTCCAGCATTTTCAGGGTCATCATCTTCATTGTCATCGTCGAACGAGTCGAACTCGTCACTGTCAAACCCACCATCATCGCAATCTGCATCACTTGCTGCAATATTGCCCTCACCATAAATTCCCTTGGCACCCATCAGTTTCATGAGCATGCGCATCACTTCATCCTTGACCAAGTCCACGGCTGTTCCGTCATTATCTTGACTGTTCCTTTCCTCAGGCTTGTCCGCGGCAGCTTCAGCCAGACTCTCCGTAGGTGATATCAATCCGATGCTGATGCCATTACCGCTGCAAGTAGTCTCCATGCCCCCCACATCTTCCACCTTGCTTCCGCTGGAAGCCGCATCAACTTCAGCTTCGGTTTCTTCCTGCTGGGTGGCCAATGTACGCGCCATGCGCTCCACTATTCCCATTGGAATCGTGTCCGGTTTAGAGACGATCTCCTCACCGTCTACAGTGGTGCGGCCAGCAACAACAACTTCTTTAGGCGAAGAGCCGTCGCTATCACTGTCCGCTTTGTCACCCTTCTTCTTCTTCTTTTTCTTTTTCTTCTTCTTTGTCTTCTTGTCGTCGGCATCAGCAGAACGTTCCTCACGATTGCTTTCACCATCACCGGCTTCGCTCTTTCCAACACCAGCTTCACTCTTGCCATCACTCTCTGAGGATGAGGAAGACGAGGAGGATGAAGACGACGACGACCAGCTGTCAGAATCAGGCTCGTTGCGCCGTACTACCAGCGGCTGCGCGCCTACTACAGACCGGCGCATGGTCAGTGCCCGACGCAGGCCTGTTGACAGCTCATGCTGCTCATTCTCTTTGCGAGCCTCTTCCTCGCGCTGCTCCTTGATCTTGCGCCATTTCTCCTCTTCTTCGAGGCGCTTGCGTTCCTCTTCTTCTCGTATCAACCGCTCTTCTTCCTCCTGCCGTGCCCTTTCCTCTTCCTGGCGGATTCTCTCCTCTTCTAGGTGTTTCAACTCTTCCAGTTCTTCTGGTGTTGGCTCAGGTGGTGTGGAGTCACCCAACATAGCTTCATCCTCACCATCCTTGTCAGCCAAGTTACCTGGAGATACCCTGAGTAACAACATAAACGACAGAGAGAGAGAGAGAGAGAGAGAGAGAGAGAGAGAGAGAGAGAGAGAAAGAAAGAGAGAGAGAGAGAGAAAGAAAGAGGGAGAGAGAGAGAGAGAGAGAGAGAGAGACACCCACACACACAGGCAGAGATGTCCAAAATTGGGTTTCTTTTCTTGAACATCTCTCTAAACATAAATGGAGGAATGAACGAACCCTTCCTTGTGGAGAATTTGGGCACCACCTTCCAGCATGCAGCACAGACAGGCGATGAGAGTAGTCATTGCTCTACACTCTTTCACTTTGCCGCCAGTTCAAGTTCAAATCCAATAAAATCTACAAAATATCGCTTCTCGCACTGTGAGGTTTCTTGTCCTTCCTGTACCAGGCAACTTGCAATGCTATGTGGATGGCCATCATAGCTGTAACCTGGTCTTCACTGCAAAGCTGCTTCGGGTGCTAGAACATCCTGAGGAAGGAGCGCACATAAAAAAGAAACCTTCCACTCCAAAACTAAACAACTAAACAAGCACACACAAACACACACACACGCACACACACACAGAACACCGCTTACATCTTCGACAGTGTCCTGGACATACGATTTGTCGTGGAAGCAGCCGGTAGGTCGGGCTGGTCGTCTTTTTCCTTGCAGCATAGTAAACTCACAACTGCAAGGCAAAGAACAAGTGTGATCCCTACAGGCACTGCAACTTTGATGATCGCTGAAGGTATAGCACGCGGTGATGATTTACCACGGACTGTGAGCTGGGGTGAGGCGTGCTCTTCTGAATGCAAATGTAACACAGCACAAAAAGGTGCATTGACATAAGGCCACACGTTTATATTTCTATGTTTCTCGTCACCAGCGCGCATACGATTCAGGAGTCTGGAAAAAGAAGAAAAAAACCCTGTGCTGCACTGTGGGGAGCAGCACATGCACACGTGCACCTTGGCCTGGCCTGCATCCGAACGGTGCAAGCGCCGTGTATTTCGGGACATGCATAATAGAGTGTGCAGCATCCGTACGAAAATCCCCACAATATGCAATATGTGTGCAAGGTACCTACAGATAGGACCTCGCTCCGCAAAATACTACCACAAAAGGGCGGTGGGGCGCTCTCGTGGTACTTCCCGGTAGTAGTTTACTACTCAAAATCCATTATTGGAAAGAACACGAAAGTGGAATAGTTTAGTAGTGGTGGTTTACTGCTTCGAAACTTACCCCTGTCATTGATACTGCGCACGACGCGGTGGCTTGCTGGCGCCAACTTGACACGGGATATCTGCTCGCTGGGGCTACTATCTGTAGTGCGGGACAAATCAACAGTTGCCCAATGTCAGGCGTCTACATGCCGGCATTCAGCATGCAGATGCTCACCTAAATAGCCACGGGAACTGCACTAGGTGCACAACAGCACACATTACTTCATACGGTGAAGTAGACGGGGCTAGGGCTAAGTTAGCAGTGCAATGTACACCCATGATGTAGCGACTGTACATACAGGTAAACCCTTGCAATGCAAGACCAAAAAGAAGAAGAAGACCGGTTCAAACAGCGCAAGCGCTTTTCAGTGCTTGCACGACCTTCCATGTCATTACCATGACATCAGGATAATATTCAAAAAATGAAATAGAAAAGTACAAAGAAACACAAAAAAACACGCATTGCAGATGTGCGTCGTTCGCTAGAACAATGCTTCTTGTTTGTTTCAAATATTCAGCCAACGAGAAGCGCACAGCACTTGGGACCTGCTTCTGAAATCAAGTAAGAGGATCAGTTTGTTCATGCGCAAGTATGCAGCTTGAATAACGCCGGACCTCAGGTATAACAACACGCGAATAACGACAACATCGTCAGACCTAGTTATCAGTTGACTCCATACGCTCAACCTCATGAATAGCATCACTGTGGCAGCCAGAGTGCAAAGCACGCACAAAAACATGTCAACGCTGTCCTTTACCTGACGGAGGGCAGAGGTCGTGTTTGCTTAGCAGTGCCAGTTGCTGACCCTGCACACGAGCAGGAGATGAGCACACATGGCTGGTAATGTTCGTTTCAGAGTCGTGTCGCAGAACACCGTGGCTGACTGGCATCGACAAGAAGGCAGCGAGCTGGCAGGAGCAAACTAGCTTGCTTCCTGGGCCTGATATATTCTGTGTTGTACTAGCAGCAGAAAGCAGATCCAAAAAGATCATGTACACACACACACACACACACACACACACATGAGCACACGCACACAATGTTCAGAATAATATCCTGGTTTAATATTGAGATCATTGACAACTTCAGTCCAAAATTAGAGAGTTGGAATTATGGCAAACACACAACTGGCTAGAGGCACCATTGCAGATTTTACATAGAAATTTTCATCGAATATCTTGACCAATACTGGAATTACGAGGCCGCAAAGTTGGTACGCAATCATCTCGGGCTATGTATGCAATTGTATGCAGAGCGATAGCGGGTTTCTCCGGCCACATGAATAATGAGAACCACACCGTGATTGTATGTGAGATACGTGGGGTTTAGTGTCGCAGGAGAGTGAATGAGGCGACTGCACTAGATGGTGGACAGGATTAGTTGTGCTTTGAGGGATTGAAATAATCAGCACCTGCTTAAGCATGTCCAACACCTCGACAGTAAAAAACAAACAGCAGCAGCCCTGGATTTACCAGCCAACCATTTGTTCGCTAGTCGCGCCGCTCCTCACACTTAAATTGTCGACTTCTGCCGTTGTGTATTCTTCCAATGACTCAAAACAGTCATGCATACGTACAGTATGTGTGTTCGATTATCCGGTTTCCTCGCCTATCCGGATATTTTTTGTGGAAAACGAATGTGTGCGGTTAAGCGAGGTCTGACTGTACACGAGTACACGCAGTAAACAGTCCAAGTCAGCGTTTCTGATCCGAACAGCAACTTTGACTGGCTGCAATCCCTACATTGATGGATCAAAGGATCCACCAACGGCTGATTTACTTATTTCAGATTGTTTGGCTGCAGGCTACTGTTGTGTGTGTTCCCGCTCTGTATCTACACGCACACATACACACACTCCATAGTAATATGCATCCTGTGTGTCAGCCTGGCACATATTGCCAAGCATGCGCGTACGTGTCATGTGTCACAAGTGCCCTCTCTCAACATGGCTTCCTCTCAATCTGTCACTGTAGCAACTGACACCCTTACGTCAGGACAGATTAACCCTTTGGAGTCCATGGTTCGATTTCGAACCATGGGCATTTTGTATGCATGTGGGCGCAGTCAAACTTTCGGTTCTCGGCCAAATCCTGACCAAATTCAACAATCGAAGGGTCTAGATGGTAGAGAAAACTCTCAGCTATCGCCTCGAACAGGTCCAAAGTCTCTGAGATGAAGTTTGAGTGAGCGGCGAGCGATCAAACAGTTCGAAATTTCTGCGCAGCGTGCTGCGAGTCAGCAGTGCGTGAAAAAATGGGATTTTCCCAGCTTCATGACAGGCGGCACGTGCCAGGACCGGCGCGGCGCGAAGTCACGGCAAGGTAAGCTTCTACTCGAAAAAATTTGAACAGTTCCGAGCTAGATTCAGTGAAATGGCTACAGGAGACCGATTTCGTCTTAGATCTGGAGCTGGACTCGCGTTTGGGGCACGTTGTGGCGGACAATGAATAGTTCGCTTGGCGAGTTTGGGCTCATTGTATTTCTCTCATCAAGAGCTTTCCAACAAGCCCAAGATCTTCAAAATTGGTGAAGTAGAACCAAAGTTATGTTGGAAATGGTGTGCGCATTTTCGTGACTGCCACAAATTCTGCGGAAGCAAAAAAATTACGGACTCCAAAGGGTTAAGAGACCCCCCCCCCCCCAGACAAGACAAGGAGCTATTGTTGTGGAGGTTTCACTCAGTGTTGTGTCCTCTGAGCACAAGGATTGGAATAGTTTCTTAAAGAAAACTGGGGAAGTAAAATAACGGCAACTTGGCTCTTGTGATGATAGTTCAGTTTTGGTCAGTGGCAGGCATGAGTGTACTACCGGTAGTTGTCGAGGAAGTCCTCGCTCAGTGCAACCATCACAGTGACTAGCTCAGTCCATCGCTCAAGAGAGCGCATGGCACCATACCGAGCAGTAGCCGCGTGCTGCTGAAGCTATGACCCGGTTTCTACATGTCCTGTGCTTTTGCGGATCCACCTTATCGTTTTGTTCTTCCGCTGTTTTTCCGGAAAGTTTTTAAATGTTCTTCTTTTGATGAGAGTTTTGTCTTCGTCAGTCGCGGGTGTTCTTACATATTTGAAAAAAGATGATACCGTATTTCCCCGAATACAAGTCGCACCTTTTTACACTAAACTTCATTCCCAACAAAGGGTGCGACTTACAATCGAGCATGATTTACAACTGAAGTGAATATATTGAAACGATATGACATGGACCTGAAAATGGGGATGCGACTTACAATCGAGTGCGACTTACAATCGGGGAAATACGGTAGTTCAGTTATCAAAAACACACACGCATGTGAGCGCTTGAAGCATGCGCACGCACGGACACCCCTACGGGCGCAGATATAGTATACGTGTTCTATGAGCTTTGGTCGACATCACCTAGGCGCGCGCACCATGTGACTCACGCATGTTGTGTTCACAGCCTATGTAGTCTAAAGGTACAGTGACTCACAGTAGGGTAGCTTTGGGATGTGGCAGGGCAGCGGAGATCGTGTCGATGGAGTCCGACAGGAATCTACACGTCAAACAAGACAAATCACACAAAGCAAAAAAATATGAGTTGGACACATCTAAGCACATAACAATCGGCTTCTGCTGTTTCAAGCAAACACAGTACGCAAGTTGACATAGGGGCCGTTTGTATGAGGAAAATAAGCCTGGGCTTATTCGCCTCGGGTTTATTTTTCAACTGTTTACATGACGGTTGTAGGGGCTGAGTTCAGGTGACTGACTGCGAGTTCTGCGCGCATTTTATTTTTCAAATCGCACATGAACGCAGTGGTAAATGTTCGTGTCTGATGAAATTTGGATCAAGAAGTGCCGGCTCAGGTTTCTACTGCCTTTCCAATTGTCACTTATTTTTCTAGAAGGTGAAGGATGGGCTAGGACCTTCCACTGGACAAAAATCAGAAGAAAACATGCCAAGAAATAAATAAAAGAGACGCACTGTCCACGGCCACATTCTCTCAGGTTCACGAGGCAAAATCGAAAAATACGGAAAAACTCGCTAATAAGCCCAGGGCTTATATTCTTGACCGTTTACATGACAAAATAAGCCCTGGGGGTTGGATAAGCTCGGGGGTCAAGGGTGGGGGTTGGATAAGCTCGGGGGTCAAGGGTAGGGCTAGTTCAGCTTGGGGCGAGCTGAATAAGCCCGCCTGACCATGTAAACGCGCGCTCCAAAATGACTGGGTGACAGATCAAGGCGGGCTTATCGTAAGCCTAGGGTTGAATAAGCCCGGGCTTATTTTTCTCATGTAAACGGCCCCATGGAAGGAAAGTTTGAGGGATAGACCACACAGCAGTATACATGTACGGTAAAACCGGTAAAACCTGTAAAACCTGTAAGGCCATCATTTTTTATATCTATGTTTCGCGTCAGGTCAACTTCCAGAATCATATGCGAGAGGTGGAAAAAAATAAAAAATTGCAAAATAATAAAAAAGGCTTATTAGAGGTGTATGCACTGTACATAGCACAAAAGCTGGTGCATGGTGTACATTCGAAAGAAAAATCGTACATCGAAGCACAACATCTTGGTTATCAGCATGAGTAAATATTCACTTTGGACGGAGGAGGCAACCGTTGGTGCCTATGCTTCACTGGATTATTGTGCTCAGACTTCAGCAGCGGTGCAAAGAGCTCCGGAACGACGCATCCTCTCAGCTTGAGGCGATCAATGCGGTCTGGTGTAAGCTCATAGAATATTGCTCCCAGATGCCGAACAAACGATTTACCAATGCTGGCCTAGAGCCTAGTAGAGGCCATTTCTGAATCCCAGCTTCGCCGTATGCAACCAGTCCACACTTATGACTCGCACGATCGTACATTCACTGCGCATGTTCGATTTTTTTATTTTTTTCCAAAAAAAATCAAAACGTATGCGTGCGGACGACGCGAAACATAGCTATAAAAAATGATGGCCTAATGGCCACCACCTTTCCTTGTCATGGACGCATTAACATTCAAAGCAGCTCGGATAAGGCGACCACTCGCTTAACGCGACCAACGACCACCCACCCGCGACCACATTGCACCCTGCTACAGTAAAACCTGTCAAGGCGACCACTCGGATAAGGCGACCACCTGTCCAAGAAGACCACTAAAGCCAGGATCAAGGGATGCTATTTCCAGTCAAATGACCCTGGCTAAGGAGACCACCTGGTAACAGAGACCACATTTTGAAGGTCCCTTGAGCGGTCGTCTTAGATAGGTTTCACTGTCCTTACTACTAGTACATGTAGCTGCACACATTGCACTGTGCGCCACACATTGCACTGTGCGCCACACATTGCACTGTGCGCCACACATTGCACTGTGCGCCACACATTGCACTGTGCGCCACACATTGCACTGTGCGCC
>NC_088644.1:28441413-28463913 GCF_964019385.1 Sycon ciliatum
TACATTTTCAGGCAAGATGCATGCTTTGGGTTCGATGAACACATCACACTCCGTGTGAGAGGCCAACAGAAGCAGGAGAAACGCGCACGCCACCAATGTTCCACAGCCTGATATCCTCGGCATCCTCTAAACTGATTGTCATAGAATCGTCATTTCCGATTTGGGCAGGAGTGCGAACCAACTTTGAGTTTCACACAGTCGACACGCAAGCACAGAGAGAGAGGGTTGGATGCTGGCTCTCAGCTCAGGTCTTCTCAGAAAAGTCAGCAGAACTCAAAAAGACTAGTATAGAAAAGTAACAGACAACTAGCAAACCAACAGCAAGATCACTCACCTGGCTCACCGGCACAGCCAGCTGCTGCCTGTGGCTGGCTGTAGACACAACCATCAGACTGTACTCCCTCGTACGAAAACAAGCGTACCATACGACGTTCGGAGAAACTTGCTTGAACGACGCTTCTTCTCGCATCTTGTAGTTGTGGGGAAGAAAGCACGACACTAGTGGCTTCTGCAGCCTTGATGCACACGTTGCTGTGGTCTTCCAACACAACACTGAACAGCCAAGATGCCCAACGTTTCGCGTTGCAACGTTGCCTTTATTTATTTATGGATTCCCCAAAGGCCGAGGCCTAACTTAGCCCTAAGGCTAAGTCGAGGTCTCACGGTTCATGGCTTACTAGTTACTGCAATACTGGGAATATTATTATCTTTCCGCCCGAAGTAAGTAATGATCGCAACTGGTGTAGTAACTAGTTTTGTTTTGTTTTGTTTGGCTTCGCCCTGGCCCTGTCCGACGTCCTGGTTCCTTCCCCAGAATAACCCCGCTCCCGGGGGATCGAGAGGCCGAAGACTCACACTGCACTGGCCCAAATGTGGATGAAATCACGTACCTGTACGTGTACGTGTACTGATTGAAATGTACAAAAGAATTTATGTTACTTGTAAGTACATCACGATGTCAAGCCAGCTACATGACCGTTTGTATATCTGTCAGATCATCACGGCTATTAGAATGGCAAAAGCCGCAATGCCAATGATATTCTGTCAGATCATCATGGCTATGGCGAAAGCCGCAATGGTACTATTGGTAGTACTGAACTTCTGAAGTACACCATGCTACACTGCATGCGGCCAAACAAGGAAGAAATATCGACAATTCCATGTCTGCTGCCACAGTAGTACATGTACAGCCAAACGGCCTCTTTCTGGTTCAGGTGAACTCGACCGCGTGAAGTCGTTCGGATCATGCGAAGCACATGATGTATGACAGTGACACGGATAAAAATTAAAATACTCGTCTTACAAGTAGCTGTGGGATATGTATGGCTATTTTTCGCACCTCGGTAGCGATATCTTTCACCTGTACTGGAGATATCTCTACGCAGAACTAACATGGACAAAAATGGGCAAAGGCCAGAACTTTTACTTGGCAGAAGACAGGTTATGATCAGCATGTGGCCATCTGGAACACAGTGGAAGCAGCCACATAATGACGATTGTATCAATTCATTTAGTATTGTACAACTTTAGTGTACATTCTCATGCACGTACTCGCACAACTTTGTCGTACATACTATGAAAATACCCAGGGAGTCGTCAAATACTGGTATTTGACGACTCCCTGAATATACCCATAGAAAATACGTTTCTCTGGTCTTCGCCTTTCATGAAAACTTGCATGTAGTACTTTGCTTTCCTGTTTTATAATAAAAAAAATTAATAATTTCATCACAGGGCAATTTCAAAATTCTACATTTTCCGTATCTTGTACATGTACTTTGGAATCGTGTTGTCCTGTTCTGTCGTGGGGGCCGGGACAGATTGCAAACATCGTCGAAGTCACACACTTCAAGTGCATGAGCCATGTTATCATGGTGGTTACTGTACCTATTGCCGTGTTGGTCAGGACCTGGCTATACTACAGTGCTGCTCAATGAAATCCAGTCGCAACCCTCAAGTATGCGCCGGGCATGGCGCAGCCCTAGACCTGCGAACACCGGGCTGCGAAATGGTGCAAGGCGCAAACTTCATAGACATATCAGCGACGCGACTGGATTTCATTGAGCAGCTCAGTAGATTTTATAAAGGTAGTACCAAGAGTACATAACCCCGGGGTTATGTACTCTTGGTATTACACTACAAATTGTAGCCAGTCTTTGGTCGCAACTTTGTGCATTCATGGTGGGGCTATGCAATTATGTCATGGCGGTGAACTTGCTGAACCGCTTATTGGCACTAAGCATACAGGGTGAGACAGCGGAATCGCTTATGGGAACTAAGTACTTCATGTATACAGCGGGAGTCGGAGGTTTCGCTTTACCCAGTACATTGTTGTGTACCGCGAGTCCGCGACTTCCAACGCATCTCAGCTGATGATACAATCGCATAACCTCTATTCGCAGCACATTGCAAGATTGAGACAGTGGTCTGAATGCACGGGTTAATCAAGAGCTCAGTGATAGCTCGACAGAGTGGCAAAGTCTTAATTAAGAATACGCCAGATGGGCTCCTAAAATGTTCAGGTTAACCCTTTATGGGTCTCACATAAGCGTAAGGGTCGTATGTGACCCTTACAGTAAAATCGTATTTTCGGTGAGTTTTGTTGCTAGGAGACAACTAAAATGGTGCTCCACGCGTAGCTGAGGTCCAAGGCTTTCCAACGGTGTAAAAAACAACCATACTTACCATACAATTTTTTGCAGTATCGATTCACTGAAGTCGGGTGAAATTGGAAAAGACGAACATCCGCCATGCGCGCATTTCGAGAATGGGAGTGCATCTCTTGAGGCCGTGTCAGAAAAGCTTTCTGAGGACACTGACGGCACTAGTCTAGGCTGGATGTCCCTAGAGGATTTCCAGTGTAATGTGGTGGGAAAGAGAGCTCCGTTGAGTCCTCCAAGCTCAAATAAATCGTCCCCGAATGAAGAAATCAAATTTACCAACCAGCGAGGAAGCACAGCAACAGCAACTCTTACAGGGACTTGTCAGGTGCGATCAGCTGATTCGCCTGGCCGTGAGAATCACGGCATGCGTGACATCGCACCTGAGTACGAGTCTCGTACTCATCTGAGCGAGAGCGAATCTGACGCGAGCGGCGCTGAGGTGAACGAACCAAAATTGTGATATTGTGGAACTGTTGCTGCTGGTGCCTCGCCGATGGCGACGTGTTGGAGTTCAAGGACGGAATTAGGCGCATATATTCTTCACCAAGACGCAGCGCTTACCTGATTGCTTATCATAGGACTTCAGCTCCATCACGAACTTGGTATGCACTTCGTGCTGTGATTTTCGTGTTTTTTTGTTCGCAATTGTATTTTCTCTCAACTTGAAGGGCTACCACGGGTCATACTCTTGCCTGGACATAGTCATATTTGTGTTTTCTGCACTCGTCCAGGCATACAGATTTTGAAAATATATAGTTTACCCATACCTACAACTCACAGAACTTGAGTTATGGCTGGTTGTTTGTACACGTGTTTGCGTGACCACCCCTCACATACATTGAGTAAGACCCACAAAGGGTTAAAAGAAGCAGCCCAGGCTACGTACGGCAAATCTGAAAGTAAGAAAGCTAAAGAAAGGGGCATGCTTCGCTGACTTTATCCGGACAGGCAAATACAGTCGGCAGGCAGTCTGCAGTTTTCAGGATAACATAATATCAAGCATGTGCCATCCACGTGGTACACGCGCGCGTACCGGTAGTCAATGCAGTGTACACCGACCAGTGAAATAAAAATAAAATTGAATGGACCTATGAGAATGTTGAATAGTGCTAGGCCTAACAAAGGGTAGCCCCATGAGAAGGATCACATGATACAGAGAATAGGACAAGTACAGGGTAGCACGCACAACTCATGGTCGGCTCAAGTTCAAGTGCAGCGTCAAATGATCAACACTGCAAGCTCCAGCTCCCTCCCACACGGAGAAGCTGCGACGCGTGCGGAGGTGGCTAGCTAACCTCGCGTAGATGCGGCGGTCGTGCAGAGGAGTTGAGCTGTACGCACTGCACCAGCCACTCTATACCATCCTGTATACCAGAGCTGAGAATAGCAAAGACAGTTCACACAAACAGTCAACAGGCCACAGCTACACAGCCACTACAGGTCAACACACGAACAGCAAGTGCCAAACAAGCTACAAGTGTGTTATAATTATGGGGTCTCCGAAGGCAAAGACTCACATCAGGTGTTCAAATTATCGTTGATACCCCCCCCCCCCCCCCCATAATTTCCACCTGTGAACCGACTTCACAAAAGGTATGCAATAACTGATGAGAGGTAAACATCCACGATGTGGAAACAATGCTGGAACCGGAAAACAAACAGTGGCACCTTTGGATGCCAGAACCTGACATAAGCAACCTACCCTTTGTAAGCGGATGCTTCCAGGACAAGGCAATCACGATTCTTCAGGGATGGGAATGATAACCGTGCCTTCAAATCGGACGATGGAAAGCAGGACTGGACAACACAATACAAGAATGATAAGAAAGGAATAAAGCGATCAGGAAAAGATGGACAGTGTGCGAGAGAGAGAGAGAGAGAGAGAGAGAGAGCGAGAGAGAGAGAGCGAGAGAGAGAGAGTGTGTGTGTGTGTGTATGTGTGTGTGTGAGAGAGAGAGAGACACACACACACACACACACGCACGTGCACACACACGCGCACACACACGCGCACGCACACACACACACACACACACTTGTGACAAGTGGATTGCTGAGTGTGACTGTGGTGTCAGATAGAGTTTATTCACAACTAGCAAGGAGGACAACAAACGAAGAACAACATTCCAAGCAGTGTGCGAACACAAAAGGGAAGTGTGTACGAACACCAAGGAAAGTGTGTACGAGCGCATATGGAAGCAGGAGCTCTAGGCGGGTGCATACGGGTGCAGGAGTTGCACCATATACCTGATATACGGAAGTATGCCATATACATCATGCCCCTCCTAAGATAAAAACGTACAAGTGTTTATCTAATCAACAAAAAATAATGTGAAAATTGCATGTGCGTAGCAAATGACATGTCGCCGAGCAGCAGCAACTTCCAACAGACTTGTAAAAGGGATAATTGCAAAAATTATATACATGAAGGTTTTCAACTGCGAAACAATGGGAATGACAATTGAATAGGTACAATGGACATCAACAACTGAACAGAGCGAGTGTTAATTGTACGATTGTCCACGCGTTGAAATAATGTTAAAGGGGACATTCTGTCGCCGGGGACGTTGGCTTGTTCGAGGTGGTACCTGAACAGTTGACTGTGGCGACGACTGAGTCACAGGGACTGCTTGTGGTGCAGCGTCGGGTACGGGAGACGATGCAGGCATGGCTGTTGAAGCTGGAGTAGGAGGACGGTACGGGCGGAGGTAGCGACGGTTGCGCCAATATACGCGTCCACTCGGTAGCTTGACGTAGTAGTCGCGGTGGTCACCGATAGCCACGACAACGCCGCGGGAAGACCACCGTTTTGTCTTCGGGTGCTGAATGTCAACGTGCGTCCCGATAGACAAGTGGGGAAGCTCTCGGTGAGGCTGACTGGGAGGCTGGTCTACGCGATCAACATCATCCATGTCAGATGCGGTGTCTTGCCAGTGGGAGTCGAACTGGCTCCATTGGGCGAGAACGAAGGAGACGAGTGGGCGACCATACAGTAACTGGGCAGGACTCTTTCCCGAAGTGCCAGGAGTATTGCGCCACTCGAGAAGGCCACGCTGAAAGGCGTCGGTGTCTAGATTACCATCATTGGTAGTCTTTTCCACCAGGTACTTCATTGCCTTCACGGCTGCTTCCGCATGTCCGTTCGACTGTGGGTAGTGAGGGGACGACTTGATATGACGGATTCCCCAGCGCTCGCAAAATTCAGCAAATCTGTGAGACGCAAACTGAGGACCGCCGTCCGTTGAAATGACCTGTGGTACGCCTACATCTGGGAACCACCTGCGGAAATGACGCATGACGTCAGCTGACGTGGCTGAGTGACCAAGCTTGGCTATGCATGGCCATCCGGTTAAGCGGTCGACGAATACCAAATACTCGCAACCTTGGCAACTGAAAAGGTCAGCACTAACACTTTCGAATGGCAAAGTGGGCTTGCGGTCAGAAATGGGCGGTTCGGCAGACTGAGACGGCTGAAATTCACGGCATGCATCACAGCTGCGGACTAGCGTGTCTAACTCACTGTTCATTCCGGGCCAATACACTGTCTGACGAGCACGTCGTTTGGTACGGGTCAGACCTTGGTGGGCTGCGTGAAGGTCGATCAGCGTTGACGCACGCAGAGAGGCTGGGACGACTATGCGTAGACCTTTCAGGACTATGCCATTGTCGGTGGACAAATGTTCACGCACGTTCCAATACGCACGAAGAGGCTCGGGCAGCTGCTTTTGTGCTGAGGGAAATCCGTTCTGGATATACCCGAGTAGCATCTGGTAGTCAGGATCAGATGCTGCTGCGGCACGGAGCTTAGCGAACCGGAGACTCTGGGGACCATCTTGGAGTAGACAGATACGGATACTGCGGCAGGACAGTGCTGGATCTTCTCCAAGTTCATCATCACTAGTCGGGATTGATACAGGATGCCGTGAGAGGGCGTCTGCGAATACGTGCTCTGAACCCTTACGCCACGATGCTTTCACTTGATACGGACGAAGTTTCATGATCAATCGGAGTAGACGAGAATTCTCAATCTGGTCAAGGGTGTAGCTGTTGATAATCGGTACAAGCGGACGATGGTCGGTGATTAGTGAGAACTGTGCACCAGATAGATACAAGCGGCACTTGTGCACTGCCCAGACGACTGCGAGGCACTCGAGCTCGATTACAGCGTACCTTGTTTCAGCGTCAGATAAGAAACGACTTCCACACTGGATGAGGTGCCATTGCTGGTCATCATGCTGTTGCCATAGGGCAAATCCAAGGCCATTCTTCACAGATGCATCAGTCTCGAGACGGAGAGGCTTGCCAGGTTGGAAGAAAGCTAACACTGGTGACTCAGTCAGGATGGCTTTGACGGCTTCGAATGCTATGGTGTGCTGCTGATCCCAGGCGAACTCATTGCTGGTTTTCAGGAGTGGGCGAAGCGGCTCACTTAGTTCAGCAATGCGCGATGTGAAGTCGCTGCATTGGTTGACCAAACCGAAGAACGAGCGGAGGTCAGTGCGGTTGCAGGGCACTTCGAACTGGCGAATGGCAGATGTCTTGCTACCATCAACGGCATAACCATCAGCATTGATGACGAATCCGCAGAACTGTACTTCACTAGCGCCGAATACAAACTTGTGTGGGCTGAGCGTAATGTGATGCTCACGGGCACGGTGAAGGACGTCACGAACGTGGGTGACGTGGTCTTGAAAATCGACGTCATGTACTAGGCCGTCATCAACGACTTTGACGAAGTTAGCGATGCGGTCAAATGCTGCGTCTGTGCGGCAGTTGAATTCGTCACCTGCTGAGGACAGACCTTGAGGGTTGCGGCAATAGCGATACCGACCCCAGGGCGTGATGAATGTCGTGAGCGGCTTCGAGTCGTCGGACAGGGGTATTTGCCAGTACCCATGACGAGCGTCGAGTGTGGTGAAGAAACGGGCTTTACCAATAGCTGTCACGGCGTCACGTGGAGTACGAGCTGGGTGTGTTGGTCGGCAGACTTGGTCGTTGAGTTTACGCAAATCAACGGTGAGGCGCTTCTCGTTAGAAGACTTCTTATCTGCGATGACGATCGGGTGGCACCAGTCTGACGGTTCAGTGACTGGCTCAATAATTCCATTGATCACCATGTCGTCCAGTTGAGATTTTATCTGATCTCGGAATGCGAATGGGATTGCGCGGGCACCATTAACACGAGTTGGTGTGGCGTCAGATTGAAGCTTTATCTCCATGGGAGGACCAGCCATGGGCTTCAGTTGGGAATCGTCGAATACATCAGCAAACTCTTGCATCAGCTGAGCCTTAACATCAGCAATGTCTGCACTACTGGGTTCGGACTTCACACGGGAGATCCGCGGCCAGGACTCAGGGAGAATGCCAAGAGCACGGAGAGATTGGCATGACAGCAACGCCTCATCGAGGTCTTCATACACATGAAGTACCGTGGTGTGCTGGGCTGAGCCAATGGAGAGCGTGGCAGAAATCTTTCCCAGGCTAACCAGAGAGGTGCCGTTTGCTGCTGAAACAGTGTCGGAATCGACGGCAAGGTTCTCAGGGAAGCCACCTAGCTGGGAAAGATGTGCTGGCCCAATGGCGTCTACATCACTGCCGGTGTCTGGAATCCATGTCATGGCTTCGGCGGTCGGTTCTGTGTTGAGCTGCGTGTGGACACTGAGTTCTAGACCATGTCGAACAGAGGCACGTTGCAACTTAAGTTGGCCGACTTTGCCGGATGCTGTTGGTTTGCCTTTGTGCGGGCACATGGACTGGAAATGTCCGACACGTTGACATCCGTTACATTTGCGTGACTTCGCAGGACATGTGCCTTTGGTGTGGGGACTGCGACCACAGCTGGGACACTTGTCACCTGCGGGCTTGTCTGGTGTAGACTTCACGGGTGCGGGCCGGCTCGCCTTCTGCTGTTTATAAGATGATTTCTTAGCTGCGTGCACGTGACCACTGGAGGGAATGCCAGAGGAAGTTTGGCAGGCTGCTTCCTCAGCACGGCAGAGCTTCACGGTTGCCTCCAGATCCAAGTTCTGGAGGGCCAGCAGCTTGTGACGCACGTCGTCCTCAAATACACCTGTCACAATGCGGTCACGTAGTATGTCGTTGTTGAATTTCAACAGGCCTGCCTTGCAGGGGTTGCACATCGCCTGGTTGCAGTTATGACATACTGAACACCCAGAAAAGTCACACGCGTGAAACAGTTCACGGAGGGCCGTATAAAAGGAGTCAAATGATTCCCCACGCTGCTGCCGTCTCTTGTAAAATTCGATTCGGTCGAGCAGCGGGTTCCTCTGCCGCCGGATGTACTGCTGGAGGACCGGGATGGCATCAGCAATGTCAGCGTCTTCCGGGAAGGCGATAATGCCTTCTCGGATGAAACGGCGCAGGTCCTCATCTAGGGCCTGGCGGAACGCTGACATACGTGTATGGCGGTCGTGGCTGGCGAGACATTGGCATTGCGCATAGTCACGCCAGGCCTCCTCCCAAGCGGTAAATTCTGCCATTGTGGCAGTAGATAACAATACTGGTCGTTCTGCGGACACAGACTTGGGTGCGGGTGGGGTTGTAGAACTAGTACTGGTCTGGTTGGACATCCTTTCCATCAGGGTCTGAAACTGTTGATCTCGCAGTGCAGACGCCTGTGCCTGAGTTGTCAGGAGCTGCAGGAGCGTGGCGACGTCAGGCACTCCATTACCAGAAGGTGCTGCGGGATCGCTGCTCGCCATGCTGATCACAAATGCACGTTGTGACAGCTCACACGACTACGTCCTACGAAATAAATTGAACAACACTCCTATCTAAAACGAACTAACAAACTGACTGCAGGGTAATCTAATCCAAATCCAACGGAGTGCTACACTGCTACTGGGCCAGGTAAGACACTACAAACTAGGTTGGTGTGGACAGAATGGAAACTACAGGACGAAATGTTCACTGCGCCATGTGGTGTCAGATAGAGTTTATTCACAACTAGCAAGGAGGACAACAAACGAAGAACAACATTCCAAGCAGTGTGCGAACACAAAAGGGAAGTGTGTACGAACACCAAGGAAAGTGTGTACGAGCGCATATGGAAGCAGGAGCTCTAGGCGGGTGCATACGGGTGCAGGAGTTGCACCATATACCTGATATACGGAAGTATGCCATATACATCAGTGACAAGGACCTCTCGACATCCGTTTCGTTGGAGTATGAGAGATGCAGAGATGATCGTGCAGTGGTGGAGTACCTAAAATGCAAATTGGGTGTGTGGGGTTCGCTGAGGAATTCTTGTAATTCTCACAGTATCTGCCCTGGCATAAAATCAAATTATCAAAAAATCCTGGCCTTAGAGGAGTGGGGTTTGGGGCCATGCAGCTTCTCAAACTTGGCCCTTGCACTAAAGCATCTTATGAATTTTTTTAAGAAAAAAGTAGATGACCGTGCCAGAAAATTGTCTAGAGCACAGTATTGAGCACATAGGCAATAGTAACAGATAGTCAATACAAATACTAGTACATGTACTGCTTTGTTACATACCTCTTTGTCTCGTTTGTTGGCAACGACCAAGACTGGAATTCCCGTCAGATGATCACTGCCGAGAAGACGCTCTGTGGACACCAGGTGAGCAAAGCAGAAGAGAGAGGCAAGCATCAAATTAGACACCGCACAGGCACAGAGTATACATGCCAAGTGCATGCAAAGGGAATATCAGGTGACCACTTCCTACAATATTACTAGTAGCGGGCATGGTCACACTTAGGCTGTCATCACACCATGGTACAAAGCGCTGCGTCTACGTCCACGTAAGGAGGTTTTGGTCGGTTGTCATGATGATCCGTATACGGGGTGAAAACGGGAGCAGAGGAAACGGGAGACGTAGACTTGGTATGGAGAGGGGGATACGACTTTTTGTATGAACGTTAGGCCACACCAAGTTAATTCTATGTTTCGCGTCGGATATTTTCTGGAAAAGGCATGCGGGCGGGCGAAAAAAAAACAAAAACAGAAGAAAAAACAAAAACTCCATTCTATGTGTACTGAGCCATGTTGCACACAGAATACCACTACTAAACTGTCACTTCTATCCAAAACGACAACAAGTCGTCACAGGACAGCTGGCAGACTGGGCTGGAGCGATACAGAGATTTCATGGATGGTTCCTCCTGCATTTTGACATGAGTCGAGTGGGATCCCGCTCCATCACAATCGTGGAAAATCTCGAAGTCCTTGACACCTGGAATCTCTGCTCAATTGGTGAGCAGGCCCTAGGCCTACCGCACGGCTTGGAAAAATAGAAACTTTCATCTCTCGCACCTTCTACGTAAAATCGCCTGGAATGCAAGATTATCGAGAAGCTGATAACCTCTGATCTGCCATACTGGCTAGAGAATGTTCGCCAGAACAGCCATTGATTGGCTCGTCTAGGTTTTTTTTCTTGTCAAGGATTCGAAAAGGTATGCGAGCGGGTGATGCGAAACATAGAAATAACTTGGTGTGGCCTTAGTGGTGAAACGAATATACCGAATGTTCGAATATTCGTTCGGTTTGACACATTCGAACGAAAATTGCTCATGGCGAATATTCGTTAAACCCGGTATGCAGAATCAACCGGGCGACTTCAAACTTTCGTAACTTCGTGAATACTTGACCGAATCGCTTCATTGAAAGATCTATCGGCATTAGCAAACTCTCAGCTGTTGTTTAGAAGCCACCCGAACGCAATCCGAGGTCCTGGAGGGGAGGTATGGCGCTCGAACGAAAATCACGTCTCAAGCTGTTTTGTGAGCCTGTGAAAGGCACTTCAGCTGGGGATTTTTTATGAAAAATGACCTAGAAATGATGGAGAAATATATGCCTTCGTTCGTCATGCATGCCTAATAATAGTGACAATATCCAATAAAATGGCTGAGAGGAGGGCATGTGATGTCATCCGTGTTAACGAAAGAATATTCGTTCGTTAAGCCGAAGAATATTCGGCTACTGGGTTTTGATATTCGTTTCACCACTAATGAACGTGCGTATCTCCCCCAGCCTTTTTCCGAGCGACCCTGTACTTCGATGTACATTGTTGTACATGCGTTCAAATTTCTTCAAAAACGTGACTGCGTGTACGCGTCAAGAACTGTGCCTGTCTGATGACACGACCACCCGTTTTTGGGTTTTTCACCGTAGACGTAGACGTAAACGGGAGTCGGAGAACGTAGTGTGATGACGGCCTTATGAGAGTAGGGCACTGCCATGTGCAAACACAATACATGTACAATCATGTATAATGCAAATGGATCAATCATGTACATGTGTGTCCTAATTTGCCACCAGGAAATGATCACAATGAATGTCCCTTGTCCCAGGTGACAATACTCGTGACAGAAGACCGGTGTGTACCCAATTCAGGTATAGATAGTATTACAGGGTTCTAGCCAAAGGGGGGGGGGGGGGGAGCACCCCCTTCTCTGTTCGCCCCCCCCCCCCCCCCCGTGAAAAGTGTCGCCCCCTACCCATTTTCGTGTTTTTCATGCAATTCAACGAAAATGCAGTCGAAAGTCACTATTAGATGGTTCCTAAAGGCACATTTGTCTGGGGCGAAGTCGGGGATTCTCCCCATACGTTGCATTTAGCGTGGCAAGACAATATTGGAAACTGGAAAAATGGGATACAGGGTACCTGTTTCCCAGCCCCCCCCCCCCCCCCTATACCATTTTGACCTGGCTAGAACCCTGGTATTAGACAAACAAACTACAATGCTATTACATTCTCATTAGTTTGAGGGAGAGATGCAAACGGAAAAGTCTGAAGAAAAAAATTGACTGTCACCACCAGGACTCGAACCAGGGACCATCGCTATTACATGTTGTAACACAATGCATCTTCAAGTACATGAATTGCTAATCTCAACTGAATTCTATGGCGCAACGGTTGCAGTATGTACGTGTGACTCTTTAGACAATGGCTACGAGTACTTGTACCAGTATAGTACTGCACATGACTGTGCTCACCAAGAATGTGCAGCGATTCATCCATCCGAGCCTGGTCCGATGAGTCCACAACGTAGATGATGGCATGACATTCAGTGTAGTACTGCACGCATTGACAAGGAGAGAGAGTTGACAAAGAAGGAGGTGGAGAGAGAGAAAGACAGACAGACAGACAGGGACACACACATACATACACACACACTGTGAGCGAGGGCAAAAGTGAGAAAGTGAGAGATAGAGATAGATAGAGATAGATAGATAGATAGATAGAGAGAGAGAGAGAGAGATATGGATACATGGACAGGACTCCATAGCAAAGGAGGAGTTATTCTTGAAAGTCCAGGTTTCTTTGCAGCCATACCACTGATCTCATAGATAAAGAATAGCAATGGTACACCCTTGCAAAACACAACTATAAAGCCGTGTCCAAGTATGCACAGGTACACATCTTCACATGTGCATTTTGTACATACACTAGGCAACTGTTACTGCTCAACAATACAGCAGTCAATAGTATAGTCAATACCCAGGTACAGAGCCATCTATGGCATATGCACAACACACACAGATGCACGCACGTACACGTACACAAACACACACACACATGCATAAACGTGCGCACACACACACACACACACACACACACACACACACAGCCATTCACAGACAGAGACAATTACCTTCTCCCAGAGTGTCTGCAAGTCTTGTTGGCCGCCAACATCCCAGAAGATCAGGCGGATCGTGCTTACATCAATACGGCCAACTACGGGAGGGAATGCAAAGAATGCAAAATGAAAAGGTGAAGCCAGGATAAAATGTGCATGGCCATGAAACCAGGTGAGCTGCAACTGCGCTCCGTGCCAGGTCAACACCATACCACAAGGGTTTGTGTAAGCAGAGACATGAGCACACATAGTTTGAAACCAGAGGTGAATGCAGAGAGAGTGAGAGAGAGCGAGTGAGTGAGAGAGAGAGAGAGAGAGTGAGCGAGTGAGAGAGTGAGCGAGCGAGAGAGAGAGAGAGAGACAGCATCACCCGTAGTGTGCAATGTCACGGGCATGGCACACGTACCATTCATACCGACCGTAGGTGATATCCTATCCAGAGATATGCCACTGTAACCTCTGGCCATCAGCTGTTTGCATTTCTCCAAGTAGGTCTGAAGAAAGACACAATAGCATTACACAAGGCAGAACAACAGAGACCAAAAGCTTTCTCGTGACTGAGTTTCGTGTTCAAAAATACTCATCAGACGAGTACAGTAAAACCTGGTTTAAGCGACCACCCCACGGTGCAAGCACAGTCCATCTCCCAACTCGCCTTTTGTTAGCATAACGTGGCCACTGAGCCAAGTTTGCAACCATTGACTGGAGAAGGGCCTCGCTATCGCACGGCAATCACTGAGGACCAGGCACGTCTTGATATCGGTGTCAGCAGATTGTGGAGCAGTCGGTTTAAGCGCACACTCATTTGATGTACGGGTGTTTAACCCTCATGCTGCCTCGAACCGCACTACACCACTGGCCACTGTCTATCGCCGACATGAACAGGAAAAAACAAAGGAAGTACGAGGCGCGGGTCCTCAATGTAGAACACTACTGCACGATCCGGCTGGAGATGGACAATACAACAGCAGTGGCGTGCGTCAACCCCCAGGGCGGCACCCACTCGTATCGGTTGTGCCAGCTGGCCCTCGAGATCTGGCAATGGGCAGCCGACCGCAGGATACACCTGCTGGCCGTGCATGTCCCCGGCGTGGAGGATGTCACAGCAGACTATCTCTCCAGGACGATCGTGGACGACAGCAGCGAGCGCCGTCGTTCGCCCCGGTAGTTATGACGGCGTCGGGTGGTTTCGGGTGTTCGGCAACCAGCCTGTACAAGAGAAGTGCATCGCTGCTGGCTGACAAGCGTAATGAACCGTATGCACATGTCATGGCATTTGTCAGGTGCCGCATTTCCTTTGCCCTCCTAAGGCCCTGTATAGTGTGCCTTAGAACTAAGAAGGTCTAGAGCATTATTCAGAAAATATTATAAAAGTATTTCTTTTAGAACTTTATTCCTTCATGTGTACTTGTGCAGGCTTTGTGGCCCGGATTCCTCACTGTGTATTAAATGATGTGTTGAATTTAAGAAAAAAAACTCAACTGGGGTTCGAACCGCTCAATGTACTGTTGCAAGTGGAGTGAAACGCCTGGATTTTCATGGTTTTACCCAACCCAGTGCTTCGGGGCAAAACGTGGCCAAAATCCAATTCTTGTTACGGCTTGTGTCGTGCTACGACTTGCTACGTCATAATTCTCACAGTCACCCACGTGGCTTTTGTGCTGCCCACGCTGCACTTTCCGCAATGTTTTTGGAAGCACTGGCTTTAGCGTACGTTAGCATATTGGCGTACCGTATGCCACGAACCTCACTTTTGTATACGGTTGCCGCCAGCCAGCTTGCCTTTCTCTTCCTGACAATCTCTCTCTGCTTGCTTGGCCCTTGCCGAAGCACCTTTTTATGGCTCCTTGCCCTGTACTTATTTCTTGTTCATATGTAGTCTGCCGAATCTTTCTAACTGTAACGTGTAAAGTAATCATTGCCGCTAACTGTCGAAGTGTCCATTGTGACCAGGAAGTGGCCTGATTCGCGCGCCCCCTTAGCAGGCGCAGACCTAAATTTGCTAAATTGGTGACCCCGATATTTCTGTAGGCAAGGCTACATTGTTCACCATGACCACGCCGGCCAGCAACGGGAAGGGCCGTGGAAAACCTTTCCCGGACGCACCCTCAGTTACCAGGGAGGAACTCATGGAGCTCAGGCAACAGCAGCAGGCTCTGCTGGACCAGCTCAACAAGGCACAGGCCACAGCCAGTACCAGTGGTAGTGTTATTGGGAGTAGCCTTGAGTTGGACCGGCCCCCTGCTGTGGCAGCCGTCAGTATCAAGCTGCCCGATTTTTACCCTTCGGATCCCGCTCTGTGGTTTGCCCGGGCTGAGTGTCTCTTCAGTCATCGTGGCATCACTGCCCAGCGGACCAAGTTCGATTATGTAGCTGCGGCACTGTCGGAGCAGTTCTCCATGGAGGTCCGAGAGCTGCTCATCAGTCCCCCGCAGACTGAGCCATACACGACGCTGAAAAGCCAGCTCATCGCCCGCACTCAGATGTCTGAGCAGAAGCGACTCCGGCGTCTGCTCACGGAAGAGGAGCTTGGAGACCGCACCCCATCCCACCTGTTGCGCCGCATGCAGCAGCTTATTGGCTCCAGCCAATTGGATGAGTCGATTTTACGGGAGCTGTTTTTGCAGCGACTTCCGAGCAATGCCCAGCTGGTCCTTGCGTCGACCCAAAAGGCTACAAGCCTTTCCGAACTAGCTGCCATTGCTGACCGGGTTATGGAGACAACCCAGGCCTCAGTCTCCGCCATCCAACGCCCATCACAGGACGACGCTCGGATGTCCGCCCTGGAGCAACAGATTGCTGCCCTGACCGAGGCCGTCAGCTCTCTGCATAAACGGTTGGACGGATCCCGGGGTCGCAGCCCTGGCCGTGGATCTGGTCCACCGCGCTCACGGAACAACTCGCCTGGTCGGCCCGGCCTGTGTTTCTTTCATAGCAAGTTTGGCGACCAAGCTAAGAACTGCCGACCACCCTGTTCCCGGTCGTCAAACTAGCTGGCCAGCCCCTGTTGGCGACCAGCACCGCTGGCCTGCAGACCACATGTCGCCTATTCTATGTCCGAGACCGTGTCACGGGATTGCGTCTCCTAGTCGACACTGGCGCCGCCGTCAGTGTCTTGCCAACCACGTTCCGTAAAGGCAAGCAGACCGCCGTCATTGACACGTTGCGTGCAGCCAACGGAACTAGCATTCCCACATATGGCTGTCGATCGCTCACCGTTGACCTCGGTCTTCGTCGGTCATTCCCATGGCTCTTTGTGATCGCCGATGTTTCTAGTCCAATTCTCGGAGCCGATTTCCTCCACAAGTTCGGTCTCACTGTAGACATCCGCAACCGTGCCCTGCATGACACCGTGACCGATCTCTCCGTGCATGCCGTCCTAGCTCACGGCCAGGATACTTCGTCTCTAGCACCGCCGCTCACCGAGCAACCGGAGGTGAATTTACTCCTGCAGGAATTCCCTGGACTGACCAATTCTGCAGCTCAGCCCCAAACAATCAAGCATGACACCGTTCACTTCATCGAAACGGTTGGTGCACCCGCCCATGCCTGTGCACGCCGTCTGCCACCCGATCGCCTGGCCGCCGCTAAGGCTGAGTTTCAGCACATGGCTGATCTAGGCATCATCCGGCCATCCTCCAGCCCGTGGTCTTCGCCCCTGCATATGGTGCCTAAGTCAGACGGCGATTGGCGTCCCTGCGGTGATTACCGTGCGCTAAATGCCAAGACGGTCCCAGATCGGTATCCTGTCCCCCACTTGCAGGATTTTGCTAGTTCGCTCCACGGCACTAAAATTTTCTCCAAGGTTGACCTCCGGCGGGCATATCATCAGATTCCCGTCCACCCTGACGACATACCGAAGACAGCCGTCGTTACGCCATTCGGCCTCTACGAGTTCGTCCGCATGCCGTTTGGCCTGCGCAATGCAGGCCAGACGTTCCAAAGGTTCATAGACCAAGTACTGCAGGGCCTCCCCTTCTGCTTCGTCTATATGGACGACTTGCTAATCGCTAGCACCTCTCGAGAAGAGCACCTGGAGCACATCCGTACTGTGTTTCAACGTCTCGAGGACCATGGCCTCATCATCAGCCTGCACAAGTGTGAGTTCCTGGCACCGGCCGTCAACTTCCTCGGCCACCGAGTCGACGCTGCAGGTCTCCACACCCTGCCCGAGAAGGTGCAAGCTATCATTGAGTATGCTGAGCCTGCAACTCTCCGTGCACTCCGTCGTTTCCTGGGGCTAGTGAACTTTTATCGCCGGTTCATCCCCAGGTGTGCGAAAATAGTGCAACCGCTCACTGATCTTCTCGCTGGCCCCAAGACGCCGAAGAACAAAGCTATCGTCCTCAGTGACACAGCTCGAGCTGCCTTCACTGCCGTCAAGGGAGCCATCAGCACTGCTACGCTTCTCACGCATCCCCAACCTAACGCTCCGATCGCCCTCATGGTTGATGCGTCCGATTTCGCTGTTGGTGCTGCCCTGAACCAACTGGTCGATTCGACTTGGCAGCCCATTGCATTCTTCTCGAAGCGGTTACAGCCGGCCGAAACACGCTACAGCACATTCAGCCGAGAACTCCTGGCAATCTACCTGTCCATCCGCCATTTCCGTCACTATCTCGAGGGTCGAGAGTTTACAGTGTATACGGACCACAAGCCCCTGACATTTGCTCTCCGCACCGCGTCCGACCGCCTGTCCCCGCGTGAGCAGCGTCAACTTGCATATGTGGCAGAGTTCACCACCGACCTGCAGCACATCCAGGGCGTGGACAATGTTGTTGCGGATGCACTCTCCCGACCGTCTGTCAATGCCATCCAGCAACCCATTGATTTCACCAAGTTTGCGGCTGCCCAGACCAACTGCCCAGAGCTCGAGGCACTCCGTACTCGTCCAGACACCAGTCTCGATTTCAAGTCTATCTCGCTGCCGTTCTCTCCTGTCCCGCTCTTGTGCGATGTATCCACCGGTACACCACGGCCGTATGTCCCAGAAGCATTCCGTAGACCTGTTTTCGATTCGCTCCACAGCATCAGCCACCCTGGCATCAAAGCAACTCAGCGTCTGATCACAGCTCGGTATGTTTGGCCTGCCATTTCTAAGAATGTGCGCGCTTGGACTCGCTGTTGCCATGAATGTCAGCGGTCCAAAGTACACCGGCATACCTCGGCACCACTGTCGAAATTCATGCCGCCTGACGCCCGGTTCGATCACATCCATATCGACCTCGTCGGACCTCTGCAGCCATCCCAAGGTTTCACGTATCTGCTAACGTGTGTGGATCGTTTCACCCGTTGGCCCGAAGCAATACCACTACGCGACTGTACAGCCGAGTCAACCGCACACGGCCTGCTACAATGGGTGTCCCGTTTTGGCACTCCATCAGTGATCACCACCGACCGTGGCAGACAATTCGAGTCAAGCTTATTCGCTGCATTGTTGAAGCTACTCGGATCCTCCCGCCTACGCACCACTGCGTATCACCCCCAGAGTAACGGCTTGGTCGAGCGATTCCACCGCCACATGAAGTCCTCTCTAATGGCACAGGCATCCGGCAGCTGGTCACACAATTTGCCCCTGGTCATGCTCGGCATCCGTGCAGCGTACAGAGCCGATTTAGACTGCAGTGTAGCCGAGCTCACCTACGGCACAACACTGCGTCTTCCTGGTGAATTCTACGAGCCCAGCTTTTCAACCTCACCCAGCCCGTCTCACTATGTCCAAGCCCTCCGCACATCTCTGCAGGCATTACGACCCACCACTCCCAGATCCAGCAACCGTTCCGTGTGGGTGTCCGGCGACCTAGCCACAGCGACGCATGTGTATGTCCGCACGGATGCTGTGCGTAAACCCCTCCAGCCGCCCTATCAAGGCCCGTTCAAGGTTATCTCTCGACACAACAAGTACTTCACCATACTGCTCAATGGCAAGGAGGATAGTGTCTCCGTTGACCGCCTCAAGCCTGCGTATCTCCCCGACACTGCCACGAGTGCGCCACCTGTCTCGGCCATCCTGCCAGCGACCACCCCATCTGGGTCAGTATCAATTCAGCATCGTATTGTCCGTTGGCATGAGTGAATTCATTGGAATGACTGAATTTCTTGTGTGTGATCGTCATCAGTGCATACACCCTGTATCCATTTGCAATGACTTGTAAATATTCTTGTACATGTCCACTTTATATATTTCTCGTTTTCTTGCCGCTTGCTATACCGCATCCGCCATAGCAACACTAATCTTGTACATTTACTTAGCCTTACTCAATCTGTTTTCTACATTTCGTGCACTATCCTTCGTCAGTCCACTGGCGGGGGAGTGATGTCGTGCTACGACTTGCTACGTCATAATTCTCACAGTCACCCACGTGGCTTTTGTGCTGCCCACGCTGCACTTTCCGCAATGTTTTTGGAAGCACTGGCTTTAGCGTACGTTAGCATATTGGCGTACCGTATGCCACGAACCTCACTTTTGTATACGGTTGCCGCCAGCCAGCTTGCCTTTCTCTTCCTGACAATCTCTCTCTGCTTGCTTGGCCCTTGCCGAAGCACCTTTTTATGGCTCCTTGCCCTGTACTTATTTCTTGTTCATATGTAGTCTGCCGAATCTTTCTAACTGTAACGTGTAAAGTAATCATTGCCGCTAACTGTCGAAGTGTCCGTTGTGACCAGGAAGTGGCCTGATTCGCGCGCCCCCTTAGCAGGCGCAGACCTAAATTTGCTAAACTTGCTTTTTGGAGGAATAGACTTCAGAAGCAGAATAGGAAGAGTTCTGTATTTTACCAGATATAAGTCGACATGTTACGACTAAATATAGGAGAAAAGGTGGGGGTCGACTTACAACCGGGATTCGACATACCGTATGTCAGCGCCTTTAACGCCATGCCCTTATATTCGAAACACCGCTGCTTTCCTAGATATTTTAGATGCAAAATGACTCACCCACTACGCCATGCCATAAAAGTAAAAGTCCACACAGAAATTTCAATCTAAATCCACTTGTTCACCTTTCCTGCTGGGCTGTATTTTTGCTGGCCTTGTACTTATTCCTTCATTTTTGCAACACGTACTTCAAACCTCATTTCATTTACGAAGCCCATGGCTTTATAACTGAGACTGGCTTTATAATCGAATATACATGTCTGAAGGTTTGTGGTTTTTCAATAAAAAAAATAAAAAAATACCGCCATGGCTTTTAAGGTGCGGACACACGTACATACACTGTCTGTAACTGGGAACTATCGGTATCTTCCAAAAATGGCCTGCACTGCATGCACCATGTGTACGCATTGTTGCCAGTTTATTTGCCTTTTTTTCAAGGAGCTGGACGTTTCACCCTCCAAAGAGGAGTGTCTATGTGATCTGTTCATGTGTTAGTAGCAGTGAGTGGTTAGCAGTGCTTTGTTGGGTGAAAACTTTAAGAACAGAATTATGACCACCGGATCCGGGGGTTGACTTAGGGCGCGTTCTTATATTCTCGAGCTTCTCGGAGACGAAGAAAAGAGAAGTCGAAGAAACCGGTATAATTTAAGAACGGATCTTGAAGACTTCGGAGATATTTTGCACATGTGAAGCAATATGAAGCGCCAACGGGGCCGCGATCTTCAGTGCCAAGAATGTAGTACGTATTGTGCGTATGCGAAAGGGAAATGCGTACACTCATGATCAACACATGGCGCTTAGCTGTAGTTCGCATGCGCAGATGCCAAACCGCGGGAATCTCCAAGTTTCAACCACCTCTGAAGCTTGGAGAGCTTGGGAGAGCCTCCTGAAATTCGGAGAGGATCTAAGAACAGCTCTCGAACTTTTCCGAGTCTCCGACTTTTCCAAGAGGATTTAAGAACACACCCTAATAGCCGGTAAAGTACGATATTCACTACGGGATTGCAGAAAAATTCTTAAAAAACCATTTTTTTGACCCATTTATGGCCAAAAGCTAGAAGTCCGTATTTTTTATGAATGGACTGTAGTACATGCATATCGCATGTACAATGTACTTTGCTTTGAAAATAAATTATTATCATCTCAAATCAGATATAAAACATGAAGCCAGGGCTAAATTCGTGAATGCCTGTCTTCCCTTACAGTTTTGCCCGCATTGTCCAGGCCTAGAATCATCACGTAGTACTCATCCTTCCGGAACCAATATTTCCAGAGTCCGTAGACAAGAGAGAACATTTCACACTGTCCAAACTGCTGTCATTATTGTTCTGTCCTCAGTGCAGGAGTTTTACAACAGCACAGACACACTATTGCAACCAGATAATATCTAAAGTCCTGACGCTACGAAGATGTCTGTCATTCTGTTTACAAGGGCGGATAAGTATCGGCCTGCGTGTGAAAACGCTGCACAAGGAACACGCCTTAGCAGAGAACTCAGTCTTATAAACTGCAGCACTACGACCAACACACAACAGTAACTGAGTTTCGAGACAGCTCGTCAACAGTCAACACAAACAATAATAATGTTCGTAGATCTACTGCGGTACTTCTTTTTACTTTTGCAGTTCAAACGACAGGATCTAGGAGGCATAGCATTTTTGCCAGGGAGTCGTAAAATACCAATAATTATATACGACTCCCTGATTTTTGCCATCTAGCATGCATGCAGGAGATGTGAGTCACCAGGGTCACTGCATGCAGTGTAGATCTACGTGTGCACATGTGCACATGTGACTCGATGATGTGAGCTGAGCTCGGAGTCGGAGTTCTCGACGTTGTCGCGCCCGGCGCGGCGGGGCGCGAGTCTCACACGTTTTTCACGTTACGTGACGATGATTCACGATCGATCGCGATCGATAGAATAAAAATATCGATCATGCATCGCGATCGACGTCGATCTCATGTCGACATGTCTGGTCTGCTGGTACATGGTCACGTGTGCACACCAACACCACCAAGTCCACACTGGTCCATTCAGAAAAGGTTGATATCCTGGCTTTTGGCCAGGTCAAATAATAATATATTAAAAAAAGGAGACGAAAAAGGAGACGAAAACTCAAAATTTAATTTTGAGTTTTCGTCTCCTTTTTTTGGCAATCCCCCCATGGAATGCTCTTCCAAGTCAATTTTCTCCAAAAAGCAAGCCAAAACAAGAATAGGATTTCGGCCAGGTTTTGCCTCCAAAGCACTGAATTGGGTAAAAACCATGAAAATCCAGGCCGTTCACTCCACTTGCATAACAGTACATTTGCGGTTCGAACCCCAGTTGAGGTGCCTTTTTGG
>NC_088644.1:28466413-28876413 GCF_964019385.1 Sycon ciliatum
AAAGACCAGCGGCAGGTCTCCTGCATCTGTTTCTTCGACCTCTCCAAGGCCTTCGACACCGTGTGGCACAAGGGCCTGATCGCCAAACTTCGTGCCCATGGTGTCTCCGGCTCCCTACTCGCCTGGATAACTAGCTACCTCTTGGACCGAAATCAGTGCGTCACAGTAAATGGAACCTTATCTGACCCCGAGTCTGTGACATCCGGAGTGCCCCAGGGCTCCATTTTAGGTCCCCTGCTCTTCCTCACATACGTTAATGACCTCCCCTATTCAATTCCCAATATTTCTTTGTTTGCAGATGATACCACTGTCCTTGCTTCCTCCCCATCTCACGCCACCCTGTACCCCAAAGTTCAGACCTGTATCAACGACATTGTTCACTGGATGAGCACTTGGTACCTTAAGCCAAATGTGACCAAAACCGAGCTCCTCCTGTTTCCCCCTCCCACAGATCCAGTGCCCATCTTCCACTTTCCCGATGATCCCGGTCACCCTATCTCTGTAGCGCCCCACCATAAACACCTTGGCATTGTCATAGATTCCGCCCTCTCCTGGTCTCACCATGCTGATCATGTGTCGTCCAAAGTATGCCGATCTGTCGGCATAATGTCAAGTCACTTGTCCCATTTGCCCAAAAATTGCCGGATTAATTTTTATAAATCATACATTCTTCCCCTCTTCACGTACGGCTTCCCTGCCTGGTCCACCATTAACAAAACCCACATAGGTAAATTAGAAGTTCTCCATCGCCGTATACTGCGAATCATATTCCGTACTGATCGTTATACCTCAAATCTAGACTTGTATGCTGCTGCATCCACTACCACTCTGCAACATTACCTTGATGCTTCCAAGTGCACCCTGGCGTATTCAATTTTCCTTGACCAGCACCCTGCTCATTTACAGTCCCTTAATTGGTTCAATTCAGGTGGCACCACCCGAAGCTGCGTTCGTCTCCCCCTAGCTAGGTCTACCCTATTCGTAAATTCCCCTTTCTTTTCCTCCTACTCCACGTGGCTCCAACTGCCTCCCAGTGTTAGACAAGCTCCAGATATGCCCAAATTCCGTACCCTCGTCAGACAGCACTTCAGTATCTCCCAGTAAACAAAGTCACAGTCACCACTTCCGCTGCATAGCTCGCTGAGCATCCCATTGCTTTGTAAGTTGCTAATCCCTTCCCACTTTGTGTACGTGCTCTTAATTTTCTTTTTTTCTCTTCTTCCGTGGTTGGTCTCACCCTCTCCTCAATTCAATTGGCTGTCTTGACATGCCACGAGGTGCAGAAATAAATAAATAAATAAATAAATAAGTAGATGGGTGGGCAGTAGAAGGTGTCATTGCACAAGGAATGCTATTTAAGTATTTTGGTTCTATACAAAAGAAGGAGCTGAATGCGATGTGGGCAATGGGCAAAAGAGGCGGTTGAAAGTGCAGCAAAAGGTCTACTGTACAGTTGTAGACTAGTACGTAGTAGTATTTCCAAGGTCAATATGAAACATTGAATGCAGTGAGACTAGGTACTATCCATGTCATGGATCTGCAAGCACGGTACAAAGTTAGTTGCAAATGCGGGGTACGGGTTTGGTGTAACACGCGTGACCAATACATTTTTATCACTTAAAAGTGATTCACGCTGCAGCTGTGTAATCATGGTAATAGTTACTACTAGCGTGCCAACGCTACACTAGCACGTTTTTTCGCCACTGCTTCGCTTTGAGAAGAAGAGGTTGACCATTGGCCTTGGTGCGACTTCGCGATTCGGCGATACTTACTTCGGGTGTGTTGCTCCTGGGAGCTTGGCTTTGATTGCTGACAAATCTTATTTTTATGTCTTTTACATGTTTCCTGACTCCTTCACTTGTGTGATGATGTACACTGTCACTGACTCTGTTACAGTCTGTACTGCTGTTGTTTTGCCCGCTAGCCTAGAGCTCCTGACAGTGATACAGTACTGTACTAGTAGTAGTAGTACACTAGTACTATTGTACTAGTACTAGCTAGGTAGGTGAGACGCGTGTGAGAGCAACACGACAAAAATAAAAATAAAAATTGTTTTAATACATGTAGTGTGAGCTAGGGCCTAGGGGTATGCCGGTATCCGATACGCAATCTTCGGTAATCATCGATACCGAACCGTGCGATTGTAGCTTTAGTAAATGGCTTCAGAAATAATTGGGGAAGGCGTTATTCATTGCTCCAAAGCTATGGACGCTTCTAAACTCGCCCAGAAATCGCTCCCGCGGCAATGTTGTGAACATCAAGTAAGTAGTTAGCAAGCTGCTTCAATGAAGTCGAGCTGCACGACTCATTCTTTTCTTGGAATGGTGCCGAGGAAGTACGTGAGATTTGCGCTAAGAGCAATGGGCTTGTTATTCCTTGCGGCAGTGGCCACTGTCGCCGTTAGCAGAGTGGGCAGTGTAAAGGATCATATCGGCCACCTGTCAGGGAACACGAAGTTCTCAGCAGGAAACAGGCCAGACGAGGACGGCGGAGAGGATGGAGGACTCGTGGAAAATGCCTTCTCAGTCTTGCCCCGACACCGAGTCCAAGATGCGGCGGATGCGGATCCTAACGCTGCGGACGGCGTGTCCAGAAGACGCGGTCGAAAAAAGAGTCACAAACCAAGGTTGATGGGTGCATTGTCACCAGCTGCAACAGGACCGGGTATGTCAGCCTCAATACGCCCGCTGGACATTCATGTGAATCAAGAGTATCACGTGAAAGGTTTGTACATGGTGGAGGAGAAAGAGGCTTATCTGCCGTTCAAATTTGTACGGAAGTATTTCGATATCTATGGTGATGTGAAGGCAAGTAGCAGTAGCAGTAGTGTGAGCAGCGAGGGCAAGATGCGGCTGACGTTCTCGCACTCGTACGGCCGACCTTTCTCACCGCCGAAAACGTATACGCACCATGCGGCGGGAGCCTTCCTGAACTTTGGTACGTTCAACGTGGCCGGGCGGGAGCGAGTGCTGTACATGGATGAGTACGACGTGCCGGTGTCCACGCAGTGGGATCCGAAAGGCTATCACTTTGCCACACAGATCTCGCAATACGGCCTGCAGCACTACTCCAATCTTGTCCACCCGGTGAGTTGGCATGTTCTGCAGCATGGCTACTATACAGCTGCCGTAATTTCCGAGATGTTAGCTGCACCGGGGTCTATGCCCCCTCCCCCCCCCCTCCCTTTTCGGGCCCATCATTCGTATTTTTTGGTGTTCATGCCGAGTTACGTAATGCAGGTCATTGTTTCTTAACAGAGGTAATAGGGAGGTTTAGTCCCACGTAATTCGTGGGTACTTTACGTGTGTGTACCACGTGATACTCAGTGACCCACGTACAGACGTTTTCTGATTCACGACATACCGTGTATGGAGGCTCACCCACGTTCCGCCAGAACGTGGGTGAAAATCAGAATGGAGCGCATTGTGCGAGCTGTGAGGGTGCTCAGCTGAATAAGTTTCCGAAGCACGAAATCAAAATATTGGATGAGCTTCTTAGGCCGGGGTAGCTTCGTCTTTGACCAGGTTTTGGCCTTTCGCTTCATGCTTTTGTTTGTTCCGTGTGACTAAACACAACATTGCAACGTGGGTGCCCTTCATCCACTTTACGTGGATCACCCACGTACGCGTTTCCGTTACGTGGGAACTAAACCTCCCTAATGAAGGCAACAGACCTCCCCCACCCACCCACCCCCACGCATACACATATGCACGTGGCTCTCTGTCGCAAGAGAAGCATGCCTGGCAATTAGTGAGTGCACTAAATGGTTTCCTCTCATGGGCAAGTTTTGGTGACAGTAGCAGATATGCATGACCTGGTTTAAGCTAATAATAACTACATATAACGCTAGCCACTAGGTAACTACCTAATTCACGTAGCTGACAAGATCGTATGTCAATTTTCCCCAACACACACCTGCACTCAGACATGCAAATACTCGTACATGTACATGCAGCACTCCAACGCACATGAATGTGTGTGTATGCCCCTGCCCTGCCCCCCCCCCCCCCGGGCCCCCCTGCACGTACCATGTCCATACACACACACACACACACACACACACACACACACACACACACACACACACACACACACACACACACACGCCATTTGGACCATTTGGACCATTTGACGCCCATCGCCAGAGGCGATGATAGCGATGCTACACTGCAAAGCCATAGCAGCTTGTGCTGGGATTGCGCCATCCAACAGCTTGCAAGGCTGAAGCACACACACACATACTCATTCTCCTGCCCATCGCTGAAGTGATGATAACGAACTAACTATATAAGGCATACTGTCACATAGCAGCTTGTGCTGGGATTACACCATTCAACAGCTTGCAAGGCTGATGAATTGACTGCCACTAATTTTAATCTGGTCTACACCACATGGCTGGTTGAAGTGGCTTTTTCTGGCCAGTGAATCCCTATTTTTCATTTTCATTTTTTACACACACCACATATTCCGACATCACACACACACACACACACACACACACACACACACACACACACACACACACACACACACACACATATTGCCGTAAACTGGGCACATGGGTCTCCCCACCAGAGGCCGGAGGGAGATTCAAAAGGAATGTTGGAAAGATGGTTCAACTGGCTAGTTGTTCAGCCGCCCAACAGCTGAATCCCGAAGCATTAGACTCTGTGTGAACCTGGAATTGGTCTGCTTGTAGAAAAATTCGACTGTTATTCAATGGATTGTGAACCCTGAGGAGTCTCCCGCTGTCGGGAATTGGACTGTCCGTGAACGCACTGGCAATACCCTGAAGGTTGCCCGCGATTCAGAGCTTGGCCAAGACGTCCTAGCGTTCTGCACAGAAGGTACACAGCACACCCTCTTAGCATGATTATTTTGCTCATTCTTGCATCTGTTGTTGTTGTTGTTGTTGTTGTTGTTGACTTTTATTTTACTTCACCAATTGCACAGGCATGATTGCCTTCTTACCGGCCCATAGGTCCGGTTCTCACAGAAAGATGAAGGATCTAGCGTATAACATCTCCGTTTTGCACTCGTAGACATGGAGCGTAGTGGTACCTGGCACGTTGCTTTACAAGATCACTGGCAATAGCTTGAGTCACGACTCAATTATGAACCTCTCCCGAATATTTAAAAATGTTTACAGAATGATTTGGCGAGCTGCTTTTGAACTGACACCGAGTACGGCGAATTCGTTAACGCGCAACGTCTCCAAGATCTCTATCCTATCGGAGTGTGACTCGAAGTATTGCATGCCTGGACAGTACTGAGTTGCATGCCTGGACAGTACTGAGTTGCATGCCTGGATAGTACTGAGTTGCATGCCTGGACAGTACTGAGTTGCATGCCTGGACAGTACTGAGTTGCATGCCTGGACAGTACTGAGTTGCATGCCTGGACAGTACTGAGTTGCATGCTTGGACAGTACTGAGTTGCATGCCTGGCCAGTACTGAGTTGCATGCCTGGACAGTACTGAGTTGCATGCCTGGACAGTACTGAGTTGCATGGTTGTCACAGTCGGGTTCACAGCTTGATTTTATTTGCCATGCATGCTACGTTTCTGCTACGTCTGTGTACTGGACAGCATCACGGTTCCGAAGTAGCTAAGGTGTTGTTGCTGCCTTTTCTGTTTTGCTTGTTTTTCTCTAGTGGCACCAACGGGTATTAGAGCAGGTGTAGGTATAACTTATCCAGTGGCCAAGTTTTCCGCTCCAACATTGCGGGTTGTCTCGGCTGGCTTCAAGATGACCGGTGATGCGTTGTGTTTGTCCTTTCAAGTTCTGGTAAGATTTCAAACAATAGCGTCTGGGCTAAGAATGGTAATTTAAAAGGGGGACTCTGGACTTCGTGTACAGAGTTTGGATGCTAATTCGAATGGTGTTGGTCCAAGAAGGCTGCAGTGGAGTCATTTGTCAGGTATTCCTAATCAAAGTTCCATGTGCGGTGTGTTATATCTGGCAAGGAAAATTAGTAAGGGCAGCTGTGGAGCCGCCACACTGTCAAGTGAATAGTTTGCAACATGGCTGGTTGTCGAGCTGGCTGGATCTGGGAGCAGTATATTGCAGTCTTTTTTTTAACTACAGTCAAACCTCTTTAAGACAAACACCAAGGGATTGATGGTATCTGTTCGCAATAACGGGAGTTCCTCTGATCCATATTTTCCTAACCAGTGGATACAAAATGATTTATCAAATAGAGTTGTGAATACTAGTTCTTCTAAAGCGAAAGTTCGTCTTGTCAGTGTTCTTCTTAATAACGAGCCTTCACTGTAGGACCATTTAGCTTATTGTCCAAAAGACTGTGAATTTTTTAATTTCATTCACTGCATGAGTAATACCTTGTCATAGTGCTTTGTCACAGCTACTCTCTACACTTCGTGCATATTTTATGAGTTATGACAATAGTCACTAGCGCATCAAGCAGTACACTGTCTGTCATACAGAGTCACGTGTGCAGCGTATTTGAATAGCATGCACCATAGAATCCTTGGCAGTGCCTGAAACATTAAGATCATATCCTCTTGTGGGATTTGAGTGGAAGGCTCTGTTAATCAGAGCAGGGTGTGATATATCATTCTCCAATAGAACTTTTGTGTCTGCCAGGACAGGTCGAAACCCAGTGACTTGAAAAAAGAAGAGAAAAAGTTCCTCTGTGTACCTCCCTTCGAGAGATACCGAAGTAAAAGAAGAAGAAGAGCGGTTCTTGATTTTTTTAACGTACCGCTATTCTTATGGAGAAGCTGATCACATGTGATATATCATTCTCCAATAGAACTTTTGTGTCTGCCAGGACAGGTCGAAACCCAGTGACTTGAAAAAAGAAGAGAAAAAGTTCCTCTGTGTACCTCCCTTCGAGAGATACCGAAGTAAATGAAGAAGAAGAGCGGTTCTTGATTTTTTTAACGTACCGGTATTCTTATGGAGAAGCTGATCACATGTCCTGATCATACTTTCTGATTGCGATGCTGTTACTGATAACTGATTTTGAGATCTTGAGGATCGTGATTCTTTCTGGTAGCTGGGAATGTGATTTCCTTGAGTTTGATCAACGTTGTTGTCTCTTCTTTCATTCATTGAGATGTGACATCATGGCTGTATGTGACTGCAGATGACAGACAAGACGGTCTACACGGTGCACTATGATACAACAGCAACGAAAACCCTGGAAGTGCTGGGGGAGGCGTTCCGGTATCGCCTGCTCGCGAAGAAGGGTCAGTGGAGAGTGTTTGCAAGAGATCTGCAGGTAAGAGGGGCTGTGTTGGCAAGTCTCCAGGCAGTATGTGTATGGCAGTCATTGCAGGACTGTTGGTTGTTCAGTGGTGTGTTGCAGTTAGTCCCCTAGTAGTCCCCTTTACAGTGTGACACATGTCGTATATCTTCGGAGTATGTTGTGTGAGCATTGAAGGCAGTACGTGCAGGTTGAGTAGCACAGTTATCAATTCAGTGACTATTGATTTGATGAATGTTGCTTCTCTCTGGTTCTGACATGCTCTGGTTCGTGCAGATTGATATCCAACGTGCCGTGGTGTTTGAAATACGCAAGAAAGACTCCACAAAGGTATGTCATGGCTAACATATCGACTGCCTCTGAATAGGAGAGGCAATGGGCAATTTAGTTAGACTAGCAAGTGGAGTTGTGTGAAAGTGCAGTGTTTCTCTTTAAAACTATTTCAATGCTCTCCCAGAAGCTGGAGTGGTAGTATAGCGGTGCTTTCAGACTCTCAGCCATATACTAGAAGCGCACTAGTCCGGTAGTCTGCATGTACTATTTTGACATTTTTCATGTACAATGTACTGATGACATTGATGCCAGTTCGACCAAATGCCTAGGGATTTCGAACATGCATCTGAAGACCAAGGTAGTGTGTCTCTCGCTTTCACATTTCAGGCTAGTGTTGATGCACATGCAGTGACATGCCTGGCCTGTTGTCATGTCAGTGTACACCTGTAGTGCACTGATGTCTGCTCGGCGTCTTGTGTTTCCGCCGGTATGTTCTTTTTCTCACGTTTAGCCCATGCGGGAGTCTGCCTCGGCGTCGGTGAAAGTTGTCCGTGTGCAGTCCCTCGCGGTGCGTGGCTGTGGCGTGTTCTCGAATTTGTCGCTGAGGTCGGATGCACACCTGACCATGACAATGGCTGCGGTGGACTGGTTGCTATTGAACCAGGTAGGCCATTCCTGCTGCTTACCCAGCGATTTGTCTTGGCATAAACCTCTCTTGCTATTGTTTTGCCTGTATGAAGAAGTCCTTGGAGCAAATTCACTCTTTTTTCAAACTCATTTGTGTTGTGTGGCTCTGGCAGTCCTTTGGGTTTATATTGGTGCTTCCATAGGGACGTGTAAATAGTATACCCGTGCGAATTTAATCTATTTTTTATTGTTGTCTCAGGATTCCAAAACTGGTGGCTGGCCCACCCACGCTGTGCGCACACTCAAGCCTAATCTGGTCCTGCAGCCGGGCTGGCTATCTGCAATGGTGCAAGGGCAAGCCATGTCACTGCTAGTGCGCGCATACTCTGCCACTAAGATCAAGGTACGGCGCAGCAGTAGAGTTGCAGTAGTGGAACGAAAGCAAACCCGTTCGTTTCAGTGCTCATGACAATTGTCACGGACCTGCATTCCCGCGTGCACGCGTACATGTTGACATCCATCCGATGTGCGCACACAGCATCACACATGTATATCAGTAACAACTCAATCTGGTGGTTTGTGGGATTATGGCTGTCATCATAAGGTTTTGTAAAGCCAAAGTCAGAGGTACGGATTACAGTGTGGTTGTTATGCCACTGCTTTGAAGCTGTTCAAATAATTTGCCTGCTGGCAAGTCATGTGACTCGAGCGTATGGATAAATGACATGGGACATGAGTGATCATGTGATGCACTTTCACCTGCTCCAGTGTGCTTCATGGCCTGTATCCCGTGGGACGGTGTGTCTAAATACCATGGCTGCCTCAATGTTGATCTTGCTTTCTTTTAGCTCGGACGGTGAGCCAATTGCATTCACGGGTTAAAAAAATCACGGTTCACTTGAGACTCAGCCAGATTGAGCCTTTGCAGGAACGCCATCACCCTACAAAGATCTAATGTGCAGATGCAGCTCCTAAACAAATCACGGAAAAAGAAAGGACAAAATGTTTGTTTTCTTCCTATCACCTTGCAGAAATACCTTGATGCGGCTCTGAAGGCAACCCAACCGTTTCTCAAGCTGGCCAAGGATGGAGGTGTCAAAGCCATCTTCCTAAATGAGTACACATGGTACGAGGAATATCCAACACAGCCATCTTCGTTTGTCCTCAACGGCTTCATCTTCTCCCTGCTGGGTCTGCACGACTTGGCAGAGGCGGCGAAACAGGCTGGGATTCAGTCGAATGCGGAGGAGTTGTACAAGGCCGGTGTGCGATCACTCAGGGCAATGGCTATGCTCTATGATACAGGTAAGTTTCTGTGTGTATGTGTGTGTGTGTGTGTGTGTGTGTGTGTGTGTGTGTGTGTGTGTGTGTGTGTGTGTGTGCGTGTGTGTGTGCGTACGTGTGTGATATGTGGAAAACTACCAGTCAGACTCTCGTGCAAACCGTGCAGTTTTTTAATGATCGAGGTGGGCACACGTTTTAAAGCAGCCAGTCATGTCATTATAATTAGCGATGTCAGAGGACGTGCCACGTGACCTGTCCTGCGTGTCGCTGGATTCCATAGCAACTAGCTAAAATGATGGCACACGGGCCCGAGTACCCAGTATGCCCGGCGCGGCTAGAGCGTGGGGTACTGGGTGCACAGCATCTTCAAATGTGTACTGAAGACGTCAGTGCCAGGCTTTGAAATTTGTCATGCCACGAGAATAGAAGATGAACTTTCGTATTCGCGTTTGTGCGAGCGCGCTGCGCCCAATGAACTCAGAGTACTACTGCCGACAAGTTCGCATATGTTCAGTTGCCGTTTTCACCTCTTGCGCAGCCTGATACGCGTTTGATTTTAGTTCCATCGTGTTCCCCGTCGTCCAATTTAGTTTGCTGCTAAGTTTCACCGGCGTATCACGCTGCGCACCAGACTTGTAGTATTTTTCGCGACAGGTACTCAATTGCTGGATACAACGCCATCATGAGTGCTTCGTCCAGCAAAGGGACCGGCGGTGAAGATGTCTTGTCGAGTCTTGGACTCAAGGAGGAGCAGCTATTGCAGGATAAGCCCCTGCCTAGCATGATCGGAAACGTTTCAAATGCATTGGTGTTAGAACTGATGAAGTTCAAAGCGGACCACCACCAGGATCATAATCTACTTGTCGAACTCTTCTTGTCTCGGAGAATGGCCAAATCACAACTCATACTTCGGCTACTCTTCAACAGTCTTCTTGAATTTCTCCAACAGTTTGCAGCAAAAAATAAATAAAACAGTACAGCTACGGTATATACGTATGTACATTTTGTACAGTGCGCAAGATTATTCATGACCCGCGATCCCTGTTGTCAAGACCGATTTTGTGCCGTGGCGTGGTTCTGGTTTGTATACAGTGATGCAGGGTGCTTTTCGACAATGGCGGCGCTTACCCCGCGCACTCTAAACTGGTAAAAGTCCACTATATCTGCTCCGATTTGCTTCAAACTTTGCCAGTATACTCTACTTGTCTTCAGATGGTATTACAATATTTGCCCGATTCTCAAAACAAAAAATTACCCTGACATCTCTTTTATAATCTAGCTACACTGAGTAAGTTTCTGCTTTGTTTTTCACAACTTGCAATCTACAGGTGTTGGTACAATCTATGATCTACGCCACTTCAGTATACCAACATTCCCGCCAAACAGGGCTCGCTGGGACTATCACGTGACACATATCAACCTGATGACGGCCATGGCCACTATTGATGAGCACCCAATGTTCAAGACACTCCGAGAGCGCTGGCTCGGATACATGACAGGACGCGCAACGAAACACAACTGATGTGTGGCGGCGGTGGAGTGAAAATTCCAACGGGCGCACGTGTGTGTGTTTTTTATGTGTGTGTGTGTGTGTGTGTGTGCGTGCGCGCGTGTGTGTATGAGTACTGTTGGCGTGTACTTAGCTGTGGCACTCGCAATGTGCCTGAAAGTTATACTGCAAACCGCTCCAGCTTGAGATACAGTCGACCTGTTCCAACTCATGCAAGTAATAGCTACAGAGGAATGAGAGAGAGAGAAAAAGCTGTCTTTTTTTGATTAGCGAAATTCTGTGTTCCTCTGTCTGTTGCCTATTGGGCACTGTAGCCTTGACAACCTTTCTTCATGAGAGTTTTGTTTCTCGCATGCACGATACACAATACAGCATATTTTGTGCGTCCACACATTATTTATATACAGATGTGTACGGCAGTCTGCTATCTGCCATTTCATTGCCAATAGTTGTCGGGATTGTCTCCGGCCACTCGGAGACTTCCGTGCCGTTTTGCGCTCCTTGTCAGCATTCTAGTTCGCTCCCAGCGCTGACAAGAAGTTTAGTGCACACGTTGGCAGAGACGGTCAAAAAGAAACGTGTCCGTCTCTGGCATGCCATCTTTGCTCACTTATGCACGCTACCACGTGTTCAGTGTGTGTAATTTAAATTTGCAGTCTTATTCACCCTCTTCAGAAGCATTTTTATTGCTTTTTTTTCTTCAATCAAAGACATGTTTTTTTTTCCTAAAATAGCCCTATTGTTTCAAGTTCCTAGCCAGTGAGGTTTTGTTGAGCTGTAACCCCCTGATTCTTGACTTTCATGTACTTACTTTGAAACAGAAATCTCACGGTGTTGCTCCGTGCATTGCCTTGTGATGTTGTGTGGTGGCTTTGTGTGAAACTTTCTTCATGGACGTTTGCTTTGCCCGTTTCTCTGCATCTGGATTGCCTTGTAAGTTACTTGTACTTCGAAGTACTTGTACTTGCAGTGTAATAATTGTTCTGTACACTCCGGCTGTAGTTGGTCTTGCAGATGCTTCAGCATGTGAAAAACAATTATTATTATTATTCAATCTTGAAAGCAGGCAGTGCAGTGTGTACATACATTCAAATGCCTCATAGGACCAGTCAAGGATCACAAGTATTATTAGTGGAGGGCGAGAGAAGAGTGATAATACCTAACATGTACATTATACTAACATGTACATGGTATTAGATAAACCTTGTTTTGTTGAAAACATGTTGTTGGTTGACAGAATTTTACAAGGCAGAGGACCACTGTGTTCGCCACCAGTTGTAACCCCGCCCCCAGTAACCAAATCAGTCAGTTTCACTGGTTACATCACCATGCTGTGGGTACTGTGGGTACTAGAGAGAAACGGAGACGGAATGTGGACTGGGCGGATTCATGAACCATTACTAGAGCAGGGCAATGCATGAACAGAAGGGGCAAGTCCGTCGATATTCATGTTTAAAAAATTCCAAGCCTTATTTTATTGGTGAAATACATTTTCAAAAAGGAGGGGATATAGGGATATAGTCAATTTGTCGTCATTTAGAGTATGCATGCTAGGTGTTGGCGGATAATGCCGGCATTATATCGAGCATTATATACAAATGTACCACCCGGAGCATTACGAGCATTATAAAGCATTACGAGGCCAAAAATGGCATTATACGACGTTCTACATGACTGCATAGTAGATCTACACACATCGTCAATTCGTCATGTACAGATTCGTATCGGCTATAGCGTTGGTCTTTGATTGGCAACATTTATTACGCGATGTATTACTACAACTAATTACTTACAAGCGATAGACCACCGACCGTACACATCATGCATGGTACCAAACAGATCGTGGCACGCAGTGCCAGGCGCAGTAGTGCTAGCTATCTGTGGTCCAGCACAGTGTGGAAACTCTCGCAGAAACTTCCGGTCCCGGAAGTCTATCTTCGGCTAGCAACTATTTGAAGATCCAGATAACAACGCCGAACCAACGAAACAAAATTTATGTGAGCCAGCATGGAACGGTGGAGGTGCGCACACGCACACATAATTCCAGACCTTACCCGGTAGACCCAGGTACTCGAAGTCCGTACACTTTTACAGTGTGTGTTTGTCGAGCTGAAACTCACACTAGCAATGATCACTTGCCAGAATCCTGCTCGTGGATGGAAGGTATCTTGTCCAAGTTTGTTCTGAGGCCAGGCTCGATTGAACCAGGCCATCTTTCGATCCGATCTGTTTCTCTGGAGTTCGCTGATTTTTCATATCAAATTTTTGTGTCGCGGAGGGTACTCTAAGTCCGTACTGATCAGAGGTGACTCGAAATACACACATATTTCTGCTAATTGCTAACTTGCAATCCCTCGGTTACGACGAAAGCACCGAAGGGATATGTTTGGCATGTGCCTCCACCAGTATTTCTTGCAAAAGCGTAGTTTGTTGCCGAACTGCAAGCTGTTTTAGTCGGCTCAGAGAAGAAGCAGCTGCGCTGTGAAAACCGCGGGAAAACAGTGGTGGAGATGCCAGGAGTGTCAACCTTTCTGCAAGAATTGGTGGTTCTCTGTAAATTCTTCTCCTCTGGCCATTGTCAGCTCTAAGCTGGCTCTTGATGATTGAGTGAAGGTCTGTTTGACGCTGTGTCCGTTCGAAATCGGTCTTGGCAAAGTTGATTTTTGCATGAAATGTAACCCAATTTGTATTTCGTATGGGCACTCGAAAACCCACTCGCGTGGTATGGGACTTCTGCTTATCGTAGATCCCTGAAAATTGCTACGCGAGGAGAACATACCACACTGTCCCCTCGATAAAATATTTGAGTCGAATACAATAACAGAACATGAAATTATGGGCGTACGAACTTAGGATACCATGTACGGACTTCGAGCACCTGGGTCTACGCGGTTACAGTCCACAATGACTGTATTGTTACAAAAAAACATTCTTCATCGAAGCAAGAGTCCATCTCTTTGTCGAAGAGTAACGCTGGACTTTCACCGGACATTGACCATTGTGTAAGACCAGCTAACTAGCAGCCAACGCTGATGGCTGACTCGCCGCGATGCCGTTCTTGGGATTGGGAGGAAGCTGGGCTTTCTCCAGATGAGCTTTTGGCGGAGTCCTCTGATGATAGTGACGTCGTCGAGTTGGAAACTGCAGATCCTGCCGCGATAGCGAGGAAGCGGTCTTTTCAGAAAACACTTCAAAACAGCTATTACCAAGTCTGAAAATGTTTCCAAAAGGACGCGAGTAGCTCATGGACAGAGCACTGAAGTGGCCATCAGTGCCGAAACACGGGTGCGGGAGTTCCCAGATGAGCCGCTCAAAAGAGACTATGGCAAGTTAGTGTGCCTGGCATGCCATACAACATTGTCAGGGAAGAAGAGTATAATCATGTCCCATATTGCTACCGCAAGACACAAACAAGGAAAGTCCCGTTTGGAGAGGGAAACTCAGAGGCAGAAGCTGGTCAAGGAGTCCTTCTTGGCGTATCCTCTTTGTGCCGCCTCAATATAACTGTATGTGTTTGTACCTAGCGTACATGTTTACCTGATATTGTATTATGTGTTTATCGTAGCATGGGTGCAATATTATAGCGTTTTTCTTAGCCCAATACCGCAAGGTTAAGGTGTTTATATTCCATCCGGCGGAGCATTATCAGCATTATTTGGAGCATTATATGGCCTTTTGTGGAGCATTACTGAGAGCATTATATCCCATATTACCGAGCATTATCCACCAACACCTAATGCATGCCATATGCTGTAAATCGGTAGCGAGCCATTTATCTTCCGGAAGGTGAGGGATCCGGATAAAGGAGGACCGGATAAGCGAGGTCTGACTGTACAACCATCCACGGTTGGCAGAGCCCCGAATGAGGGTCAGAAACAGGGCTAACATCCATACGGTTATTAAAATGGTCGCAAGACCGGGGCTCTGCCAACCGTGGTTGGTTGTACAAGTAGTACGGTCACTGTTTCCGAACACAGACTCAGTGGTCATCCGCCTTATAACACGCTGTCAACCTACAAAAACAAACATGTACAGTCATGTACATGTATGACTGAGTCTGTACATGTACTGGTAATGACTAATGGTATTAGTTGACATCTATCTCCCTGTCTTTGGATAAAATACGGAAGTGTGTGGTCTCCTGCACAAGTAAGATCTACACCACATGCAGTACGGTATACCGGTAGTTGTATCGGTCTCCAATCTACAATACCGGTAATGTATGTTGTCCACGGTGCCGATGACATGTCGACACGGCCGGGTAGCTAGCATTGGACGTAGCCATGGTAACGACGTTGTTGTACCTCTTGTGCCGAAACTAACTACAGACATGTATTACTTTTACCGGTAGTTTTACCTGCGAAAGTGCAACAGGGCTAGGGGCGTTCACACAAGGATCGCCACAGCCACAGGCACAGATACATGTGAAGACACGCATTAACTTCCCCTTTAAAAAGTACTTTGCAGTAGCTTCCGACAGCTGTAGATCTACCCTATAGTATAGCCCCAGCTCCGCCTCAGGCACATCTACTGTCGTAGACCTACTGTCGTACTGATCTAGTCTGTCACTCAGAGAATGATGACTGATGTAGATCTACAAACTGCCCTCCAGTCATGACAGACCCGGTCAGCCCCAGTTTGAACGGCGCTTGCCGATATGCGATGGCTATCGCCCAAAATTCGAAATCATGGAAATGCACAAAGTCAAGGGACATTTTTACTGCTACAGTCAGACTACACAAAACTCAAAAGTAACAGTTGTTGAAAACTGTCAACCGATATCGATAACGATCACCAGTCATCAGAGCGAGCGCGGTTGAGGAGGGAACCAGGCGTAGCTGCTCTAGCTCTGCTCATTCACTCTGTCGAAAAGGAGAAAAAAACGTGTAGTTCCGCGGTTGCAGTTTTTCAGTCGACACGACCTCGGCCGCGGATGAAGGGCACTCTCGCCGTCTCGGCGAATACACCACAGATAATTCGTCAATGTAAGGATTATTCGGGGCAGCTCCTGCAGCTAAGGTTTGGAGTCGCTTGACCAAAAGAGGTTTTACAATTCCATGTTACTACGGTGCATGTGAAATACGCCTTACGTCTCAATGGAGATCTCCAACCGGTGATCCGGACCCACTCGCTGCTGCCGTTCAGCATCGTCGTCGGAGATTGTGAGGAGGTGTTCTGTCGCCGGGCACACAGCAAATTGTAAGGTAGGGCAACTAAAATCTGTGTGGTTGTCACTTTGAAAGGGAGCGAAGTAGCGCCGGGATCGATCAGCACGAATTGGGAGCAGCCAGTAAAACATGCATGATTGAATCAATGATGGCAGGCAGACGGGGGGAAGGGGGGGGGGGCAAAAAGTAAGTTGCAAGCTTTTGAAATCAATTATTTCAGGGATCATAGCTTGCAGTCGGAATTAAGCATTGTGTACTCTACCAGCTAACCACCAGTGGCAGTGGACTGTCCCACCTCTCGCATGGGGAAGCACCATCCACAAGCCCTCCGATAATGGCATTCTATGTGCACTGCACCCCAAGAACAAGTTCGTTATACAATCATGTACCATGGTGATCGCCGGTGGTGATCGCCGTCTGCATGCATCCAGTCATGTGACACATTGAAATGGCTGCTGCCTTCAACCACAGTGTGTAGTGGCTCTCCAGAGATACCATAGCTGGCCTACCAACCAGTCCTGGCACAAAGTGTTCTTTCCGCTTCCCAAAAATGGCGCCAGTCAAGACAAGTTTTCGCTTGGCAATGACGAGGCGAAGGAGCTAGGGTGTTCACACACATTCTTGGATGGGTTTTAGCTTGGGTGCAGAGGAAAGAAGTTTCCATTTAGAGCGAGTATAGCTGTTCGAAATAGTGGTTGCGACTTCGGCGATGATTTGTTTGGAATGTGTTTGCTCCCCACACTGGAGCTCGTGCTATTCCACCGACCTGACCTGACACTTGACTGACTCACGACTGCCATCCAGAGCACACGAGAAGTCCATCGAACCTTCGACTCGGCAAACCTGCAAGAAAGCACCACTCCCTGCTCAATACAAAGTGTTTCGGGGAATTCACCCCTCATCTGATCTGTTGAGCTTGAGTAGGCTGAGGAAGATTGTACCTGAAGAGCACCAGTTGTGCTCTCCGGGCACAAACATCACCACCGGGGATACAAACTTACAGAGACGCTCCGTTTCCAGCGCGACAAACACCTCGTGAACACCAGATAGCAGCGTGAGTCAGTGTCGCTCCTGGACGGTGATCGCAGGTTTGCCGAGTCGAAGGTTCAATGAACTTCTCGTGTCCTCTGGATGGCAGTCGTGAGTCAGTCAAGTGTCAAGTCAAGTCGGCGGAATAGCACGAGCTTCAGTGTGGGGTGCAAACCCATTCCAAAAACATCACCGAAGTCGCAAACACTATTTCGTACTGTTGTGCCCAGCGCGGGCTTGCGACTAGCTGGTTTGGAGGTGACAGCGGTGTGAATGACCGAGGGTCCTCGGCGTCTGTTCTGTCAGCGTTCCTGTCACATGAGTTGAACCTTTGAGTTAAACCTTGGTGTGAAAGTTGTAGCCTGCATGCACGGTGACCAGGCGACTGGTGTACGCATGAGCATGTGACCGCTTACTCACCCGTGTTCAATTGGGAATAAGGTCCGAACGCTGCATCGCAGTCTTTTCGGACTAAAACCAGTCGACTCAGCGTCCAAAAGACTACAACATATGGACCAATCGCGGTCATCCATGCTTTTATAAGAATGAAATGGGGCTTTTAGTGACTTTTTGCATACAAATCCCCATCCAGTAGGGCGCAGTCACCCAGTTTTGGTGCAAGTGCGCGAGTTCGATTGGGAATAAAGGAGGAAGGAAGTGTCTCAGCTTCCTCGAACCAAGACCATTCGACTCAGCACCCTGAAGACTACAACTGGTGAAATTTTGATTTTAGGGTATACTTCCCCAAAAATTAAATACAAAAGACTACACAAAAAGTTTTAGGAAATTAGGGCCACATGCCTCGTACTGCTCTTTTCTCTCCGAAACTCAACACTTGCAAGCCAGATACGAAAGGAAGAAAAAAATCATCAGTCACGCCACCGGGACTCGAAGCAGGGACCTTGCTATTCGCGAGCAATGCTCTAAACAACTGAGGTACAGTATGACTCTTATTCACAGTGATGGCAAATCTATCCTTCTTCGATCAATCAATATCTGGCTTGCATCATACTGGCAAGTCACACCAATCAAGAGGGCCCTCGGCCATTCGCTTGCCATCATGGGGAGTGCATCGAAACTATATCCACTGCGAGCAAACACAAACTGCAATTTTTTTACTTTGAAATTCTCCGTGAAGTCCAAATTTGAAATTACATAAAAAGTTTTTTTTAAATACTTTATTACCCACTTTATCATGACCTTTACTTTTTATACCCTATTCTTCTTTTAGTCGGTATCATGTAATTAGGCAAATTTTCCTGTTTGTTCTTCTACTCTGAATTAAATAAACAAACAACAAAAACAACAACTGTGACTATTGGCAAGGGTCACGTGGAAGAATATTATTAAAAGGCAGTGACACCAAATGTTTTAACCCTCCTTGTTGGCATGGTGCAAATTTGCTTTACGTAGTACTGCTCACAGCTACATGCAGGGTATAAGGAGTTGGGGTGCTGAGTTGAGTGGGGATTGGCTCTAGGCGGTTGCGATGCACCGTTCACCATACCTTGATATTCCCAGTCTAGCTGGCACGTACATCACAATGATGATGTCTCTGTGTGCAACCAGGCGGGGAACTGCACAGAGTGAAAACGAACCAAAGTTGGGGATCATTTGATTGGGAAACAGTGTGCTATAGCCTCCTCTAGCCAAGGCCATTCAGCTCAGTATCAAGAAGATGTATTCCGAGCATTTTTAGCTATGCTATTCATACTAGCTGTCTTCCTGTTCCATAAGACCAGACCCGTGATTCATTCATGGCGGGTTTGATCGGGAATGCATGTACAAGTACTGAGCTGAGAGGCAATGCATTGCAGCCTCCTTGCACTATGGCCATTCAACTCAGCACCCCGAAGCCCATGATTTAGCCACCCACTCATTCTCTCTCTCTCTCTCTCTCTCTCTCTCTCTCTCTCTCTCTCTCTCTCTCTCTCTCTCTCTCTCTCGTTCCGAGGCTCTCTTTCTCTCTCTCTCTCTCTCTCTCTCTCTTTTCTCTCTCTCTCTTCTCTCTCTCTCTCTCTCTCTCTCTCTCTCTCTCTCTCTCTCTTCTCTCTTCCTCTCTCTCTCTCTCTCTCTCTCTCTCTCTCTCTCTCTCTCTCTCTCTCTCTCTCTCTCTCTCTCTCTCTCTCTCTCTCTCTCTCTTTCTCTCTCTCTCTCTCTCTTTTTCTCCATCTGCGCATAAAATCTAGATTGACAACCTGCTTGTTAAATCATGCACCTGCTTTCAGGCGTAAAAACCTGTTGTAGAGGTCTCAGTCCTCATTTGTTAGACTTACCTGTCTTTATAAATGTAACTTACTCTCTCTCTCTCTCTTTTTCCCTCTCTGGTAGGGAAGTACAACTGCAAGTGGTTTCCATGGCTTTAGACATTCCAGTGAATTCTGCCCAAGTCCAATCAAGATCACCCGGGACAGCCATGCTTCTGTTGCTTGTCATCCTTTGTGCCCGTGGTGTCACTGCGAACGAAAGTAAGGCCACCATTTTATTGACTTGTACCGCATCACATGTACACTTCTGCTCTTTAGTCTTGGTTACTGTTGAAGGGAATAATCCTAAATTAAATTAAAAAAATCACGGTCGACTCGGCTGCAGGCCGAGTTCAAGTTGCCACATCCGTAGGGACGCCACCGCCCCCTGTGGATCAAATTCCTAAGTACGGTCAATATTGGGTTTTGGTTGGGATTTGGTTGGATGTTGGAAATGAATTAGGGGAGAGTACAAGTGTCATGGGTTCATTTGAAACCTTACTTTTAGTATGGCCTTCTTTTTTGAGAAGAACATGGATTCACTCAAGTACTTTGGGTGTTTACGCGGTTGCCAATTATACGATAACATCTTGAAATTTAAATTTGGATGGAGAGCCAAGGATTAAAATTAAAAAAGAGAGGACCATAAGTTTACAAGTTCAATCCGTTTTGTCCAACACTAACGATTATAAGCAGGATACTGGTAAGTCAAACTGTCCTGATTATAGTCGTTAGTGTTGGACAAAACGGATAACTTGTAAACTTATGGTCCTCTCTTTTTTAACATCTTGAAAATGGCGCTGTTTCATCGACATTCAGTGCCCAGTAGAAGTGGTGCAGTGTGCGAAAATTAGTGGATTTAAATAAAATTTAATAAGTAACAAAGAAACAATGTGGAAAGAGAAAAAGGACCTGTAAGTTACTAGTTATGACTAACCGTGAGTCCACTAAGGTAACGAGATAATATACAGTCAGATAGTGCGACAACAAGGCACAACACTGACAAGGATGTTGAGACATTCGACGACCTGACACCTAGCTCCAACACATCTACGAAGCGCAAACCAACAAAGAAACAATGTGTTTGCAATGCCCAGTGAATTGCGTTTAAAAGACAGTCATGTTACTTTTGAAAGTTTGGAGGTGTAATTTGCCTATTAGAGATGAAGGACAACAGTGAGAATATGCCTTATGCATGTTGTACAGATACACGGAATCCCGTATAATCTCTGGCATAGAATCCCGTAGACCTGGTTGAGTGTTGAATGCACCGGACCCTATTGTGTCTACTGCTGTTTCCACTGAGAAATGGTCTCTGGACGCATTTCGCACGAAACCTGTTTCGAACAAAGATCTAGCTGGTCATATTCTGTCCAAAGTGATGAAGCTGGAAAAGCGATTGTTTGCCATTGACAGTGCAGCTAAATTGGTCAAATGCGCATGTTTAGCACACACTGAACACCCAACCGGGTATGTTCACACCTACAATCCTAGTACAGAACTTCGTCAGGCCCGGCGGAACCGGTCCGGTTGGTCAGGCCATGGCCGGACCAACTCAAGTTTTTGTCACCAATGTGTGTTTACTGTTGAGGAGGTCATGTGACATTGTGTAAACTGTATACCCTCCGTATGATACACACAATTATGAAAGGCTAGCTTATGGCCGGACCAAATAAAAACTGCTTCCACCGATCCTGTTCGTACATCTCTGCAACGTGCATAAGGACCATTTATGCTGCTGTGAATTTGAAGCAGGTGAGGAAAGACTAAACAAGCAGAGGCCTTGCGTAAGAAAATGATGAAATGTTGCAATTTTCAATGTTCAAACATCTGCAGATCGAAGTGTGTGTGGAAATCGAACATCAGTTTCTATCAGCAAGCGAAGAGCATTTCCTGCGTTCAACACCATATTTCTAATTTGTCTTGTCTCATGTTGCACAGAAACTGACTATGACCAGTTCATGAAGCTGATGAAGTCTCCGGAGGTGTCAGTGCCCATCTATGCTCTGGCCGGCTTTGTTGGTCTGTGCATAGTGGCCGGAGTGACAATTGCCATCATGATGCGGCGAGTGCGATTGCAGCAGGAAGAAGAGAACAGAAAGCCAGCAAAGCAGTATAGTCAGTTCAAGATTGGCCGAAACCAGGCCTCCGAATCCTCATATTCTGAGCTAGTGCCGGGCCAGTCGCCGCCTGCAGACCAAAGCTCGGTGATCTGCTCGCAGGAAGCGTTGAACAACTCCATTCCCGAAGAGGAAGCAGAGCAAGGACAGAGTCTGAAACGAGGTCAGGGCATCGTCTACAGCCAGGATTCTCGCGGCGCAACAGTCGAAGTCTCCAACGTCAGCCAGTTTGGTGAAATGCCCATAGCGTATGACAGCGGAGCTCCATCGGGCGGTCTGTTTGGTATGGGCAGTGCTCGCAACAGGGCACGAGCCATGAGCACAGAAGACAGGGTCTTCATGGGCAGTTCGGCTCCCTCTGCCTACGAGGAAATCAGTGAGACCTCACTGTCGCGATCAGTACCTTTTGATCCAAGACCTCAACTTCCTGTACCACAGCCAGATTCAGCGATCATGGCCCAGCCCAATACCTACGATGAAGTGGAGTTGGATCATTCCCTCAGAGCGGGCGGTGGCAGCGCTATTGTCCCTCCTGCGACAGGGTACCGGCCGCAAGAGGCACCACATTACCCGAGCAAGCGGAAAGTGGCCAGGGATAACAGTGCGGTCAATCTTGACGTGCTCATCGGAGCCCTGGACACCGATAATGCCTATGCTAGTGTGGCGTAATGGCGCCTGTAGACTGTAGATATACCCGGGATTGAAAATTCCGCACCGGCTCATGCACACTTGGCTGCTGAGTTGCAACGCCCACCTCCCCAGTGCAACACCAGTGAGGCCTGTTCGACATCCAGCCTGCGCTTTGTGATCACTAAAATGGCTTGAGCCTACCCGTATTACCGTTGTATGATCAAGGTTGAGGTGATACAGAATGTGTTTTTCTAAGCTCAGTCCTTCATACCTCTCTGCCTCTTCGTAGAATTGGAAGCGGGCACTGAGAAGATTATCGCAAATGAAACAGCTGATGGAGATTGCAGTGACGTTGATATGCTATCCATAGAATACTCCTAGCTTGTCCATAAATACATGCAAACTGTGCCATTCTATTTTAATGATATTGTTTTTTTGAACCTTTTTGCCTTACTTTGAGCCCTTTTTTGACATTCTGTAAAGATGTTGCCTTGATATGCTGCCGTGTTGCACTGTTTCTTTTGTTTTTATTTTTGATAGCAGGACCAGCAGAATATTTGTCTTTCCTGGTCATAAGTTACCACCCTAGGATTGCTGTACATACTAGGTACTTCGAAGTAGCTTTGTGTACGACATGATGGCGGCACACATGACTTCATTCTGTGGTAACCATTGCATCGATGGCTGAAACGTTGTTCTGGCCGGCATGGCCTAACCGACTTCAAGTACTGACCGGACCAGTTTCGCCTGGCCTGTCTTGTTAGGGCGAGCTTGGTCTTGGCCTAGCCAAGGACCGTGCAAGAACTTTATCCATCAAACAACCTTACATCATACTGGCCAACCCTCCCGGTTTTCCCGGGAAAATCCCGGGAAATCAACACTACTCCCGGGGTCCCGGGGATTTCAAGCAAACTCCCGGAAAAGTCACAGTTTCGTTTGATACAGGATTTTCCTGAAAACTCCATGGATTCGCCTCGAATGTCCCGGTTTTTTCCAAAATATGTACGGTGCGCACTCGCACATCGAACTGTGCACGGCACTTTCAAGACCTGACGACAACTGGCACAAGATCTGCACTGACAGGCGCTATGCAGGCGCCGACTGATCGAACTGCGATGCAGGGTCGAACTGTGCCGTACGCAGATCTGCAGAGTTGAACTTTTTTTGGCGGGAAAAGCCCTTTTTCACTTGTTTTTGTGCCATCCAGGGATTTTGAGAAAAATCCAGGGATTCTGCATGTCTTGTCAAGGGATTGAGATTCTGGTGGTTGGTCAGTATGCTTACATGTACAATAATAATAATTATTATTATGATAATATCATCATATATGACTGTAGTATTTGTGTACTTGTGAAGTTGTGTACAACACCGGCATCATACATCGTTGTTATGATGTTTGAGTGACTATTCCGAAGTTTCTTCCCCCCCCCCCCCCGCCTTGGATGAGACGGGGTCATGTAATACGGAGAGATGCAGGTAGTAGGGTGGACATGATGATTCGCCCACATGGCCACATTTACAAAAAGAAAGTGCAGTCACAGACTCAGTGCAACGACATGTCGACAGGCTCAGTGTCTGACATCTACGCTCATCGATCTACCATAATCTACAGACTCAGTATTCTACAATCTACAATCTTTGTTTTGTAGATCTACCACGATCATGCATGACCATGGCATTGGCATTATGAATGACTATGTACATCACTCCTGGCATGGTATCCGGCCTGCTTGTGCAGCGACTGCATGCAGTGCAGACTCGGTAGATCTACAAGATACATCCTGGCCAGGGTCAGGGATCTACATAGTCTAGTAGTAGTAGTAGAAAATTTAGTAGAATACCACTGGCACTGGCACTGACTCTTTCAATGTCTTTGCATAGCCTGATACTGATACAGAGATAGGGGTGGAGGCCGGAACGAAAAAGAAGCTGCATGCCGAGCACAGGCTGTCAGTTCGTTGACATGGTTGTATCGTAATTTGTATTGTTGCAGTTGCCGATTTGGGCATTTTGGTTGGGCAGTTGGCGGTGAGCACCGGTACATTCTGAGTACTATGATGATACCGCTAGCTACAGCATTACTGGCTGAAAGAACTCAAGTAGGGGCGGTAGTCGATTCGTGACAGCAGTGATACCGTTTTCATTTTTGTATTTTTAGAATAACTACTTCGTACATAGTCGCTCACTTCATATCTTCTGGCCCTACACTGTACACAGTTCCGAGAGGGAAGGAGTGTAAGATGAATAATACAACAACAACAACGTCTTGTCAGCCGTTCCCGGCGGAGCCGCACCGATGCGTAAGCTTGAGTAGTTCTGCGGATTAGCGACGATATTGTCGTAGCTATTTTACCATTGAGTTGTAGCTGGTTTTACATTCTCATTAATTTTTAATTTACAATCATGTACTTTCACATCCATGTACATGTACATGTACCGGTATGTATCTACTTGCTGGTTAGTACTGCACTCAGTGAGTGCTCATCCACCCCCACTGCACTGCGTAGATGATGCAGTCATGCATGCGACTATCTGCACTTCATGCAGTGATGTAGCAATCACTATCTGCACTTCATTATTATAATACGGCAATTATTACTTTCACTGATAGGATCAACACTAACACTAAACTTGAGTCAGACTGAGAACAATGTACTGGTGTGGTTAGTCATTGGATGAGTGAAGTGCACTCATGATCACCCAGTGAATGCAGCCCATGCAGGAGTGCATTAGCAGTGTGTCTGCATTTACAACTTAGAGTACAAGTATAATGATTAATGCCCTGATCTTAGACTCCAAACACTGCGGCAGTTTTCCTGTTTGTGATGCAAAACAGCCCACCTACTATGCCATGGGGCAAAAGCGAAACTTTTCACAAAAAAATATCAAATTTTCACCAGTTGTAGTCTTCGGGGTGCTGAGTCGAACGGTCTTTGTCCGAGGAAGCTGAGGCACTCCCTCCTGTATTCCCAATCGAACTCGCCACTTCCACCGAAACTGGGTGACTGCTCCCTACTAGACGGGGATTTGTATGCAAATTTCATTAAAAGCGCCATTTTGTTCCTATAAAAGCAGGGATGACCGCGATGTTGTAGTCTTTTGGATGCTGAGTCGACTGGTTTTGGTCCAAGAAGGCTGCGATGCAGCGTTCAGCCCTTATTCCTATTCGAACATGGTTGAATAGGCGGTCACATGCTCATGCGTACACCAGTCACCTGGTCACTTTGCCTGCAGGCTACAACTCACTTTGAACTTTCACACCAAGGTTCAACTCGAGTGACAGGAATGCGCCCGAATAGGCTGTACGTTGTACCCTATCTCGCTGCAAACAATTCTGTCACATTTTGCCGATATCCATCTCCTTTCACCGACACTATCCGTTGCACCTTGTACCTAGTCGGTGGGTAGCCATTATCTTGCTTGGCAGGCTGGAATGCTGAACGTGTTTTCAGAGAGATAGAGGGTGTGATGTTTGGCGGGTTTTTTACCGCCATTTAACTGGCATAATGTAAAGTTGTACCGGTATGTGGAGTCTTTGCCCATATCTCTAACGTTATCTCATTTACAAAGTTTTGGCTTTATAGCTGAGATCGGCGTAACTTGTAATCGCATATACCACCGCGGCTTCAAAGGTGCAGCCATAAGTATATGGCTGCACCTTTGAAGCCGCGGTGGTATATCCGTAGCGGACATTGAGAAGTCAAGCAATTGCGGGGGGGGGGGGGGGGCACTGGCCTTGCAGCCGCGGCCACTGCTGGTCCATGTTTTTACAGTGTGAATGTGAGCTACAGTGCGTGTACGCGCTAAAAGGAGTAAGGGTGCCTGTCCCGGTCATCCCATCGGATTTCAATGTCCATGACAGTTACTGACTAGGTGTATATGTAGGGAGATTAGCACCATCAGCAGCAGTGCTATTCCACCACTACATATAGGGTACAGCAGGGACCTTCACACTTTTGCTCAAGTGCAAGACAAACATGAGCCAACCGTTGTACCCATTCATATGTTTGAGCGTTTGTAAGAACTTTGCAGAAAGGCACGTTTGACGAGTACTTGCCTTTCATGGGTCGGCTGCTCCGATCAGAGTGTCGACTCGTACTTGTTCCCGCAGTGCGAATTGCCTCTATTATGGATAATTTTCGCAAAAGGAAAAGCATGGGTGTGTGCATGCGTGTGCGTCGGTGTGTGTGTTGATGTGCTACACTTTGCATTGCAGACGGTGATTCTGAACATCCGCCATGCTATGGCATCCATCTCTCTAATTAGCTGGTAAGTTGTAGAAATGTTCATGACAAATCAAGCCTGTCGGTATTGCTTTTTCACCGCAGGGATCTTCTTACTGAAGTTCACAATCACTATTATTGCCGTATTTTCCGGAGTCTAAGCCGCACTGGAGTAAAAGCAGCATCCCCATTTTTTGCCACGAAATACAGATAGATATCTACCCTCTTTATCACCGTTAATCATGCTGATCATCGGAGTATAATCCACACCCCCCCCCCCTTTATTCGGTGAATTTTGAGTGTTCAACGTGCAGCTTATGCTCCGGAAAATACAGTACTCAGTAGTTTGGAGTTAATGCCATGCTTGTTGACGAGGTGAGCATCACTTCTGTGTGGTTCTTCCTGTTGTGTGCAGCATCTTCTGCTTGTTCATTATCTGGGTATTTCGCAAGTATGAAAACTTTGCGCAGGTAAATGTCCATAAACTTTGAAGAAGTGGCCATGGTTTGTGTTTGTTTTAATTGATAAGCAGCGAATTGTGAATACTGCTGGGGTATATGATTGTGCTTCAAAATTATCGATATACGAACCCGTAGGTCAGTGTTGCGTATGGTCCTGGATACACTGCTATCGGCTATGAGTAATAACAGCTAGATTTCATTGGCCTGTTAACTAATCACTCCCTCCGACGGACACACGCAACAAGCCAGAGAGCCAGAGAGTAATGGTTCACATTGTATTTTGGGAGAGCAACAAAACTAAAACTAAAGTCGAGTGCAAAGAAGAATGAAGACCAGGTCCCAAACGAAGGACCAAGTCCAAGGAAAAATATGGCGGAGTATCAAAATGACCAGCATGTGTCACGCACCAGCTCCACACGCGCGACACCACAATCACTGCATGCACTGCGCTGCCTCGATACATGATCCGGCGCCAGGAGAACTAAGCGCTAGCGCGGACAACACTAGCGGAACTAACTGGAAGGAACAACAGTGTTACATGCATCATGACAAGAGAACAAGATATTTCATGAAGGTCGACACGCATACACAGTTAGGTATGATAGTTACAGGTACAGTTCCATTGCAGGCCCTACACTGTATGTAGTAGATTCGGTACTGGCCAAATGACTAGGTAGCTGGGTATATGCAAACCTCGGTGTCTCAGTATCGCTTTTGGCACGGGAAAGTTTGGTGATTCTTGGACCATGCCACACTCTGTTCCTGTGGCGCATTTAACTCAAACGGAGTGACAGCGTTAGTGTCACTCTGCATTTCTATGGTCATAGCTACATCCTAGTTGCCTTGAGCTGTTGATGTGTGTATGGATGTAATGCAGCTGATGCAAAGTCACTGTTTAAGTTACGTGGTCTTTTGCTGCTATGCATGCTTGTTGCTGTGCAGCGTCTCATAGCCTGGCTGACCATTGCCGCTCTCTTCGACAGCATTGCGTATGTCATGGTAAGTGTGAAGCAAGGGTTTGTTGCCTACAGTACATTATAGTGAGCATGTCAGCAAGAGTCGGGCTACCATGGCATGGGGAGCATGTCAGCAAGAGTCGGGCTACCATGGCATGGGGAGCATGTCAGCAAGAGTCGGGCTACCATGGCATGGGGAGCATGTCAGCAAGAGTCGGGCTACCATGGCATGGGGAGCATGTCAGCAAGAGTCGGGCTACCATGGCATGGGGAGCATGTGGTATACAGCAGCATCATGGATAGCGTTATGACAATGTTGATGTACGTACACACCTGCACGCCGACATAGCCAGGGCATAGATGACCCAAGTAGAGAGGCTAGGCGACTGATTTCAGAGTCAGCGGAACTGCTTGTGGGCACTAAGTGCATAGCGTGAGTCGAGGATTCGCTTATGGGCACTATCCCCAAGAATGTGCAACTGCCTGTACAACCTCTATACAGTGCTACGACGGCAGAACTTCACATCATGTGACATGGTTCAGTAGGTTACGCCAAGAGTAGACAAAAAAGAGTGTGCAACTCGCGGATGGGTTGGCTCACGGCGGAATTTTTTGTTGACGTAATCTTTTCGAAGACGCACGCGCTGCGAGTCTTTTGGAAAGTTTTCCCTCGTGCACTTGGCCGGGCTTTACACTACAAGGTCGGTGTCCAGCACGTGCTCTCACACTGCTCTGCGGCAAAATGCACGTCTCTCTGAAAAAGGTGACGTCAACAAAAAAAATTCCGCCGTGGGCGGGGGTATCTGCAGATTGTGCAGGAGAGATCCGGAGTTGCACACTCTTGTTTATCTACTCTTGGTTACGCTGGCAAGCAGTGCAAAGTGACCACAAGGGATTTGAGCCCCAAAGCAGGGTTGCATACAACCCTGTAGTTATCATCCTTCGGGTGCAAATAATGTGTACAGGTTTGTCAATTGATGTAGAGTTCTGCCGTCATCGACCCAGGGCTCCAGCCAGGTGAAAATAGTAGCGGGGGGGGGGGGGGGGGGCAAACAGTTACCCCGTAGTCCATTTTTTACATTATCCAAAGTGTCTTGCCAAGCAAAATGCGACGTACGGGGCAAACCCTCAACTTCATCCCAGACAAGTGTGTCTTTATGAACCTTCTTTTTTCTGAAAATCGACTGCATGTTCGTTGAATAGTATAGAAAACATAAAAATCGACAAATGAGTGCGGGGGGGGGGGGGGGGGGGGGCACTTCTTTCCTTGGCGCTAAGTATGCAGTGGAACAACTTCTGGGCGCAATAAATCGACATTTTTCGCCTGATCATTTCTGTTAAGACAAAGATATTGACTCTCTCTCTCTCTCTCTCTCTCTCTCTCTCTCTCTCTCTCTCTCTCTCTCTCTCTCTCTCTCTCTCTCTCTCTCTCTCTCTCTCTCTCTCTCTCTCTCTCTCTCTCTCTCTCTCTCTCTCTCTCTCTCTCTCTCTCTCTCTCTCTCTCTCTCTCTCTCTCTCTCTCTCTCTCTCTCTCTCTCTCTGTGTGTGTGTCTCTCTTTCTCTCTCTCTCTCTCTCTCTCTCTCTCTCTCTCTCTCTCTCTCTCTCTCTCTCTCTCTCTCTCTCTCTCTCTCTCTCTCTCTCTCTCTCTCTCTCTCTCTCTCTCTCTCTCTCTCTCTCTCTCTCTCCAGGGTGACTTACAGGACAGCGTTACACCATTTTGTCGTGCCCAGGCTTTTTTCCTCTCCTACTTTGGTCAGTGCATTGAGTCAGTGTATCTTTGCTCAAATTCTGACTTAGAAATGCTCTTTTATTGCACCTATTTTAGTGATATGACCTGTCAAAGTTGTTCCCCACACCGGAGCCTATCGCATATTTCTGCCGACTTGATTTGACACTTGACTAACTCAAGAATGTCAGATGTGACTTCTTTACCATAATCTTTTGTGGGGTGTCTGTCACCCCAGGTAACAAATGTTCCGCTCATCAGTACATACGTTGCTGGCAATGAAAGAGCCCTATAATTGGAGATACTATGTCAGTACACGTTCCAGATTTTGCACATGTTCCATGCCAGCGCACTTCCAAGATGAATGTGCCCACACCCAGTCATGGCTTTGTTGTGTGATTTAAAATGAGGCTGAAACAGACGAAGTGGTTGAAAGTCGTAGCTGATCATCGCGTGCATTGTAACCAGGCCTTTACAGGCAGCTCAGTCTGCCTGCGACTGTGTCTGTGATTGCGATGGCTGTCTTCTCCTTGCACCCACAGACTGGGCTTCTCTGTTGTGGGTTTGCTGCATTACCTTCAACCTATACTGGAATGTCATTCACTTCAAAGCGACAAAGAGTTTCGAGATGTAAGTTAGAGAAGAATTTCAGCTTTCTGCGTATATTAAAAAAATGCATGATTCTACGTTCTCCATGTGGAAAGATAAATGTTGCCTGAGCCCTAGTGAGAATGGTTATGATGCATGGAATAGAAGCCACTGTCATGGTCTTGGCTTCTCTTCTGAGGGCTAGGTGCCTTACACCCGGCCTCCAATGAAAGTATTTGTGGAATACATGACATCGTGTAGGTTGCAAGCATCAAACAGTGATGGGTGCACAGTGTTTAGTCTACGGTTGCTGCTTTGGGGTTTTAAAAAGGAAAGAAAGTAACGTGTCGCCAAGAAAACACTTGAATCATTACTCTTGCTTCATAAACCTGAATATGGCTATGAAGCACTAATATTGAGCGATTAAAGTGCATTGAAAGCAGATTAATTTGAGATAATACCTTTTAAAAAACCATCACAAATATATTTCCTATGGAAGTTTGAGTTGTTTTCTGCTTTGTTCAGTCTGAGTTTGGGAAACAAGTGGCACATGCTAAGGGAAACTCAATGCAATGCCGGATTTCAGTTATTACGCCTTCCTTGTCCTTGATACATGCGGCATCGGCTTCTAACCTCATTAACTCAAGTGGTAGACAATGAACACAAATCCCCTGACCCCTGAACTGCGTACATTCATGTCCGTATAGTTGATATTACTCGTCATAAGACAAACAATTTGAAACTCCCGGTGTTATCTACTGGCAAGGGTAGACCTGTACATACATACATGTACACCAAGAATTATCCTGGATATGTCGCTATAGAGCTGTCGGGCGCCGAAGAACGGAGCGCCGAAGAACGACCAGGCTAGAATTTCACCAAGCGCTGCATACCAACGTATACACGGTGACTCAACTGTGCATAGACCGTAATGCATGAAAATAAGAACTATCTAGGCTAGGAGGCTGCTCCGACAGTACTGTAGACTAGTTTTTAAGTGCTCATTTACACCGTAGTGATAGCCTGGGTAGGCGTAGCCTTTGGGAAACCCTTCCGATTAAAAAAAATATAAAAATTCAACTTTCAATACACGACATATACTTGTGTGGTGCGCCTTCATGTCACCGGTTTTCACAGAGTTTATCACATCATCTGTTGGGTAATACCACTGATCGTTGCATCCATACCTTTCGCCAAATCTGACGGATATGGTCCGGCCGGCCTCTGGTGGTAAGTTAGTTAAAACTGCCAGTTTGAGCTATTCTGTAGTTAATATGTGCATTGAGACTCGCTGAGTATATTACGTTCATTGTCGATAATTATGATAGCCATCTCTCGAGGCCAGCTGCCGCCACTGAATACGTCTTCCATCAAATTGCGCTTCATTGAAAGTGCCCAGCTCACAAAGCTAAGCTTCACACAATAGAGAGCTCCCGTGCAGGTTTTAATGGTGTGTACTGATGTGAACAGCGTGTAGCTCATACTTCTTGCCAAATTGCTGACACTTGACTGACTCAAGACTGCCACCCGGAACACAAGAAGAGTTTGCCGAGCCTTCCACTCCGTAAACCTCTTTGGGAACAACCCACATTTTCATTTACAATTAAATGTATTACTGCTGATGTCTCTACTTCTAAATTCGGGTCCTGATGTAGCTGGGCAATGACGCTCTTCTGGGATGGTCTTCACAAGGCTATCTGCAAGTCTTTTCCAATACTGTCCTTCATTGTGTGCACCTGGACTTTGTTACAACTAAGCACCTTGACAAACACAGTCAAGCATTCCCGGACTACATTTCGCCTGAATTTGTAAAACTTTGTCTGTATCTCTCCCTGGTTCCTATTCGTCGCGATGTGTTACTGTTTGCTCGTGTAGCTGGATCACCAACAAGTACACTGTGATGCGCTTTCTGCTGTAAGTTTGGAGATTTGGGGCACGTGGCGCATCTAGCCATTCACATGCATGTATCAATGTAGTGTGATATGCTATATTTGGTGCCCATTCAGTGCAAAACTATTCTATGTAGCACTGTGCACTAGTACACTGAACACAAGACACTAGCATATGATCATGCCTAGAATATATACATTGATCATTATACGGAGTGGACGATACAAGGCGTATTTATTTTGCTTCTTTGTTGGCACGTAGCGTATATCCTCGGTTACGGGTCACACCCGGTTGTAAGTGATACCCCCCCCCCTCCCACGCCCACCGGCACCCACGTTTTCTGTCCTATTGTTTCAATGTCACAGTGTTGCACACGAGTAGTAAGTCTCACTCGATCATAAATCACAACCATTTTTTGACCTTGATTTTTAGCTGACCGTGTGTGTGTGTGTGTGTGTGTGTGTGTGTGTGTGTGTGTGTGTGTGTGTGTGTGTGTGTGTTTCAGTACATACTAGTAGTAAATGTGGATTCCCACCAGGATGATAAATTGTGATAATGTGGTATTGTTGTTCATGTGAAGGTGGTATGTTCCAGTTTGGATCGCTGCGGTCGGCCTGGCCATAGTCTACATCTACATTAGATGGAAGCTGAAGCAACAGGTGAGTTGGGTGTCCTCTTTGGTGTGCTGACTCTCTCAATGATTCACATCTGCGTATCCGAACCCTAAAAGAAAGAAGAAATCCTCTCAGGGTACATTTGACTTGTACTTTTAAGTTAAAACTGGTGGCAAGTACATAAACAGCTATCTGCTGGTCAGCTCACTCTTCAGCACGTACAGGCATGCCGATCCATTTCAAGGGGATATATCAGACTCTGTGGTATGAGTTTAATGGTTTGTGGGTTCTATTTTGTTTTATAGTATCGATTCGACTTCTCACTGCATGGTCAGTTTGCGAGCTGGCGAACTGTGCTGGCAAACTGTGCTGGCGAACTGTGCTGGCGAACTGTGCTGGCGAACTGTGCTGGCGAACTGTGCTGGCGAACTGTGCTGGCGAACTGTGCTGGCGAACTGTGCTGGCGAACTGTGCTGGCGAACTGTGCTGGCGAACTATGCTTGCATTTGCTATTCTTTCACACTTTTTCAGTATAATATTATATCATTAGCTTGTTGCCTTGCACTTTTGCTTTGTGGGCAGGTTGGATCGTGGGAAGGAACTTACACTCCCGAGAATCAGAGAATGAAGGTGCGCCATTGTGATTTTTGTAACGCTCACCGAGTGCTGCATGTAATGGTAGCAAAATCAAGGAGTTGACCGTCTATTCTAGTATGTACTTTTCACAATTATATTGTGTGTGCGGGTACACAATCATTACTGTCTTATTCTTAAAGCTGGCATTCCTATCTACCATGCCATTTGAAACTGTCATGGAAGATAGCGGTACACACATGCACCTTGAACAGCTGGCAACTTCTATTTTACTTCACCAATAATACTCAGGAAAAGGACATACTTCAGGCTCTTTACGAGCATCTTGAAAGTTTTCTGTTTCACAAGTATACTTTCAAGTTTTCTCGTGAGGTGAAATACAGGCAAAGGGAATGGAACAGGAACAGTGGATTAAGTACAGTAAGGAGGTGATAAAACAGCGCAAAGAAGACGATAGCTAAACCAACAACGAAAATGACGAGAAGGCTTGAAAGTCTACTTGTGAAACCGAAAACTTTCAACTTGGATGTTCGTAAAGAGCCTGAAGTGTGTCCTTTTTCCGAGTATTATCGCATTTTTGTCTCAGAGGAAACTGTTTACATCACCAAATTGGCAATTGGAGAGTTGCAGATACTTTATCACAGTGTTTAGCGCCGGTTCTCACGGAAAAATGAAGAACAGTCACATTGTGGTGAAAGTCAAAATTATAATGTCATGTACATAGTACTGTTGAGATACCAAATTCAAATAAATCAATACAATGCAATACAATAATTATAATACTTGGCTTTTCATGGCTTTTCTGGTTCTTCTGTAAAACAGGAACTGTTGAGGGAAGATATCAGCGACTTGAAATACTACCCGCTCGTTTACTTGATCATTTCTCTCTTTCCAACCATTAACAGGTGGGTGATTGTGTGCGTGACTGAGTGTCATGAATGCTAGCATGAGCACGTGTAACGGTTTGTATTGTAGTAATGTTAGTTATGGTGTGCAGCACGCGTACCCATGCCAGTTGTGGGACTGCTTTGCTCCTTCCCGTTTCATGCACGTGTGCCGTGAAACTAGTGCATCTCGCTGTGAATGTCAGACTGTCTGTGCGCTGTGTCATTTTATATTGCTTACTAATCCTTCATGGCTGCTGGTATTATCCCAAGCATGCACAACCGCCTGGAATAACGAAGGTCCCTGGTTTGAACCCTTTTCGTGACAGTCACTTTGTTCTTGAGGCGCTTCTGTTTATGACCCAGGGGACTGATCGACACATGCTGACAAGTTATAGGAATTTAGTTCTACTGCTCCTCTTTCTAGATACCTATGCACAATACACAGTATGCAGCCTTATTGTGGAGCTTCAGCAGGACTGCTTGCTCACTTTGGGCACTTGAAATCTGTTCCTTTACCATGCACTGCAAGCGCTTGTATCCACAGCACCGAGATTTCAGTCGTTCTGGCCAAATGGGCGACTTGCCCGAAGATGAACATTATTGATGAAAACCCCATTTTGCACAAACTTTAATAGTAGGTCAAGCTATTCGGAATACCGTCTGGCCATGGTCAAGCAGGCCAGACCAGGTGCTATGACCCTGACCCGGTATAACCATCTCTAGGTTGAACCGGAGAGTCCTCTCTCCATGCGCATAGATCATACTCTGTTTGCCACCCTTCCCCCGTGTCTTTGCAGGATTCAGAATGCTGTGACGCCTGGCGAGAGCTATGTGTACCCGCTGCTGATACTGCATACCTTGTTTTCTCCATTGCAAGGTACACACGCACAGCAGTAGCATTTAAAATTGGTGCAATATGGCTGCTTGTGTTCCAGGTTTGACGGGAGATTGGATATAAGTAGACCAAAATAAGGCCATGGTAAAAATTATCTTTGATTCTCAAGTATGTGCGCACCGATTTTTGGCGGCGCACCGACGATTTTTAAAAATTTCTATGCATGCATATGCGCACATTGGCGGGCGAAAGTCATGAATCGGGGAGTAGTAAGATACCGGTATTTTTCTACTCCCTGGCCTGAATATATGAACATGTGACCATGTACATACATTTGTATGTGTGACCCTATCTTTGGAAATAAAATTGTGGGAAATAAAATAAAAAATCGCTCGCTCGCACCGATTTTCACAGGCTCACGACCTGAGAATCAACTTTATTTTTTTACCATGGCCTAAGAATTGAATGTTTGTCCTTGACGGTTCCCATATTGTAGTAGTGTGGTCTTGTGGTTATGTGCTTGTGCGGGTGTTGTGTGCCTCATTGCGTGGTGTGGTTGTGTGTCTCATTCCGGTTTTTGTTCAGACAGGTTTCCTCTTGTTGTCTTTAGGACAGTTTGGGGTTTGTAGCTCAGCCTACAGTAGCAGTGTGTGTGTGTGTGTGTGTGCGCGCGTGCGCGCGTGCGTGTGTGTGTGTGTGTGCGCGCGCGCGCGTGTGTGTGTGTGTGTGTCCCATATGGTGCAGTGGTATGTGCAGTCGATTTCCAATCGAGAGGTTGCGGGTTCAATTCCCGACGATTATGGTCGCACACGTCTTTCTTCTCTTTCTCGGACTCTTCCTGACTTTTCTTTCATTCTCCTGGGTGGTTACCAACAGCCAGTGTATGCCGGAGTATGTGGTGTGGTGTGTGTGTAGAAAAAATGGAAAAATGAAAAAATAGGGATTTACTGGCCAGAAAAAGTCACTTCAAACAGCTGTATGGTGGATACCAGGCTAAACATAGTGGCGGTCAATTCATCAGCCTTGCAAGCTGTTGAATGGTGTAATCCCAGCACAAGTTGCTATGTCTAACATAGCTGTTCGCTATCATCGCTTCCGCGATGGGCATGTCTGAGGTCTGAGGCGTGTGCGTGTGTGCACGCGTGCACGTGTGTGTGTGTGTGTGTGTGTGTGTGTGTGTGTGATGTGATGTCTCACTGCTTCTACCTTCACACGCGGCCCCATTAGAATACTCTACATATTGTTTTAGAACTGCTCTGAATGGTTTGTGGCATGACTGTAGCATTGTGTTTGTGATATGCGGTATGAAGGCATGAAGTCGCAAAGATCTTATATTCAAGATGAGCCTGGATGCTTTTTCCAGCTTCATGTTCATTGAGAACATGGTTTGGGCTTGTGGCCAAAACTCAATCCGTGCTACTGTAGGAGTTGCATTTTGATAGAAAGTATATTTTTCGCAGTAAAAGAGTATTTATTTGTAGAGCTTGTGTGGATACAGATTCCTTGGTTCAAACCCCAAGAGGGGCAGTTAGTTACATTTTTCTCTCCTTGCGTAATTTGTATCTGCATGTTATTACCCTTTCCGTGAGTCGCTCGTGAGTCGTGTATGAGTCGTGTATGGCTAAACCCGTAGTTCCCCACTTTACCCGTATGACTGTCTGTTGTGAACTGTGATTGGTTGCTAGTATTAATGTTCCAGAATGTTCCAGAGCTGTGAACTGTGATTGGCTAATTATGCTAATGTTTCTAGAATTTCGTCGGTGACCGGTTTTCGTCGATTGCTTATTGGTTAATGACCTAAAACATGGCTGCCGGTTGCCGGACTTTTGTTCCCTTGCTTTCTTCTTTCTTGTTGCCTTACTATTCTCTTTGCATTCCAAGTGTGTATCACTACCATTCGTTGATTAGTAGCGCACCAGAAAATAGCAGAGTGATTGAGTAGAGGCCTATACAGCTCAAACCATGTTCTCAATGAACATGAATCTGGATCATGTGAAAAGCATCCAGGCTCATCTTGAATAGAAGATGTTTGTGATTTTAAAGTCATTATCATTGGAGATTTGTATATTGCTAATAGCAGCACTGATTTCTTCCCTTTGTCCATTGTTTTTCCAGGATTTTTAAATGCAATCGTCTTCACCTTTGACAAAGACACCAGGAGTCGCCTTGCGTTGCATCAGCTTTGGGTAGGTCAATGTCGCTGAGATGGGTTGGGGCTGTGCAATGCAGTACAAGATGTACTGTTTGAGGGGGTAGTGTAGTGTTCCTGGAATGTAGCACCTTGGCATGTACATAATTATTATTTATTATGTATGCATTTGTGGAGTTACACCAACTTTGGATCTATGTGTGGGACACTGGGATTTGTAGTTTACCAGGAGAGTGGGCATGGTTCACTACGATCAGTAAAGCACAGCGATCTCATTTTACCCATGCACCGTACGACGGTGAATTGGGCAGTGTGTTTCTGCTCCTAGTGGGAGCTTGCAGAGCTGCAGTATGCGTATGTAGCCGGGGATGCTTTATCCGTACTTTGCCTCAAACATATGCTGGCCACTGCTCAGAGTCCTGAGAGGCTTACGAAGAGTGTCCTCGTTGTAACTTTAGCTGTGGAGTACTTTTTGAGGCACTTTTCTGCGTTCATAATGTACATTATAATCGTGTCTTTATGCTGTGTAGGCTGCGCTTCGCAGTCGATTCAGTGAGCGTCACTCCGTCAAGCCGTACAGTGTTGGAAGTTCGGCGCCACCAGCGAATGAGCGATCACTTCTGCATGAGAGTGCGGCATCATCGGTTTCCCCGGTGTCCAGTGGAGATGATACTGGCACTTGAAAACCGCCCCAAAGTCATCACGTGTACAGCATGTCTCCTCCTTATGCTGTTACGGGCTGTCAAGGAGCCCACACTGAGACCGTCCCGGAATCTTGGTGTCTTAGTTTCAGGCTCACAGAGTCATTGTACAACAACTATTGTTGCAGTCCATCATACACATCCATGGGGCTAGAGACACCACCGCCAGTCATCATTGTTCTTGCTGTGTTCAATGTCTGCACAGCAGCATCCCATTCAGTGTCCATGGACATGCACAACACAATGCCGTCATGCTCTTAGCTATCTAGTATGCATGCTGGTGAATGCATGTCGTCATGCTCTTAGCTATCTAGTTTGGATGCTGGTGAATGCAGCATTGTTCAGCCGGTTTTTTCCCGTTTTCAGATACCGATACCGACAGAGTCTAGCAGTGAAGTAGTTGATACTTGAATTCGTTTCTATGTTCATTTCAGGCATCCTCCAAATATTTGTCTTGACGTGTTGTCATTATTTTATGGTTTTGAAAAAAGGGCATAGGTGGCCTTCTGTCTGTTTATTATTTTTATACGGATGACGTACTAGCGGAGAATATGTTCACTGTGTGACTGTAGAGAAAGATTTGGAGTTGTTGTTGTTGTTGTTGTTGTTGTTGCGGTTTTTGTTTGAAATATTTCAAACACATGATAGTCTGTGGCCAATAAGAGAAAATGTACAAACGGAAAGTATGTTCACTGTGCGACTGCAAAGAAAGGTTTGGCGTTGTTGTCGTTATTGCTGCTTCTGCTATTGCTGCTGTTGTTTTTGCTGTTTGTTGTTGTTGTTGTTGTTGTTGTTGTTGTTGTTGTTGTTGTTGTTGTTGTTGTTGTTGTTGTTGTTGTTGTTGTTGTTGTTGTTGTTGTTGTTGTTGTTGTTGTTGTTGTTGTTGTTGTTGTTGTTGTTGTTGTTGTTGTTATGTGTGTGTGTGTGTGTGTGTGTGTGTGTGTGTGTGTGTGTGTGTGTGTGGAAGAGGGACGGGGGGAGGGAGGGGGGGGGGGGATAGTGTCGACTATTGAGCACTGTGTGAGCAGTGCAAGGACTAGTGAAGGTGCATGATCGTCTACTGAGTCTGTGCATTCAGATACATGTATGGTGCATGCACCCATGAAATGTTATGCAGTACGAGCAGTGGAAGAGCCTGGGAGAGGATTAGCAATGGCAGTGATGACTTGCAGGCAGAAAATAGTGCTCTTTCAGTCTTTGATCAGCATTATTTTTGTTTTAGCTCCTGCGCCATGTCACGTGTGTTGTACAGTGGCTTAGCCAAGACTAGGAGGCAAAATCATCAGCTGGTATGATCTGCAAGCAGTGACCGATCACTGTGTACACCTGCACTGTACTAGATTTACATGGTTATGATCTACAGTCAACTTCGCTAATAACGACTGTGGATATAACGACAATTCGCGAATAACGACAGAATTTCCATGCCCAGAGCAAAGTCCCATCCCACTGTGATACATAATAATGAGACTTCGGGTATAACGACACTTCGCGAATAAGGACACCTTTTTGATGCCCCGCCGAGTGTCGTTATAAGCGAAGTTGACTGTACTCAGTAGTGTTACAGTATTACTGTAGAAGCCATTATTCTAACGAGGCGCATATTTATTACGATTTCCTAAAATTGACCAGTTTACGTGTGCCAAAGGTAACGATTCTCACTCATCCTCAACGCTCAATACTAAAATAACAACAATATGTATCGATTTCTATCTAACGTTTTCTATTTTAACGACAGATTTCTCCTCGTTAATTCATTAGGATCGGCACTTCGTTATTATTATATTATGGCTTTTACAGTGTAGTACACTATAATTACAGGCTAGGATTTTATAGTATTAAGTACAAAGAAGAGGTTCCCACAATTCCTCAGACTTATACAGTTAGTAGTACATGATTCTAGTCTTTTACTAATACTAGTAGTATACTAGTATATCTACCGGTTTACCAGCCTCTTTTACGGGCAAAAACTAACACAATGGATTAAAAATGCAATACAAAACTGGAGAAGAAATCAGGAAAATGCATGTGTAAAATAAAGATTTTCAAACGAAAACCAAAAAACTTCAAATCAAAAACTTTATAAAATTAAAGAAGACTAATTTCACTGCATGTAAGCATGTCCTAAATGTTGACATGTACATGTATGTACTATGAGTAAAATGTGAAACGATGATCGCAAGGCACACAACGAAAGGGAAAGAGAGGATTTGTTCAGAACTGTTTTCTTGTTACATTCATCAGTGAATTTATGTAACGATGGAATGGAGCGGGTACTACTTGAAACAAAATTAATATTATATGGACAATTATTGGCCTCATTTCCTCTGTACTGCGCTGACGAGTTCACAAAGAACGAAACAGCATGCTGTCCGCAGATTGAGTATGGACAATTATTATATATTATAATATTTGTCAAATAAAAGTGAAAGAAGGGGAAAAAGAGCAAAACAAAACTGAGCTCATTATACTACATGGATTCAGCGGGGGACGATAAGAACATGCATGCGTGAATCATCAGCATCAGCAAAGCAAATCAAAACCTGAACAGACGGGAGGAAAGTGTGAACGGAGGGGGGGGAGGGGGACAATTACGCTCACCACACTCGCACCATACTACTACGTAAACAATTAAATTTTGATAACCCATTCCATTGTTATGTTTGATTCACTGATGAATGTAACAAGAAAACTGCACAACAAATCTTCTCTTTCCCTTTCGTTGTGTGCCTTGCGATCATCGTTTCACATTTTACTCATACATCAATCTAGTAACTCAATTCTAAGGAGAAAACAAAACAAAAAGCATTGTACGAAATAGTGGTTGTAACTTCGGCGATGATTTGTAAGAAAAGGTTTGCTCCCCACACTGGAGCTGGGTAACACTGGAGTCAAGTCGGCGGAATAGCGAAAAGCATTGTATGAACCCTAAGTGGCTAGATCTACCGGTACGCACGGTGCATGTTCTTTTGCAGATCACATTTCAACAGGAAGAGAGGAAGAAATTATTCTTGTTAGTCTTGTGATAGTACGAAATAGTGGTTGCGACTTCGGCAATGATTTGTAAGAAAGATACAAATCATCCCCGAAGTCGCAACCACTATTTCGTACTGTTGTGCCCAGCGTGGGCTTGCGACTAGCTGGTTTGGAGGTGACAGCGTTGTGAATGACCGAGTGTCCTCGACATCTCAGGTCTGTTCTCACCGTCCACGAGCGACACTGACTCACGCTGCTATCTGGTGTTTACGAGGTGTTTGTCGCGCTGGAAACGGAGCGTCTCTGTAAGTTTGTATCTCTGGTGATGTTTGTGCCTGGAAAGAAATATAAGTGGTGCTCTTCAGGCACAATCTTCTTCAGCCTACTCAAGCTTTGAAAACTGATGAGGGGTGAATTCCCCGAAACACTGTGTGTTAAAGGGAGTGGTGCTTTCTTGCAGGTTTGCCGAGTCGAAGGTTCGATGGACTTCTCGTGTTTCTCTGGATGGCAGTCGTGAGTCAGTCAAGTGTCAAGTCAAGTCGGCGGAATAGCGCGAGTTCCGGTGTGGGTAGCGAACCCTTTCTCAGTCTTGTGACCCTAGTGGATCATTTTGCCTGTACAAGACAAGAGGCTTCATTTTAATACTAATACTAAAAAAGATCACCTGTGACCTGAGCCCAGGGAACACATGTGCAACTGCAAGTAAAAGTGCAGGACGTCAACATCTACACTGGCGGATGGCTGCACTGGAACAATACATACCTACAAAGAAGTGGCTATTGACATTGGCAGTGCAGCGCAAAGAACAAGTAACTTAGTTACCTCCCGGCAATGTCCGTGATGGCGTCATAGGCAACACTTGTGACTTGGCACTCTGGCTCTGCCATCCCGAGCCAGATGTGACCAAACCTTCCGAGCTGAGTTTTGGCTATCCCTCCACTACGGCACTTGTAGGCAGACGATCGCCAAAGTGTCTGTATCTGGCAAGCAACTGTTACCGACCATGCCACCGAGAGTATCGTGTATACTCAGATAGCGGACTGCAGACTGCAGTCTCATTTGCTCACACCACCAACGCCATCGCGCGCGCGGGTCATTGGGGTAACAATGAAAATATTATCAGATTTTGTGAGAGTGGAAGAGGCTGATCTGAGCTAGCCATGACTTATGACTTATGAGCATGATGATTGATGAGCGCGAGCATGAGCTGAGCTGAAGAGACGCATATGCGCGGCATAGCTGCATAGATTCTCTTGCGGGCTAGACGACACTGTGACAGTGACACATTTGTTTCAGCCCACTGAATAAATTTTATCTTTGCGGAAGGCTGAAGCGTTTTGCCCTGTCGGATCGTTGTTGCTCGTTGTTTACGGAAGGCCCGGTTCCAGAGTATTTCCGGAATCCTGCGGAGGAAGTAAGGGTGTAGATCTGACAGGTACGTATGTCGTTGTGTCCAGCTAGCGGAAAGGTGTTACAGCGCAATGTCATGTGCATGCCGGGGCATTCCATAGCGTATACGGTATAGCTAGCGAGTAGCGTTTCTAGTCCCACAAATGAACTCTGCATGCACCGGTGACCGACGGCGGCAACGCTATGCCTATGGAGTATGGTCACTCCTTGCCCGTCAGCCTTTAGTTTAGACTTTAGCCTCGAGTCGAGAGCGGTAACTGGTAGAGTGTCGGTTCTCTCGGGTCATTGCGCTGCTGGAATTTACGTGACCAAGTATTAATTCTTCAACGTGTCACAGGAGTGGACCCGATCACATCATGATAATCACGTTTTCGACTGGCTTTATAACGGGCTTGTCATGAGAATCCCGAGCCTGGTAGCAGTGTAGTTAGTGTATTGAGAGAAGGACCTTGAACAGTTGAAGACACTACGATCACACTCATTTCCATTCCTTATAAATACATTATGTAGTATGTACACGTGGCTGTGCCTGTGTCTTCAAATCTACTTCCGGGCATACCAGCAATGCCATAAGAATCCTGACATAAGCCCGTTGTTAGTATGTACGCCTGTGTTCTTGGATACACCTGAAAACAATGCTTGAGAATCCACAAAACGTGGAAAGAACTGGTCCTAGGCTATTGAGTGTGAACTGCGATAATGATGTGTGTAGATAGGCGTAACAAGGCTTGAAATCAGGGTTGGCAGTAGGGATACTTCCGCCAGTAAATGCGGCAGTTGTGCAGTTGTAAAAAATCTAAGAAGAAGACCTGAGTTTGAGACATGCCGCCAATTTACCAAGCCTCAAACTCACACCACATGTGGCTGCGGGGATGCTGATATGGACGATCATTGTGTCGAGCGCCATGCATCACAAGATTTAAGGAGTTGCCTGATGCCACCACACATGGCTTGCTAGGCAAAAAATAATAAAAATACATCTCTAGATTCTGGCCACTCTTGACAACTGGAACTCCGTCGGTGTCCTGAGTAGCTTTATAATGGTGGATGGTAGGTCCTTGGATATTATGGACAGTGAGACGCCCCCCCCCCCCCACCCGTGCCGCATGATGGTATGACTTCTCTACTTCGAAGTACCTTCAGCAGCAGCAGCAGCTGCCGCCTCCCCCTGACCCAATCTAATCACATCAGCAGGTGTATTGCTCTATCTTGAAACCTTCGATTGTGTACCACAGATCCATGTAAACCGTAAGGATTAGGATCCGAAATCAAGCATTACCGTGCCTGGTGTGACAGAGCACGCTCCAGCCCCGTTTAATGTATAATTCACGTTGTGTCTACTGGCATGGCTGCCCTCGTCATAACACTGGTGTACACTCCGCAAGCCCATGTTTTTGTTTTGTTTTAAATACGCCCGTATTCTTTGTATCAGTCCACTGAATATGATTATGATATTATTATTATTTTGCTTGTTCGCGTTGGCATCAACCTGCATAAAGCAGGTATATAGCCTTCGCTTAAGCTGCCATAAAAAAGAAAGCTCATCCTAAGCGAGAGGGCTAGAGGGAAATATAACGATAACGAGATACAGAATACAAAGAAATCCAATGAGTTCAACGTACAATTCAAAACAAGAAAGAAAGGAAAGAAAAACAGAGCCGAATCTACCGATTGATCCATCAATCAACAAAGGGGACTAATCCGTTAGTGTTGCAAAGTAGAAGCTGATTATAGTTGCAGATCTCCAGGCCAGGGCCAGCATATTGCCGATTCTGGATAGGTCTCCGCAGCATTTGATGTGGTAATTATCATAATGTTTGATAAAATTGTTAGAGTATCTAGTATCTAGAGTACCGAGTATCTAGTATCTAGAGTACCGAGCATCTAGTATCTAGAGTATCTAGTGTAATTGTATCCGTTATTATTGTTAAGGGTATCTAGTGTAATTGTATCCGTTATTATTGTTAAGGGTATCTAGTGTAATTGTATAACTTCAGCCATTACACACAGCACACATTAGTTCCTTCCACTTTCGACGATCCTGGGCGAGCTGCCTCAGTGCAACTAGATCCTCGTGTGATGTGAGGGAGTTTGTGGATCTGGAATTTTTCAGGTCGTTGTTGATGGATCGCGGGAGTGTTGTTCTCGGGCGGCCTCGGAACCCTGAGCTTCCTGGCTGAAAGTATGCTGACATAGCCTGCTGGACCGGGGATGAGGTGTCTAGTCGAAGCATGTGGCCAAACATTCTCCACCTAGCAGACTGGATGATTCTGCTGAGTGGCTTGGAGCCAGTGCGCTTGTACAGTGCTTCATTGCGTATTATACGGGGATATTTGACCCCTATGACTGCTCGTAACTGCTGGCGGTGGAACGAGTCAAGTTTCTTTTCTTGAGTCTCTGTCAGGCTCCATGTGCCGCAGTTATAAAGAAGTATTGGGAGAATAAAGCTGCCGTATAACCTAATCCGAAGGGGTTCACGGGCATGGTTACCTCTTAGCCATATCACCCACAGCTGATGTAAGGCGCATGTTGCTAGACGTTTTCTCCGACTGATATCTTCCTCCACTCCAAGCATCGATCCTAGTTTGACCGTGTTCCGCCATCGCTCGTCTACTCTGTCCTTTTCTCTTTTAATTGTAGTATATTCGGTTTTGGCTTCATTCATTTTTAAATTGTATTCCGCTAACGAGGATGATAGTATGGGTTGATTGTCATGCAAATATTGCAGGCTGGTGCTGATGAAGTCTACGTCATCCGCATACGCTGTTTCATTGGGCAATTGAAGCTGAATATCCAATGCTGGTCGCGGTGAGAGTCGCTCTCGAATCAACCTCAATGCAGCCTCGAGGTAGACAGTAAACAGGACTGGCGATAGAGAATCACCTTGTGGGGTTCCATTATGTGTGACTAATGGTTGGCTGAGAATGTTATTCAGCTTTACTTTTATTGTGGTGTCTGTCAGAAGGCACTGGATGATGTGCAGCTCATCATGATCAATGACTGATGACAGTATATCGACCAGCCTGACCCTCGATATAGTGTCAAATGCCTTTGACATATCAATGCCTAAGATTGAGATCTCCGACGCAACCCGTTGGCATCTTGCTGATAACCACCGATAGCTATATACCACGTCTCCAGTACTTCTCCCTGACCGGAACCCGCTCTGGTTCAGTGACAAGTACCCATTGATAGCTGGCTTAATCCGCGTCAGGATGACCAATGAAAGAAGTTTACGTAGGGTGTTCAACAGGGTAACTGGCCTTACATTTCCAGGAGGACCTCTTTTCTTTCCCGGCTTTGGTATCGGGATCAGTAGCCCATCGCCTAGCTTGAGTGATTTGTCTTTGGCATAATTGTTGAATGTAGTGGCAATGTTCGAGAACAGTGCTGGTGTTCCATATTTGATAAGTTCAGCAGGTATCCCATCTGGTCCCGAAGCTCGGCCATTATTCAAGCGCTTAGCTGCGGCATGTACCTCTGGCTGCTTTATAGAGTTTTTAAGGTCTTCCTCTGTCCGTAAGAGCCTAGATGACTCCAGAGCAGGATCACAGAATATAGCACGGAAGTGTTGCCTTAATGCTTCGACTGATTCACTAGGTTGTGCAATGAGTTTGCCATCAGAGTCTTCAACCACAACTGGTGACTGCTGCTGTCGGCGCAGTAGTCGTGTTGCTTTGAACATTTTCGCGTCGTCTTTCATTTGGTCTATTTCAGCTACACGTTCGTCCAGTCGAGTCGATGCTAACTTGAGGCATTCCCGGCGAATTCGGTGTGCCAGCCTGTTGCGTCGCGTCTTCATTTCTTTTACCTTCGTTCCATCTCTGCACACCGTAATGTCGAGACGCAGTTTGCGTTTCTCTGCTGCTAGCTTTTCAATTTCCCCGCCGAAGCCATTTCTATGCGTCTTGTTTGTTTTAGGGACGGGGCCCACCGATGTGTTTGCTGCCTCACTCATAGCGTTCACAATATACTGCAGATGTTGCTCCGCATTGACACCTTCCTGCTCTCTGCCGAGGTCCTGTAGATGTTCGTTGATAGCCTCTCTGTACTTTGCTTTCTTGGTCGGGTCACTAAATTCCGATATATTGAATTTTGCGTTGCTGGATATGGCTACTGGCGGATATGCTGCTCATTAATTTTATCATCCGGGCACACACGGAACTCTTTCGCATACATGTATGGTGGGATGCACTCTGGAGAACTAAGCGACTGGATACTACCATTAGTAACCAAGGTACACTGTACATATTAAAACACACCTGTTAACAATGGTCCATCATCATCTAACACTAACAGCATTATGAACACGCCCGTTCTCTGCTCATTGTTGTGGACTTTGCTCAGCAGCATGGCTACGAATGGCTGCACACACGACAGTTTGTCTCTCTCAACCAACAAAGTGAACGCCTGGACGGAATGGGGCAAGCTGAACGAGATCTGCGTCGGCCGCGCGGATGGTGCCTGCTATCCAGAGTTTGAGCCAACATGGCAGACTCAGTTCCGGTCTAACCCGGAGCTGCGCGACGTCATCCCATTTCCGTTGGGACCCAGGCTCAAGGTAAGAGAGCCTGCCGGAATACACAGATATAACACCTGCCTGACATAGCGCTCTATGTGTCGGTAATTCTACTTGGTAATCCAGATTTTTTTAAAGCCCAGCCTCTAGTTTGTGTTTGAGGTATTATGTATGATAGTTTATGAATATGATAAGTTAGGGTGCGTTTGGCTGGTACGATCTAGAACAAGATCGAACAGCTGGTGCACATGGAGCAGCCTCATGCCAACCAAACGGTGCTCCAGAAACAGAGCACATTTTTGTGAAAAATGTGCCAAACTTGGTGCATTCTTCAAAATGTGTATGGGTCACCATGGTCACTTTGTACGGTACGACGAGTCCAACCCAAAAGCGTATGCACGTGATCATTTGGGACCAAAATCGATGTTCCCGCCAGGTTTCACTGTGAAAAAGTGAAACTGCTCGGTCTGCTCCGGCCTCGAGGCCGGAGCAAGCAGAACATGTTCTGGCCGACCCAGAACAGGTGCAGTCCCAACCAAACGCGCTGTTCTGGTGAATCCTGTTCTAGTTCGTACCAACCAAACGCGCCCTTAGACTCGGATGGAGAGCCAAGGATAAATTTTACAAGTGTGAATAATGGAAGCATTCAGCCACTCCCGTACTGATAGTTCGTATATTTTTGGTTCATGAAGTTGTATAACACCCGCTAGGATTGTGTAACCTAAAACCTAATCTGCTTCAGTACAATCATGCAGTACGCATTGCATCGTATGCAGTGCAAGACTCGGAGTGGTAAATTGACAGGTCTCTGTGTGATATGATGTGTGATTCCTAATCCTGACTATAGTCGGTGATCAAGAGAGCCAATGTGCAGCTTGACGCCATGGCAGATATGCTGGAAGGTGAAGGCATTGTTGTACACCGCACTTTGCCCATGGACTTCAGTGTACCTGTCAAAACTCCTGGTAAGAATGGGTAATACCTACTTAAGTACCCGTAGGTGCCTATACGTATAGTCGAAAGCTCAATTGCTGGGTCTGCTGGACGTCGCTGACTACTCACTCCCCTTGAAAGTATGTATTCTATAACTTCTTGATGGTGTGTGTGTCTCTCTCTCTCTCTCTCTCTCTCTCTCTCTCTCTCTCTCTCTCTCTCTCTCTCTCTCTCTCTCTCTCTCTCTCTCAGATTTTGAGAGTCCATACGGTTTCTGCAACACATGCCCACGGGACACCATCATCACCCTTGGGAATGTGGTTCTTGAGGCCACCATGTCACGGCGCTCTCGATACTTCGAGTACCTGGGCACACGCCACATTGTCCAACATCTCTTCAACAACGACAAGAAGATGCTGTGGAAGGCAGCTCCCAAGCCAAGCATGGCGGATTCCATGTACGACACCAGCTTCTGGAATGAGCGAGACGCTCGCAAGAAGGAACGAATGGAGAAAAGTGAGTTCCACAGCTGTCTACCATCGCTGAGACCCCTCTCCCCTTGCCTTCCGTAAAATACTAAAAATAGGCTCGGCTTAAGTTTAATAGAAGTTTTGTTCGATGGTAATTTGGTCCTACCTCAACTTATGACACTGTGAGAAGCTTACAAATACATCATGGAAATACATTATTAGCAATGCCGCTTAGGAGCTGCATCTGCGCCTTGATCCAAGAGGGTGGTGGCGTTCCTGCGGATGCGTAAAACTGGGCCTTTGGCCGAGTCTCACGCGAACCGTGAATTTTTTATTTTTTTATTTAATGCAGGGTACTAGTACCACTATGCTACCCATTTGTGTTACTGGTGCCATCGGTGTTGCGGATGTTGCTGCCGCTTGCTGATGTCATCACAGCATTTTTTCTTCTTGTGCAGGCATCTTCCGCTATCCGCTGAATGACAAGGAGCCTGCGTTTGACGCGGCCGACATGACACGCATGGGTGCTGACGTCATCATTCAGCACAGTGCAGTGACAAATAAACCAGGTGAGTACTGTGTGGCACGATTGGCCACCTGAAGTGCAATTTACTCGTGGGTTTGGGGTGGCTCCTAGGATTTTTTCGAAATTTACACCCCAGATGATGATCAGTGCTCTTTATTGATTCACAGGGTACCCGGAATGATTGCAGTCCCAGCCTACTGTCAGGCTGCCTGACCTCTGACCAATGGCGGGCGTACTTCCTTGAAGCACGCATACAAACCTAATTTCCTGATAATAATTATGTGTTATGACCAATAATACTGTAGGTCTCGAGTGGCTACGACGTGAACTCGATGGTCACGTCAACTTCAGAACCATCCATTCATCAATGGTGAGTAATCCCATGCTTTTCAGGTTGGCACTGTTAGCCGTGAGTGAATGAATTTTGTATGGGAGGGCATGTGTTTACCGTCATGTTGCCAGGTGTGTCTTTACCATACTATCCATGCATGGTAGTTGTCCATACCATCGACCATGATCACTTTGATCTGAGTGGTGGCGTTCCTACGGATGCGGAAAACTCGGCCTCTATATAGAGAAACCGAGTCTCACGCGAACCGTGAAATTTTTTTATTTTTTTATTCCGAGTTCTTGTGAAATTACTCGTCAGGTCACTGGAGGTAGTCACACCAGGGGTGACATTCTATTCCTACCAGCAATGGGTACAGGGTTGGACACAACTACTGATGTGCGGCAAAGAAGTAGGGCTCCTCGAAAAATGCATTGTTTCCCTCCACGTACATGTGCCATATCTTGCTAGTTATAATTATGTCGACCAGGCATACTCAGGGCCTCAATCTCCCTGTTCAAGGGCAGTTAGACTCCGGTTGTAAGCCGAACACCCCTTTTTTAGTTCGGTTCTTAGGTCATGAAAGGTTGGCTTATAACCAGTAAAGTACGGGGCATCATGAAGTGTTTCTTTTGAATCTCATCTGTCTGTCTTCAATTTTCACAGCGGTTTGATTCAAGAACTTATATTGCGGGGAATAAACTTGGATTTGTTTGATACGGTACACCATGAAGAGTCTCTTTTGGATTTAATCTTCCTGTCTTCGATTTGTATGTGTTGACTCAATGACTCATATCATGAAGAAATATCTAAAGAATTATCTAGGTAAAGTGTAGCGCCCTGCATTAATCCTACCACAATATAATCATATTTGCTGTGCTTACTTGACTATACAGGAGGACACTCCCATACATATTGACTGTACGCTGGTGCCTATTCGTCCGCCGACGGCCGGATCTCGGGGCATCATGATGGGCTGTCCATCACCACAACGTGTACTGGTGGATGCCGAGATGGAGCAGTTCAGACAGAGCGGCTTTGACATTCTGATGGCGCCAGAACCGACTATGGGCAATGACACTCTGCCAGTGATGTGCGAGTGGGGGAAATGGCTCAGCATGAACCTACTCCAGGTGAGTGATGGAAATCTGAGGTGTCAGGGAGTCTAGATGTTATTTCACGCACATAAATCCAGTGCATGTTTCTGGAGATGGAACCAATGTTGATCAGCAAAAGATGTATTGGCATTGGTCGGGATACATCCATGACATGAATGCTGGTTATTGGAATGTTTGTGTTGGACTGTGCTCCATTCTTTGTATGTAGATCTCACCGAACAAGGTGATCATTGAGGAGAGTGAGATATCGCTGGCGAAATGGTTCGAGGACCTAGGTATGGAAGTGTTGAAGATCCCGTACCGCGATGTGTTTGAGTTTGGTGGCTCCATCCACTGCTCTACCTGGGACATCAACCGAGATGACGAGAAGAAGAGCTACATGAAGTGCGACAACTTTGAGCTGCCCGAGCACACTAATGGATACCCTGGCTACGTTTCATGATCAGAATCTGAGGCACGTTCACAACTTCTCGGTGATTTCCCAGTAAGCCACCACTCTTCTAACGTTATTAATGTCACTAGGATCCAGTTTTCACAGCATTTCTACACTTTCAAAACGTGCGGATGTTTGCAATAGCAAGCCTATGGCTTGTGGCTATTTGCTCCCATTTGCGGCAATAGTCGCAAGCTCTTTTTTTCTCTTTCTTTCCTAGACCAATTGTGGTTCATTTGTAGGCACACATACATTTCAACTGTGCTGCATGTTTGCTGTGCCCTAGCAGGCTGTGTATTTTCAATGATTTCACCTAATTTCAAATTTACAATCAAATCAACTGCTGAATATTTGATTTCAAATCAGTAAAAAAAATTAAAACACACACACAACAGAGGCGAAAGGCTGTGTAGTTGTTGCTTCTTTTAAAAAAGTTTCGCGCATTTCAGCGATCATCAGACGGCAGCATTTGCCCCCCCCCCCCAAAATCATATGTTTTGGTTGTGTTACTGATTCATCCGTTTCTAGCGCTCTGCATTGCTTTCGCTCTGCGAACACATTGCTTTCGCTCACAACCTTTGCTGTAATCATTCTCTACCCGCCTTTCACCAGGCTTGCTAACCTACAAAATCCCAAACGTGCAGTCCTGGTCAGAGAAATTCGACTTCATGAATAAAGTTACGGTGGACGCTACATGGCACTACATGGCACTACTATCTATATTCATGAGGTCGAATTTCTCTTGCCAGAACTTTAGTATGATTTTTTGCACTACAGAAAAGTGTTCTTGTTAGTGTTAGTGTTTGCTGTTGCATCTCTTAGGTGAGTCATTGCTGACACTGTCATTGCTGCTGCTTTTTCTTCACACCCTGGGCAAGACAGTCACACTGGTTGACAGTGACTTCTGGTGTCACTGTGTATGTGTGAGTGTGTGCGTGTGTGCGCGTGTGTGTGCGTGTGTGTGTGAGTGTGTATGTGTGTATCCCACTTTGATTTAGCCATCAACACTAGTAGCAAGTATTACCACCACTGGGGGCAGGGGTAACTGCAGTTGGATCCCCCCGGGACGGATACCCTGACACCGTCAATCCTTTTTCTGCACCTTGTCCTCACCCACTTACTGAGGTGTAGTGAGACCATACATGTAAGTGGGATCATTTTCTAGTCCACCCAGAGCTTTGGGGATTTCAGGGGGTGTCGGCTGTTGGGCGGTTTAATAGCCAATTGAGTCATCTTTCTAAGATTCCTTTTGAATCTCTCTCCCTCTCCCGGGGAGATCCACGTGACCAGTTTTTGTAGTCAGCAACAAGTGTGTGCGTGTGTGTGTGTGTGAGTGTGTGTACATATGTACGAGTGTGTGTGTGTGTGTGCACGCGCGTGCGTTGCATGTGTGTGTGTCTCTCTTTCTCTGGCTCTCGAGCATCAAAAGATAAGAGATATCTATTCAGAATACCAATATGCAGGTACAAGTATAGCTGTCTCAGGGTTGTTTGTTCCTGGAGCTCGCATTGCATTACATGCTATTATAATGATCACGCTGGCTCCATCCCTTATCTCCTAAGCTACCACCCCCCCCCCCTCCCGGTGCCTCTGGCCAGTGTTGACTCCGAGACCCACGGTCGGACGAGCTGCCCAGGCCTCACCACCACTGCCGTTTCTGTGCTGCCTTCTCGATACATACGTATGTACACTGTATATCATGTGCACATTCAAATGTCTGAAGAAAAAATTGCAAAACCTACTTATGGCTAGTGGCTGCTGCTGAAAGAAGTTTATTCCCCACTGAATCCCCAGTGGGTGACGGTCCATTCACGGTTACTAGGCTTATGCCTGTTTTGATTCCCACTGTAAATAAAGAATACAACAACAACAACCACAACAACAACAACAACAACAACAACAACAACAACAACAACAACAACAACAACAACAACAACAACAACAACAACAACAACAACAACAACAACAACAACAACAACAACAACAACAACAACAACAACAACAACAACAACAACAACAACAACAACAACAACAACAACAACAACAACAACAACAACAACAACAACAACAACAACAACAACAACAACAACAACAACAACAACAACAACAACAACAACAACAACAACAACAACAACAACAACAACAACAACAACAACAACAACAACAACAACAACAACAACAACAACAACAACAACAACAACAACAACAACAACAACAACAACAACAACAACAACAACAACAACAACAACAACAACAACAACAACAACAACAACAACAACAACAACAACAACAACAACAACAACAACAACAACAACAACAACAACAACAACAACAACAACAACAACAACAACAACAACAACAACAACAACAACAACAACAACAACAACAACAACAACAACAACAACAACAACAACAACAACAACAACAACAACAACAACAACAACAACAACAACTGTACAAGTCCCTAGAATACTACAATGCCCTCCCTGATAGCATTCGTGACGTCTCCTCCCGACCTGCTTTCAAACAAGAAATCTGCTCAATCTGCTCCTGCAGCGCTCACCCTCTCCCATACTTGTAAAATTCAAAGTGATGGAAATCACTTTCCAACTGCATAACCCACAGCATCTCAGGCCTCTTTTACGGGCCACAGCATCTCACCTTCTCGTAAACTCCCCCCCCCCCCCATGGCTGGTTAAAATCGCCCGCATCACATGCTTATTGGCACTATGTCATCGTGATTGTGGAATAATAATAATAATAATAATAATAATAATAATTTCGTAATACGTATTCGCATGCAACGAAGCAAATCCACACAATTCAGTAGACGCTTCTTTTCTATCAAACGTTTTCTTTCCCTTCTCTTCAGGATAGTACAGGGAATGTTGTAAATTTGAAAAACACATAACTATATAGAGAATGAAAGAAAGAAAAAGTCAACACTTCAACATAGGTGTTAAAATGATTAAAGTGTTAAAAACTCAAAAACAAACAGCTGCAAGTTGTAGACAAACACGTTGAACACATCAGGGAACACTTGTCACACTTTCACGAGGTGTGACACCAAACAACTGCAACGATAACACATTCTCCTTCTGTACACATAGACAACTTGATGACAATGACAATGTCATGTATAAACAGTTGGATGGAGTTGCGATGGGATCTCCACTTGGTCCGGTATTAGCAAACATATTCGTTGGATTTTGCGAGTCATCCATTCCCCCATCGCTATGGCCCTCGGTATACTACCGTTTTGTAGATGATGTTTTTTGTCACGACGAGGACCAAGAAACCTGCGAGAACTTTTTAACAACCCTAAACGGACTACATCCTGCATTAAAATTCACTGCAGAAGGTGAACGGGACGGTGTGATATCCTTCTTAGATGTCAATATTACCCGCAACAACGACACCAAGAGTTTAGACATGACGGTTTACAGAAAACCCACCTTTACTGGCTTGTATATTCCATGGGGAAGCTACACACCAACTAAATCCAAAGTTCACCTTGTCAAAGCACTAGTCTATCGTGCCCATCGAATCTGCTCTCCTCACCTTCTTCAAGAAGAACTGAGGCGGCTCACATCAATTTTGACAAACAATGGATACCCCTCGTCACTACTAACAAAACTTATTAATAACAAACCAATCACGCAGGATCCGAAACCATTTGGACCGGACAGGCGCCCCGTGGTACTCCGCTTCCCCTGGGTGGGTGCTGGTTCTGCGCGCGTCGAGAAGGAGGTGCGCAACATTGTCTGTTCGTCTTACCCGTGCGTGAAATTGTATTTTTAGTATTTGGAACGACGCGTGCGTTCAGTGTGAAGAAGGACGTTCTACCTACCCTTAGTAGAAGCAACCTTATCTATTTTTTTCAGTGCCGAGAATGTGAAGATCGGTACGTAGGTAGAACCCTTCAACACCTGGGCGCACGCATCCGTCAACATGTGCCGTTAGGTCTTGTCCCTGTTGACGCTCGTGGTACTCGTCCTCGTCGTGGCCGTCCTCCAAAATGTGCTGTGCAGTCCGATACTGGAACGCCTTTGTCTGCGTCCAGTGTAGATGTACGCATGCGCGCCTCCGCCTCGACGGGCGGGGAGCTTGGCCCATCTCAGACTAGCGTGAGGAAGCGAGGGAGACCGTCTCGAACCCAATGTGACACTGGAGCTCATAGACACCGGAAGAGTTACCAGAAGCAAGGTGAAGAGACGGAGTACTGGGGATTTGAATACGTCGATAATGGAAGTGACAACAACGATCAACAAGAGGAAACGAGGAAGACCAAGAAGTGAAACGAAAACGGCCATGAAATCAACAAAAACGGACATGAAATCAACGGACGTTGGAGGTGTGGACCGGAGCAACCAACCAAACAAGCCTAACGGAAGAGAACAACGGCAGGCGTTGAAGGTGACAGAGCTAAGTGATCGGACATCGTCCATCAAGCGTCATTTGTCGGGCAGTGCTAGTTGTCGTAAGTTGTATAGTGATGATATCTTTTCGATTTTGACTCGTGGAAGGTCTAAGTTACATCTTGCTGTGTTAGAAGCTCTGTATATTCGTAAACTAGATCCAGAACTATGTGTACAGAAGGAGAATGTGTTATCGTTGCAGTTGTTTGGTGTCACACCTCGTGAAAGTGTGACAAGTGTTCCCTGATGTGTTCAACGTGTTTGTCTACAACTTGCAGCTGTTTGTTTTTGAGTTTTTAACACTTTAATCATTTTAACACCTATGTTGAAGTGTTGACTTTTTTCTTTCTTTCATTCTCTATATAGTTATGTGTTTTTCAAATTTACAACATTCCCTGTACTATCCTGAAGAGAAGGGAAATAAAACGTTTGATAGAAAAGAAGTGTCTACTGAATTGTGTGGATTTGGTCGTTGCATGCGAATACGTATTACGAAACTGTTTTCCCACCGCCTCCAAACTACTGTTTGAATAATAATAATAATAATAACTTATCTCTTATTGGCGATGGTGCCATCGTGAGAATAAAGAATTCAAATTTAAAACAACAACAACAACAACAACAACAACAACAACAACAACAACAACAACAACAACAACAACAACAACAACAACAACAACAACAACAACAACAACAACAAAGAAAACAGGCGGTGGTGAATGGTGTTTTCATAATGGGCCGTATGATCAGAGACGTGTGAAAGCATTTTGCGACTTCCTGGTGGAATGATGGACGTACAGTCTACACTGTACACGATTTGCTAGCATTCACTGCCTGCCTTTTCTGCACCAAGCATGCAGATCCTGCAGCCTAGGAAAGTGAATTGGCACGTGCGAACTTTCCTAGGCTGTTTACCTTTCTATAACCATCCACGGTTGGTAGAGCCCTGGTCTTGCGACCATCTGAACCGTATGGGTGTTAGCCCCGGTTCTGACCCTCTGTATTCCAGGGAGTTCCCTTTTAAAATCTTCTTCTTGTTGTACGGTCAGTTGTGTATTCCTTGTTCGCTCCTGGATGTCTTGTTGATACTCAGTCCTCATAAACTCTGTATAATGCTGTCATTGTCATTGTCACCTGTCATTAGTTGTCAACCAACAACATGTTTCAATAAAACAAGGTTTATCTACAATATACATGTACATGTATGTCTTTGTATGATGTACAATGTCATGTACATGTATATTGTAGGTTGTATTCTTACTGTGTGACTACTGCCACTAGTACTGGGTACTGTAGTCTGTAAACTACTACTAGTGTGAACTCTGTTGTACCATCACTCACTACAATCAGTCCTAGATCCTCCTATTCAATTAATTGCGATGTCATTGTAGGTCACATGCTACCTCTTCTGTTGTCCTTGTCCCGCTCTTTCTTTGTCATGTTAAAATTAAGTTGGCCATAGGTAGTAAGGCCATGATTGTACCCTTTCCTTTCTTCTACATTTTGACGTTGCCGACTCGACTTACATGTAGCTCTTCAATTCCACTCCTCTGGCTCTAAGGGTTTACCAAATGTATCACAGAGACTCCTTCCACACACTGACAATGGTATCCTACTGTATGCAGTATGGTCTGTGTTCACTCTTACACTTCTGCGCTTGATTAATTGTGTGATGACTCGGCCTCATACTCCTACAGTCACATCTTAATTTTATCATGTCTTCAGGCGCTAGCTGCCATGCGATCCCAGCTACAATGTAGTCCAACGTACATTATTTCATGTCTGCTGGCTTGGGACCCCCCCCCCCCCCCCTCCCCCCAGTCCTGGCTTTCCACCAGACCGACGACCCCACCGTTTTCAAGCCTATCTTCTTCCCTGCTGCGTCCTTCGACCACTTGCTTTTTCGCCCATTTGTCCTTCGGTAAACCTTTTTTGTCCTTCAGCCCAGTGGATGAAGGTCTTTCCGCCTCCAGGTTCCACTGTCACTCCTGCCAGAGTGTACCAAGTCAGTAAGTGATGTGTTTGGTGTTTGTTCTCGGTACATCGCTTCTCAGCCACTAGCTGCTTGTTACTTCCGCCTGAAACCTACGACCTGCTTGTTAGGCATTCTCAGGCTCTTCAGTACGACTCCCATACAGGTCAGGCAGACTTTGCGAGAAATTACTGCTTGGTCAGACCTCACCAATAAGTCCACTGGCTGGCAGTGCGATTGCAGGACGTCAGTTTAGCGTTTGGTGCTGCTGATACTGCTGGTGCGTTCTTTGCCGCTGACCATTGTGCTGGAATTGTTACGGAAATACATTTCTCTATATTCTCCATTCGCTGAAGCCTCAAGTCAAGAAGTGGAAATACAGTAAGTTGGATTTCCCGTGATCCGGAGTGGGTTGTTGTTGTTGTTGTTGTTGTTGTTGTTGTTGTTGTTGTTGTTGTTGTTGTTGTTGTTGTTGTTGTTGCTGTTGTTGTTGTTGTTGTTGTTGTTGTTGTTGTTGTTGTTGTTGTTGTTGTTGTTGTTGTTGTTGTTGTTGTTGTTGTTGTTGTTGTTGTTGTTGTTGTTGTTGTTGTTGTTGTTGTTGTTGTTGTTGTTGGTTGTGGTGGTGTTGGTGGTTAAAAGTCATCTTTATAGGGCTTGAAAGTGCTACGTCACAGCATAGCAAGAATTTCAAAAATTCAAAAACTGGATCCACTTGGATCCAGTTTTGTATGGAACCAAGCACATTTCAAGCCGTCTTACTGACAGCAAGGTGATGTAGCCAGTGAAACTGACTCATTAGGCTACTGGGGGCGGGGTTACAACTGGTGGCGAATAGCCCTTTCCCAAAGGTGCTCGCCCTTTTTTCGCCCTTTTTGGCCCTTTTCGGAAAAGCCCCTTTCTTTCGCCCTTTATTGCCATTTTTGGTGAATATCGCTCTTTTTGAGCTTTTTGCTGAAAAAATGCTTAAATATGTTTGCTCATGCATGCGATCACAGTTTCCGAGTGCTCGATGGGCCTTGGAAGTTAGTTGGCACGCCGCTTTTTTGGGGGCAACAAGTTGGTGAAGCTTGTACACAATCAGGCTGTAAAAAGTGGGTTTTTTGAACTTGACTTCCTGCTTTGCCTTTCGGGGACCCATAAGTTGAAGAGTGCGTATTCATTTCTCAGCTTGGGTTCATATCTGAACATGTATCATGGCTGTGCATCACTGAAAAAAGAGCACTTTTTGCCTGTTTTCACTGAAAAAAGAGCACTTTTTCAGGATATTTTGAGGGACACGAAAAGCACTAAGTGCGAATTAAAAGAGCACCTTTGGGAAAGGGCTAGTGGCGAAGTAAAAGTCACCCCTGCATACGACATGAGTGGGTTGCTATGCACCCACATACTGAGGCAATAGCAAAGTCACACCTTAGTGGATCCAAAATAGAAATCTGATGTCAACTTACTACTCCCTGGTAGGCCTCGACCAAATATGCTAAAAAAAGAGCACATTATGCGCGTCGCATATCAGGGAAAACGTCCATAATATGCCAAAGGCTTAGCAAGATATGCAAAAAGATATGCCAAAATATGCTCGACATAAGCAGAAAGTGTAGATCATTTCAGAAAAATGACAACCTTGGAATATTCATTGGCTTCACGGCTATCATGCTTATGCAGTTATGGTGCAAATCAAAACACATCCGGAATAGTATGACTGGGGTGTGTCCCGAGCAACCGTAGCGATAGTGTTCATCCATGGGGAAATGTAGCAAACGCCTCAACCATTCCAAATTCATCCATAAAAGGCATTTCTGAACGCATTTGTCCATAATATGAATGTTTTGTCCTCATTTTCTTCAGAAAATTTGAATTATATGCTGGCTTCAGTCCAATATTCCCTTTGTCGCTCAATATGCCATATGTGAACTGTCTCACAAAATATGCGGAAACATGCGCAAGCATATTTGGTCGAGGCCTACTCCCTGGCCGTTTTTGACGTCATCACTTTCAAGCCCTGAAAGTTCAATCCACAAAGTGTGATACCGAATGTGCTGTTGGTGGTGGTGGTGGCTGTGGTGGCTGTGGTGCTGCTGCTGTGTTCCTACACGTTGGTCGTTACTTCAAGCCCTGAAAATTCAATCCACAAAGTGTGATACCGAATGTGCTGTTGGTGGTGGTGGTGGTGGTAGCGGTGGCTGTGGTGGCTGTGGTGCTGCTGCTGTGTTCCTACACGTTGGTCGTTACTTTGAGTCGTGAAGCTAAGAAAGCAAACCTACATGTACATGTACATGTAAATTCTCAATAGATAATAATAATTCAAACAGTAGTTTGGAGGCGGTGGGAAAACAGTTTCGTAATAAGTATTCGCACGCAACGACGCAAATCCACACAATTCAGTAGACACTTCTTTTCTATCAAACGTTTTCTTTCCCTTCTCTTCAGGATAGTACAGGGAATGTTGTAAATTTGAAAAACACATAACTATATAGAGAATGAAAGAAAGAAAAAAGTCAACACTTCAACATACATGTAGGTGTTAAAATGATTAAAGTGTTAAAAACTCAAAAACAAACAGAGGGAGCTTGGCCCATCTCAGACTAGCGTGAGGAAGCGAGGGAGACCGTCTCGAACCCAATGTGACACTGGAGCTCATAGACACCGGAAGAGTTACCAGAAGCAAGGTGAAGAGACGGAGTACTGGGGATTTGAATACGTCGATAATGGAAGTGACAACAACGATCAACAAGAGGAAACGAGGAAGACCAAGAAGTGAAACGAAAACGGCCATGAAATCAACAAAAACGGACATGAAATCAACGGACGTTGGAGGTGTGGACCGGAGCAACCAACCAAACAAGCCTAACGGAAGAGAACAACGGCAGGCGTTGAAGGTGACAGAGCTAAGTGATCGGACATCGTCCATCAAGCGTCATTTGTCGGGCAGTGCTAGTTGTCGTAAGTTGTATAGTGATGATATCTTTTCGATTTTGACTCGTGGAAGGTCTAAGTTACATCTTGCTGTGTTAGAAGCTCTGTATATTCGTAAACTAGATCCAGAACTATGTGTACAGAAGGAGAATGTGTTATCGTTGCAGTTGTTTGGTGTCACACCTCGTGAAAGTGTGACAAGTGTTCCCTGATGTGTTCAACGTGTTTGTCTACAACTTGCAGCTGTTTGTTTTTGAGTTTTTAACACTTTAATCATTTTTAACACCTATGTTGAAGTGTTGACTTTTTTCTTTCTTTCATTCTCTATATAGTTATGTGTTTTTCAAATTTACAACATTCCCTGTACTATCCTGAAAAGAAGGGAAAGAAAACGTTTGATAGAAAAGAAGTGTCTACTGAATTGTGTGGATTTGCGTCGTTGCGTGCGAATACTTATTAGATAATAATAATTAATAATTTATTATTAGCAATGAAAAATATCAATTGTGCACTCATAACCATGTATAAACAATTAAAATGAAACAATTCCAGAACGTTTTCGTGTGACCATCATCAGTGGAACATCGTCACATAGTAAGAATCACTAAAACAACCAGTTATATAGCTAGAGTACATGTAATATGAAAAGAAGCGTGAGAATGCAGCACAGCTAGCGGTTATGCATAACGCGTGTAGTGTGAACCTTTGCAGTGTATCTGAGAATGGTAGCAGTAGATGAATGTGGCAGCTGTGAGTGCGTGTGAACAAAAACTGGTGAGTGCGTATTATTTAACACACTCATTCATCTACTGCTACCAATCTCAGATACACTGCAAAGGTTCACACTACACGCGTTATGCATTACCGCTAGCTGTGCTGCATTCTCACGCTTCTTTTCATATTACTCTAGCTATATACAAGTAACTGGTTGTTTTAGTGATTCTTACTATGTGACGATGTTCCACTGATGATGGTCACACGAAAACGTTCTGGAATTGTTTCATTTTAATTGTTTATACATGGTTATGAGTGCACAATTGATATTTTTCATTGCTATTTTACGACTGTTGTCTCCTCGTTGTTGTTTGTTGTTGTTTATTTATTTTACATCGCAAGGCAAACGGGCAGTTCTGCCCAATATTATGGAAGCGATGACAACCAGTAAGAAGAGTCAGAAATGAAGAGAAAATAAATGAAAATAAAAATACGAGAATGGAAGTAGCAATCAGGGGAGGCAGGGTCAAGACGAGCAGAAAAAAATGGATCTCAAATTTACAAGCCGGGTCATCGTAGCATGATTCTATCGAGCCTCATCAGCAGGTTACGAAAGCCATTACAAATTTACATTTAACCGAAGTAAAATACGCGTAGCATGCGTTTGAATTCACGGACAGATACTATGGACTTCATACAGTCGGGCAGGCCATTCCAGAGTCGGCAGCTAGCTAGAAGCGGTCGGCATGCGCCAGAAGCACTGTGGGCCAGGGGGAGGGGAAGGTTGCGTCCCAATTGACCTCAAGTGGTCATGCCTGTCGGCGGGCCTTGCAATACAATTCGTGTGAATCATCATTAGCATCAGTAAAACAAAGCAAACCTGAACAGACGGAAGGAAGTGTGAACGAAGGGGGGGGGGGACAATCACACTCACCACACTCGCACTAAACTACTACGTAAACAATTTGAGGGTGATAACACTTTCCTTCTGTACACACAACACTGGCTTGTACAAGTGGATGGAGGTTGCCTCTAAAACTTTACTGCATAATATGAGTATGACTCGCACGACACAACATAGTTTCACAGCACATTTCTTTGTCCACGAAGTGCAAGTGGTGGGCTGCTCTTGCCTGGAGCTCCCCCTTTGGCTTTGGCTTTCCTGTCAATTAAAGGGGAAGTATACCCTAAAATCAAATTTTCACCAGTTGTAGTCTTCTGGGTGCTGAGTCGAATGGTCTTGGTCCGAGGAAGCTGCGACGCTCCCTTCCTACTTGAATCCCAATCGAACTCGCGCACTTCCACCAAAACTGGGTGACTGCGCCCTACTAGATGGGGATTTGTATGCAAAATGTCACTAAAAGCGCCATTTCGTTCTTATAAAAGCACGGATCACCGCGATTGGCCCATATGTTGTAGTCTTTTGGACGCTGAGTCGACTGGTTTTGGTCCGAAAAGGCTGCGATGCAGCGTTCCTCCTTTATTCCCAATCGAACATGGTTGAACAAGCGGTCACGTGCTCCTGCGTACACCAGTCACCTGGTCACCGTGCCTGCAGGGTACAACTTACTAGCCTGTTTGACCTTTTTTGGGTACAGTCCTGTCACTCGAGTTGAACCCGAGTTGAACCTTGGTGTGAAAGTTGTCGCCTGCTGGCGCGGTGACCAGGTGATTTGGGCACCCAGGAGCACGTGACCGCTTGTTCAACCATGTTCGATTGGGAATAAAGGAGGAACGCTGCATCGGAGCCTTTTCGGACCAAAACCAGTCGACTCAGCGTCCAAAAGACTACAACATATGGGCCAATCGCGGTCATCCGTGCTTTTATAAGAACGAAATGGCGCTTTTAGTGACATTTTGCATACAAATCCCCATCTCGTAGGGCGCAGTCACCCAGTTTCGGTGGAAGTGCGCGAGTTCGATTGGGATTCAAGTAGGAAGGGAGCGTCGCAGCTTCCTCGGACCAAGACCATTCGACTCAGCACCCAGAAGACTACAACTGGTGAAAATTTGATTTTAGGGTATACTTCCCCTTTAAATATTTCACGTGTGAAGTAAATAATTATTGAAACAATTACGGGTAGCTCGCACTTGACTCCGTGCACAGTGTTAGTGTCTGGACCCCTGTCCGGGGCCCTGATCAGCTGAGCTTGTCGAGCCTTCCTCTCCACACACCTGCAAGCTACCACCGGTCCACAAGTGTTTTCGAGGGCACCTCTCGTAATCGACTGCAGATCTGGCATTAGTCGAGTTTGAGTAGGCTAAAACTTAGTGAAGGAAGGCCTTCTGACGGTTCTGTGCTCCAGGAGCGCTACATTTTGTAGAGGTCCAGCCAGCCGGCAGCAGCCCAAACATCACTACGACACTAGGCCTTGGGTCGGTCCGGATACAAACGCAGTGACGGGATAATGCTCCTCGTCACCTCGTGTGCCCTGCGGCGCGGCCTGGATGGCGGTCGTGCGTCAGTCAAGTAGCAGGATTCAAGGGACGTGACCTTCCGGCTTCGATCCATGTACATGTACATGACTGATTGTACATGTACATGTATTTTGTAGGAGCAACCATACTTACAGTTTAATACAAGTTTACTTGTAGTTTGGTTTGTTTGTTTCTTTTATTTGAATTCGTTGTCCATTTTACCCAAATCATGATTCGATGACTTCTTCTGAATCGGTCCTACAGTCAGTGCAGTACACTAGTCACTACAGACACCAGTATTTTAGTACGTACATGTATATTCTTCACTTCAACCACTGAGCTCCATGAGGCATTATCTCGTCACATTATTATTAGTGAGGGAGTCTGGGCTCTACAAAAAAACTGCGTCGCAGGAAGAGTGGCTGGCTTGCGTGGTGAACATGTGAACTGAACTGCGCTGAGTTTCGGTACTCGTAGCTACGTAGCAGTCGTACACTCAGCGCTGCACTGCACTGCTCCTCCACACTGGGCTGATTCTGAGCTTGACAGTCAGTAGATCTACTGAGTATGTGGAAGGTGTGATGGAGGTGTTACCTAGGCTATTGGCTAAAACATACATCATGTGTACCTGCCCAAGCCACTACATGTATACAGTATCGGGTTACCTGTGTTTAGCAGTACAGTCTACAAAAACTGAAATAATTGCTCTTACTACTAGCAAGGAACAGCTAGTGACTTGCGGCCAGGGCCAGGCTACTCGCTCAGTCGCCTCACTAACAGTGACACTCAGTCACTCCGTGTCAATAAAAGACCAAACGTTCCTACAGTCAGACCTCGCATAACCGCACACATCCGTTTTCCACAAAAAATATCCGGATAGGCGAGGGAACCGGATAATCAAGCACACAGTCATACTGTATACATGTACATGTACGTATGCTTGGTAACCAGCGATTTTCTTCCGGGTCGCGATGGATCCGGATAAAATAGGACGGGATAAGCGAGGTCTGACTGTACTCCTAATTCCTATGCCGGAAGTCACGTATCGGTTTCAGAACGCATCTCGACCTCCTTTTGTTTTCCAGCTAGACGTCGCGGACTTTTGATCTTCTTCACAGCATGTGAACATCTGTAACGTGAACACAGATTATAAGTACAAGCACTTGCCATTTTTACCCCCAGGGTAGATCCAGGTACGACGCGGTACATAGTGAAAGAAAGGACAGTAGGCACAGCTGTACAGGTAGACTAGCATTCTGTACCATGTGCACCGCAGCCGGCGGCGGTAGGTGGTTCACGAGTCTCGCAGATCGTGCCACACCAAAGCCAAAGCCTAGGCTGCTCTACACGTAATAGTACTAGTAGTAATAAAATAATTAATAGTAATAAACAGTGATATGAAGCTCGAAGGTTCTTTGCCGTACATAGAGTACAGCAGTTACTTGCGTTCTGGAAGTAGATGTACATGTACATGACTTTGTTCAGCAGGTGAGCATGAGCGATGAGGTCAACGCATCGCCAGCGCTGCAGGCTGCAGCAAGAACGAGCCCACACTGGCCCCACATCATGCACAGTCCGATCGCCTGATCCAGTTGATCGTGTACGTAGCGTAGATCTACGTGCACAGCATAATCATCGTAAATTCTAAAGACTATGTATCCACACGGCACACGCATGCAGCGGAGAGCAAATCCTTCGATCGTGCCATGGTAGGTTGGCTAGAGAGCCATTACATGGACGCTCAGCCTCCCCTGCAACATGTCAACAAGAACCCGCCACATTTTGGCTGTTTAGCTGAAACAAGCTTTTCGACCCAACCAGATGCCATCAAAGTTTCCAAGTAAAGGTTTGAAATTTTCAACTCTACGCAGACCAAAGCCTAGCTAGATTCATCTTGCAAGCAACTGCCAGGTGAGGTGCAAAGATTGTCTCGAGCAATGCTTCAAATTTTATTGCAGCTGCTTGTTCGAACCCCTCCAAGCTTATCCAGCCACCACAGACACCACAGACAGCACGAATCCTCGCCTCGTGCCTATAAAGCTTGGCCTAGCGCCTTCAACAGATAAACTTAGTTTCCATAAAGTGAACATTTGTTTCTCATCCGAAAATCAGACGTTAGTTGGTCGCAGACTGAGAGTTTGCGTCTCCATTGTTTGTGTGTAAAAGGAAAGGTCCGTCTACACAGAATATTTCCGGAACTTCACCGAGGAAACAGGAGTGAGGTGACACTGACAGGTTAGCGGTCTGTTCAGCTATAGTAAATAATTATTAGTATTGTCATAAGTGTTTCTCTGTAGGGTACATTTTATTTGTTGAAGAACCCTCTACTCTAGACCCATACTGTACTGTAGCCTGTAAGGCTGTAGTTAGTTTTGTGGAAGCAAGTACACAACCAGGAGTCCAGCGTGTATTTGTGCTTTTCCATTCCAGTCGAGAGTGTAGTACAGGCATGCAGTTGCAGTGGCGAACATCATCATCGCCCGTTCTTTTCTTTTTTTGCTTTTCTGCTTTTTCAAACATGAAGCCTGTTCTGGTGGTACATGTAGTGTATTATAAAGAGGGTAATAACCGGCATGAAGCCCTAAATCAGTGACTGATCTGATGCGTGTCCCATTGTTCATGCGGTAGCCGCTGTTCTTGATTGCCAGCTCATTCACACTCACAGCAGGCACAGTCAACCACCACCACCAGCTGAGCTGAGCCGAGCCCCCATGCCTCTACTAATGTTAGGGATCTCAGCGCGTGCACTGCGCATGCAGTTCGCGCATGCAGCCAAACGCGCATCAGAAGTGGCATGCAGAATTTTTGCCAAACACTGGCTATTTTTTGCAGAAAATTGAGATCTTGAACGAAGGAGAAATGGCTGAAATTTCCTTGCAAGGAGATGGTGGTTACAGGCTACCTGCTTACCAGAATGGGATCTTGTTTGGTATTTTGGCCGCCCATGTGTTCTGGAATCGATTTGTAGCTTTCGTTGGAAGGCGCGAAGCCGTTTTCGTTCCAAACGACAGGGTTCTTTCAGAGCGGAAAATGGCGACCATGCCGATCGTTGCCACGATCTCCGAGTTGAAAATCTCTGGATTTAACCGGGGAAAAGCTCTGGATTCAATGGTAAACCCGGCAGAAATACTTGATGTTGGATGTTGAGAGCTTGCAGGAAATTTGACCGAAGCGTTCATGCTCCACGTGACGGTGTTCGTTCTGGTGAATTTCTGCATTTCTGACATATCGCCGTGCATATTGGCCGTTGTTCCAGAGACATCGATTGTCAGGTGTGGACAGGGTTTTGTTCGAGTTGTCGTGTGGAGACGTGGTTTGGTTCTCACAGGCAACAGGAGCGGCTCCTCGGGATGGCGAAAGCCAAATCTACCCAAAGCCGACTTCACGATCGCCGATCTTCTGGCGGCGCATTTTCACTTATGCTCTGCAACAAGCGGCACAAACTGTGGAAATTGTCAGATGATATTAGCCTATCAGTGTGCCCAGAACTTCTAGTGACTCTACTGAAGCATTAGCTTGAGTAATCTTTCTTTCTAGCCCTCTCTTTCTCTCTCTCTCTCTGTCCCTCTCTTTCTCTCTAAAAATGTTCCGAACTTCAAAATCTAGGACGAGCTGCATCGGGGAGTCGTCAAATACCGACTCACAGAGCCGGTTTTTGGCGATCGCCATTTTTTTTCAGTCTGCCATCGCCGCGTTGAAAAATCGATTACATCATTGAATGCGCAAAGCCCTGCGCAGTGTCCGCGCTGACATCCCTACTAATGTACTACGGGAGTACGGCGCTAGGCTATTACTTTATTAGTATTACTGTAGTCGTAGATCTACCATGAAGTACAGTACGGACTGTCTGTAGCGTAGGCAGTAGAGTATCTACTACGTACTAGTAGTATAGTAGGACTAGTACGTCCCATATCCGTATGACTATGGCCAGTATGGGAACTGAGAACTAGTAGTAGTACAAAGTACAGCCAGTAGTAGATCTATGCCTACAATGAGTAAAGAATATTAGTAGTACATCTATCTACTGCACTAGTAATGACAGGTACTACTAGTACCTTATCCCCGCTATGGCCTTTGGGGGCTCAGAACTAGGCTCCCACGGATAATGCCGGGCACAATTATTGATTTGGTGGTTGAAAATTTGGAGCATAATTTGGCATCCTTTTGGAGGCAGGAGCATAACTACATGATTGTACTACAGTTCTAGTATGTACATGTACATATTATTATGTAGTCTACATAATAGTGTACAATGCACCTGATCAGTGCTGGTGGACTGCATCACTGTAAAGGGGTAGGAGGTCATACAGACAGACGTCAGTGTTTTTAAGCGAAAAGCAGGGTAGAACTCATGGCCGAATACATAGTTGACTTTGTTGTATGCTCGAACTCGTCTTCTTCATAGTGACACTGTTCTTTCTCACGTTGATACCGTACATGTAGCAGAAGATGCGAGTGAATCAGCCTTTATCAGGTATAATGTATGTCGGGGCGGACGAGATATCGACGGGTAGTCCGCAAAACTCTGCGTACATGTACATTATGCATGATACGAACTCATGACGTTTGGATTTTAGCAGCCATGGCTGTGCCGGCTGTCATCTTATCGACAACTCCCATTGCAAATATCGATACCGGTGTATGCACTTTATCTGATATCAGTCTAATGATTAATAATTTATTTTAATTATTAATAGGTGTGCAGATTAAACTCGGATGGAGAGCCAAGGATTAATATTAAAAAAAGAGGACCAAAAGTTTATAAGTTATCCGTTTTGTCCAACACTAACGGCTATATTCTGCTTATAACTGTTAGTGTTGGACAAAATGGATAACTTATTTGGTCCTCTTTTTTAATTATTAATAGGAGGCATAATTGATGTTCGGTCATGATGGAAGGAGAGGTGGAGCTGCGGGAGAGATGGGATGATTATTTGCAGGGTGAGGTTGATATGTTGGACGAGCATGACGACTACGAAGACAATTGAACATGATGAGGTATAAAACTCAAACAAATTTGGCAATGAAAAATCTTTTACAAAAGAAGTCCACTAATGAATAGAAGGTAATGGTTTCTCTTTTCTATGTTGATCTCTAGCATGCATGGACACCTTGATATGGGGATACTCATGTATTTTGTTCTACTGATGGCCACTTGCAAGTATGAAACACGCACAATTGTGCGTACTCTGAGGCTCCATAAGTACAACAAAGTGAATATGTATCCCCGCATGCCAAAGCATAATACGAGGATTTTGCGAGCATAATGCGAGCATCCATGAAAGCCTAATTTCATGATTTTGCGAGCATAATCCGCCGAAGCCTAGTCAGAGCGCCTGTGACAAACATGCACAGGAAGCATGGATTTCACTTACCGGTATTCACCAGTGCCGGTGTTCACACAATCAATCCTTCTTTTTGTAAACGCTACCCACCAGGGGGGGGGGGGGGGGGGAGCGAGGGAGCAATGTAGTAATACATGTAGGGGTAGGATAGAGCGGCCGGTGCACTCAGTACGTACAGCACGTTGCATGCAGTGCACATGTCGATCGTATGCGTCACTCACGGCTGCATGGCCAGCGCCCTGGGGCCGCTTGACCTCCGACCGGATTTCCATGTCCACGACAGTAGTATCAAACTCAAACTTAGTGACCTAGGGTGAAGTCAGTGCTTGCGCTTTCTTTCTCTCAAGAATTTATCAGCGCTACTGGTATGTTTTATCTCAGTAATATGTCATCTAGGGAATGGCTTTATTGGAGTCTTTATCAGTTAAAATTTCCATATCCATTGAAAAAAAATGCAATGCCTGTGATACTTGGGTCCTCTGAACACTTGTACACACGGATCTCATCATACCCTTGTGTCTCTCCTTTCTCTTGCCGATTTTGTGCAGGAAGCATGACTACTAACGGTTGCACCGATGAGAGCTTGTCTCGTTCGACAAACAAAGTGAATGCCTGGACGGAATGGGGAAAGCTAAACGAAGTGTGCGTCGGCCGAGCTGATGGGGCTTGCTATCCGCACTTTGAGCCAACATGGCGGACACAGTTTAGGTACAACCCGGAGCTGCGTGACATAATCCCGTTCCCGCTTGGACCGAAGCTCAAGGTGAGAGGCCATAGCTGTTTGCAACACATTTAACATGGTTTTTATATTACACACAGATTACCATAATGGCCGGGTCGTCGCTACTTCTTCTCAATGTGGTGGTGTGGTGTATTGGATTACACAGATTACATATGAGCCGCAATCAGCGAAAACGACCCTTAGAGGTTTCGTAATTTTTTCAAGAAAAAGGTCGATTTGTGACGTTCAACAATTTTTTGATCGGCCTGCAAACAGCGCGACGAGTTCTTCTTGAACTCCTTGCTTGAATTTATTTGAAGTTAGTTTGTTGAAGTGGTGTCGAGTGGCGACTCGAGTGTTCCTTGATCTTGTTGCGATGCCTGCGGGCGCCAGAGCTGTTCACAGAGCACACGCGGAAGTCATTGTGTACAGCTAGCTCGAGCCTGGTAGGGAGTGGATGCTGAAGTAGCCGCTGAAGTTCAGAGTGAGGATGAAACGTTTTTTGGTTCCGACATCGATGTCAACAGCAAGGCCGAATCGCAGCCGTCATCTCCTGCTGCGTTGCGGCTCAAGGTGGTCGATGACTCGTCAGAGTCGGAAGATGAGGAGTCATCACCTGAGATAAATTCTGAGTCTGGGGCTAGTGACGGCAGCGACGTCGTGTCGTCAGCTGCGGAGGAAGAAATGGAAGACATTGCGGAATGACTCCACGCAGGATGCAGCTGCAAAATAATAAGTCGATCATGTCTCCGCACTCTTCAGTTATTCTTTGTCATTCTAGCTGCTTACTGCACTACTTCAAAGGTATTCAAGCTGCCTACCCACCTTAGAATGCTGAACATTTATTGTACACACACATCGTATACATACATTGCACCAATTTGGAGTACACCTTGTATATTGGTGTATACACCCGTTTTGAATCGGAATATTGAACTTTTTCTTGGCTGAGGTCCTTCAGTAGATGTGTTTCAACAAATTTCTAACCAAAAAGGAATTTTGAAAAATTTGACCCTAAGGGCTGTTTTCGCTGGTTGAGGCCCATATAATATTATTATGTAAGTACATGGACTGTAAATTTCACTTCTGCATACTTCTGCAGTCCTATGCAGGGGCGTCGGAAGGTATTTTAGTGTGGTACGGTCAGCCATCTGAAGTACAATTTACTCGTGAGGAGGCATGGCTGAGCCGAACATGTTGGGAAATTAGATCCCAGATCAGTGTATTATTGATTCGCGGGGTGACTGGGGCAAAAATTGGTACGGTCAATAGCGTAGTGACCGTACCGTGTCCGACGCGCCTGCTATGAACCAGGTTCTACTTGTATATTCCTATGAGAGCTGCACAGCACTTTTCTGGTGGTTGACCCGTTCCCTGCCTCATCCTGGATTCCACAACATGCAAAATAACTTGCGAATCTGTATGATGTGACTTCCGCTCCGGTCTGTAGTCGGTGATCAAGAGAGCCAATGTGCAGCTTGACGCCATGGCAGATCTGCTGGAAGGTGAAGGCATTGTTGTACACCGCACTCTGCCCATGGACTTCAACGAACCTGTCAAGACTCCACGTAAGAGTGATAATATAATTTTTTTAAGAGCGCACAGGCTCTTCGGCAAAAACACCCTTCCATAATACTAAAATCCATACACACCCTGAAGTTATTGATCTTGGGTGTACTGTGCATCATCGGATACCCCATCAAAGGAGATCATTGGATTTCCGTTTTCCAAGGTAACTCGGTCAGGGCCACAGGATTAACCCCATTTTTGGTGCACACAGTTTGAAGAATGGCATAAGCATTGGACACATCATGCCCATTCGGGACAATACCTAGTGTCTACAGTTACGCCTGCAACCAACCCTGCTGTGAGTGGTCGCTAGCAGTAAGAGCTGAAGGCCTCGACTTGCTAGTGACTTGCTTTTCATCATGAATACTCTGTGCACTGCGCTACGTCTAATAGTCTATACGCTATCACAGTTGCCCTGTCTAGATATTAGACTATAATTATGTGGAGGAGTAACACCAAAAGTCACCACTGTACATGTACACGTATATTACATGTATGTATCGGGATCGTATTGTTTCACAGTTCTGGATTGCGGAGATCCAAAAACTCAGTACAATTCTCATTTCAGCTCATCAATGGCACTCGAATTTGTCTAGTTTTGAAGTGTGTGGTGAAGTTTTGAGCCTGGAGTGCTGAGAAATTGCCATGCCTTGTGAAATCCCGCCTAGTTTAAAAGTATACCTCATTGTCAGGAGAGACATTGTGGGCATGCCCTGTTGCACTGTCACAGCATTGTGGGCATGCCCTGTTGCACTGTCACAGCAAGCCTGTACAGTGACCACCCACCCATCAACCCACCTACCCAACTACCCAACATGCGAAAATGTCTCAAGTATTAACACTACGGTGTCTAAAGTCCATGCTGCAAATAGTGCTCTGTACCGTAACAAGGGCAGAGCCTACTACACAAGGCACAACGACAGAGACCAAACATTTTTCGCGTTACTCCGAGTTTCGTGGGCAAAAACACTCATCAGACGACTCAAACTGATACAGATATACTGGTTTTATATACAGATATACTGGTTATATTGCACAAGGATAGAGTAATAATAGTAATAATATTATTATTACTCTACATGACTGTGTCAACTCTGACTAAGTCCAGTGAAGGTGGTCAAGGCAGTCAAGGTGACCACTCTGATTAGGTGACCACTTGTCCTAGAGGACCACTACAAGTAGGACCAATGCCATGGATGCTGCTTCCAGTCAAATGACCCTGAAAACAGGAATCAGCTAGCTGTATGCAGAGGCCACATTTGGAAGGCCCCTTGAGCAGTCGCCTTAGACAGGTTTCACGGTTTCAACGTATGGCCATTATGCTCTTACCGACCTGCAGGGCATGTGCCTATACAATGGTGATCATCGAAGCCCCAAGGGGATTTCTGTGTCAAACAAATGTGGAGTTCTAAACTTTTTGATTGCCACTTAAACACATCTCAGATTACTTTGTCAGGGAGCTAATTGAACATCTTTACAGCTCCTTTGTTTGTGAAGTGGTTTATCATATCTTCCGTTGGTTCAGTACTCAAGCTTATCGGTCCGTAGCTGTCAGATGAGGGGAAGGGCAGAGAGCAAAAGACACCAGCATGACACCATCATAAGCAGCATGCAAGGAACACAGTTGCAATAGTAAAAGTGCAGGGTGATGAACATTGCCCCCCCCCAGAGGTGATGGCTATGTAGAGAGTTACTCCAGACGGCCTTCCAGGAATGCAGCACTTGAAACGTAGCACACATCAGCCTGTCGCCCACTCTGTCAACACTCAATCAAGCTGTTAGACACCATCATGTCCCCCTGGTCCCTGCCAGCTGTAGCTAGGCTAAGTGGGTGCAGATCGTGAGCAGTTCCACCAAGCCGGGCTGGCTAGATAGTGTACATACCAAGCTATCTAGTATAAAGCAGGGGCGTAGGAGGGGTTTTGTAAGTGGTACGACCAAAGGTCGGCACGGCCGAAGGCCGTTTTGGAGGGGGGGGGGCGGGGGACCTCCCCCGGGAAATTTTTGTAAAAAAGACACAAAATCCTGCGTTCTGGGAACTTCTGGCACAGTTTATCAGTCATAGAATTATTTCACGGGCAGAAGAGACGTGCATGGACATGCACAGATGCATGGCAGATCTACGAGTACGAGTCTAGAAAAAGGTCAAAGTCTGATGCGCATATGCATCGATGGATCCTGATTTTTATATTACGGTTTTGCACGTTCCGGACGGACCATACTTTTCGAAAAGTGGTACGGCCATGGTCGTACCAGTCGTAGCGGGTGCTACGCCCCTGATAAAGTAAAGTAAAGTAATCACACATGTTCACACGTTACCACCGGCTATACCATGGTGTTGAAATTTTAGGAAAATTCGCTTGTGTCAGGCCACCAGCATGCCCGGTAAACCAAGGTGGCAGATGCAGCACCTAGCGGCGAGGGTGAGGTGGTAAGTCTCACCTCGTTAGCTGCATCCAGTAGTTGTAGGTGTTAGGTACCTCCTCCCATACAGTCTACCTTTTCCCTAGCTGATCTGCATGAACCATATGAAACTCAATATTGGCGCCCAATGTGGGGCGCAAACCCACGACCGGCCTGAGATTAAGAGTCTCATGCTCTACCGACTGAGAGTACATGGAACATGGGGACCCACGAATACAAACCAGCATATGCTCCCTCAACATAGGGCTAAAACCACCACGGTTAAACCTGACAACATCACACATACAACTGGTCTCTTCCCTACAAAATTGCTTATCTCAATCCAACCTATGGCCAGGAGCCCCGGCATCACGAGAATGCATACGTGAAAAAAACCCGGATCATCCCTCCTACTCTTGGGGTAGTTGAGCACTCTCATGTGGGGTAGTGCCTTTGCTGTTTGCCTTTCTCAGAGCTCACCAGACTTCTCAGTTTGAGCACTCTGGCAAGGCATGTCCACAGTTCACGCCTGGGTTAAATATGGCTTTGGATTTTTTATTGCTATCAGGTTTGGCCTCGTTATCTCTGTTCTGCGTTGATAAGTCTACAGAGGACGAAACAGTTATGTCCGCAGATTGAATAATACTATCACTGTTCAGTTAAGAATGGACCGCATATACCATATTTGCCGGAGTATACTGCGCACCCCCCCCCCCCTTTTGAACAACATTTTGGAAATTCAAGGTATATCTGGAGTATAATGTGCAGGAGTATAATGTGCAGCCTAGATTTGAGAGCACGATCGATCATCTAAAGCCAGTACTATAGTGCGACCATTGTCAGAATTTTGTCGTAACATCAACGCGTATATTTGTATAATGCACAAGCTACCGATGGGGTCTCGTCATACCCATACCATGTGTTAGCAGTGTAGCTGTCAGTGGACACTAGAGATGCACACCGTCACATATGGCGTGCGCCGGATCAGAGGTGGCAAACTTCGCAACAGTTTGATGCATTGCACTACTTTTCGAAGTACAGGCATATTCATATACGGAGCATAGTGTCGGTGCACCTGCGATTCGGGGCGTGAACTAGTACATCTAAAGTGCGCACTATACTCCGGCAAATACTGTACATTTATACCATTGTTAGGTACCTCCTCCCGTACCTTTTCTAGCTGGCCTGCATGCACTCGCGTACTCACCTTTTGTCTCCTTTCGTTCCGTTGGCCTGGGTAGCTACTTGTGCGCCCATAATGGCCATAGCTACCCAGGCCCTTTATCTTGCCGTTCAGACTTGATCTCTTTCTCTTTTTCTCACTCTTCAATAATCACCATGTAGTCGTTTCGTTCGTCCTGGTCTTAGTCATCCCGTCTCTAATAAATGTCGTTCCACCAACCTACCTGTTCCCGTTGCAATGTCTGGATAATATGTCGTCAGTAGTCCTTTCTCGTATTCAACACCATGGATGTATACTGTACACTTATGCCATGGATGGGTGTACACTGTACACTGTACACTGTACCGGCACTGTCATACATTACCTACAGTGACATCGAGATTATACCAGCATGACTGGTATAATCTGATTAAGTCTGACGTTTCATGGTCAGGTCTTCCAGTTAAAAAAATATATTAAACTAGGTACATGAGTTTCCGACTTTGCATGGCCCAACGTTCGGCTGTTTCTCCGTGTTTTCCTCGAGGAGTGAGATGGGTGTTCTAAGACCTAGGAACTCTAGCCCAGAATATTCCTAAATCTGCCGAGCATCAAATGTGTTGTTCTTCTTTCTACTTGAAGTACCTTTAGATGGTCACATACACACAACTGTGCATGTATCCCCAAATGTATACACACACATATCTTTCTCTCTCTCTCTCTCTCTCTCTCTCTCTCTCTCTCTCTCTCTCCCTCTCTCTCCTCTCTCTCTCTCTCTCTCTCTCTCTCTCTCTCTCTCTCTCTCTCTCTCTCTCTCTCTCTCTCTCTCTCTCTCTCTCTCTCTATCTCTATCTATCTATCTATCTATCTATCTATCTATCTATCTCTCTCTCTCTTTCTCTCTCTTTCTCTTCATGTGTGGTGCTGTGTTTCTTTGGACTTCTAACTGCCCACCTTTCGATTTCTTCCTCTAACCTACTTGGCATGGTGATTTTCGTTTTTTTTTTAAATTCTTGCTTAGATTTCGAGAACCAGTATGGTTTCTGTAACACATGCCCACGTGATACCATCATTACGCTTGGAAATATTCTTCTCGAGGCCACCATGTCACGACGCTCTAGATACTTTGAGTACCTGGGTACGCGCCATATTGTCCAGCATCTCTTCAACAACGACAAGAAGATGCTGTGGAAGGCAGCTCCCAAGCCAAGCATGGCGGATTCCATGTACGACCAAAGCTTCTGGGATGAGAAGGATGCACGCAAGAAGGAACGCCTGGAGAAAGGCAAGTAGTTGCCATCATGCCGCATCATATGCTGCTTAAATGCCATTTCTTGCTGCTGTTAATTCTGCTTCAAGCGTTTTATTGGTTTCAGTGTAGTGTAGCTTTCAATGGTACAAGTATTGCCCAGGTCCAATATTTCCTGAGTTCCACACCAGTCAAGTTAGTGTAATCAGTGCGAGAATAATCTCGACTTATCACTTGGGGTCGACACCGCATTCAATACAAAGTGGGGTCAAAAAGGGTGCTGAATTGCTTGTAGCCGTGATTGGTGACTAGTTATTTGTCGGGTTATTTTGGCATTGATTGTATTACCCTAGATCACCCTAGATCACCCTAGATTACCCTAGATCACCCTAGATCACCCTAGATCACCCTAGATTACCCTAGATCACCCTAGATCACCCTAGATTACCCTAGATTACCCTAGATCACCCTAGATCACCCTAGATCACCCTAGATCACCCTAGATTACCCTAGATTACCCTAGATCACCCTAGATCACCCTAGATCACCCTAGATCACCCTAGATCACCCTCTCTTTTATCGCTGAAGTCAGCATTATCTCTCTAGCCTATGACCAACAAGAGATTCCGTTTCTGTTGTCGTCCTCTGCACCTCCATTGCTACTGTGCAGGCATCTACCGCTATCCACTTATGGACAAGGAGCCTGCGTTTGATGCGGCCGACATGATGCGCATGGGTGCTGACGTCATTATCCAGCATAGTGCAGTCACCAACAAACCGGGTAAGTGCATTTACAGGCGCGAAATGGCACAGGTTCTAATACTTTTAGAGAACACCAACACATGAAAATTTGTCATCCCCCCCCCCCCCCCCCCCCCCAAGTGGGATAAACCCATGTTGTCCCTTCCATGTGACGTGCCAAGTCATTTTTCTTCGCACTGAAACCAAGTGGCGCCAGGTTGTATTGACATTGTTATCCACAATTTGTGACGCAGAGTTGCCATTGTCTGCATGCTGGCCCTGTTGGCATGAAACTCGGAGTAACAACCAAACAAGGTTTCCCGTCATTGTGAACTTTTGCAATTTGCAACCGATAACTTTGCTTAAAGATGCCTCCTCCTCTCTGTTCTTCCATGGGTGGAATGTGCCCTTTATGTGTTCTGCTCAACACGTATCCAGTTTGCTTTCTGTGGGTACTGCTCAACACGTATCCAGTTTGCTTTCTGTGGGTGTTCAGCGGTGTGACTACTGTGATTACATCATGTCTGCGTGTAGGTCTTGACTGGTTACGACGTGAGCTCAACGGTCATGTCAATTTCAAAACTATCCATTCGCCTATGGTGAGTAGTTCATCCAATCTGCTCTAAGAAGGGGGGGGGGGGGCATGCTAACCTTGTACATGTATTGGTATAGTGGTTACGTACTAGGGGCTGAATCTTCACCTAACTACTATTGGACTTCAATCACGATGTTGTCTTATACATCTAGCATGAAAATTGTCCCAAATTGGACACAAAGAAGAGAATCCTTCACTTAAATTTAATATTCATCGGTTTGGGGCCCCGAATTCTCCGAAATCAAGTTCATGTTTGCTCACCTGACAAATATTCTGCTGAGCATTGCAGTCAAATACTAGTATGTAGATGCTACGGAGTTCTAGCCAAGGGGGGGGGGGGGGGGTAGGGGGCGCAGCGCCCCCTACTCTGTTTGCGCGCACCCCTGTGAAAAAGTGCCGTCCCCAACTCATTTTCCGATTTTCGTGTTTTTCATGCAAATGCAGTCGAAAGTCACTATTAGATGGTTCATAGAGGCACATTTGTCTGGGGCGAAGTCGGGGATTCGCCCCGTACACTACATTTCGCATTGCAAGACGATATTGGAAAGTGGAAAAATGGGATACGGGGTAACTGTTTCCTATGCCCCCCCCCCCCCCCACCACTATTTTGACCTGGCTATAACCCTGTGCTGTACTTATTGACGTCCCTTGTGGTCTGTTTCGCCATGTACCTGAACAGGAGGACACTCCCATACATATTGACTGCACACTGGTGCCCATTCGACCGCCGACGGCCGGGTCTCGGGGCATCCTGATGGGCTGTCCGTCGCCGCGACGCAAGCTCATCGACGCCGAGCTGCAGCAGTTCAAGGAGAGCGGCTTTGACATTGTGATGGCACCGGAGCCGACCATGGGTGACGACACCATGCCTGTGATGTGTGAATGGGGCAGGTGGCTGAGCACAAATGTGCTGCAGGTAAGTAACTTGGGGCATTGGAACACACTATGGATGAAAATCCACTGGTGATTTTCGAATGCTGTATGTAACCCATCCTGTTTCGCTGTATGTTTTCCGTTCTTTTAGATTTCACCCACAAAGGTTGTCATCGAGGACTGTGAGAAGTCAATGGAGTTGTGGTTCGAGGACCTGGGAATTGAGGTGCTGAAGATCCCGTACCGGGACGTGTACGAGTTTGGTGGCTCTATCCACTGCTCGACGTGGGACATCAACCGAGACGACGAGAAGAAGAGCTGGATGAAGTGCGACAACCATGAAGCACCCGAGCACACAAATGGACATGGCATCTGAGCAGTGCATATCTCAATTGTCTAGATACAATGACGTTCTCCTCTTCAGGGCTGTCACGTGTAATGGCCATGTGTGTGTGATGCTTTGTAGTAGGACTCTCTAACTTATCGTCTAGATCTAACGGATTTTCCCAACGGAAGGAATGGTTCATCTGGAATTCATTCTTAACTGAGGGTTTCTTGTCAAATCAACCGGCAGCAGACACATGATTTTGTCTTTCACCAATCTCTCCTCTTGTGTACATGGCACTGTGCTAGGTGCATTGCGTAATATTGCAGCAATGCCACTGGCTTTGTGTTTTGGCTTTCCTTTGATAGGTCTTCAAGCTCAGCATGATCTCACACGCACGCACGCACGCACGCGCACGCGCGCGCGCACACACACACACACACACACAGTCATGTACACCCTATAATCAGTCTGCTTCTTTTCAACTAGGTATTTATTGTCACAATGGACAATTATGCTGGGCCTGTGGAAGGTACTACCTAGGCCTGGCCTGGCTAGTTACGTCACCATTTAGAGGCGTTAGTTATGTCATCATTTAGAGGCATTAAAAAAGTTCACACTTAGCACGTTATTTTTCATTAGTTTTAATTTTGTAGTATTTCCACTTCTATCCCTGTGAGGCTATGTCACCCGTCAATGAGCAACTACCCTCGTCCATCATCTCTTTCTTGTTTTATTTTATTTTATTTCCCTTTCTCGTGGCTCTCTCTCTTTTTCTTTCTAACTTGATCTCCCTCCCTCCCAAGCTGCATTCCTATCGATGCCTGGTCGTAGGCTATGATTCCGGGACCTCCGGTCGGATGAGCCTCGCCAACCACATCGGCACATCGCCCCTACTCCCCTTTGTCTTGTTGTCCAGTGTCACTTCAGTTGTCCTCTTCAAGCCCCTGATTATTATCAGGGCTGTGTTTGCTTGTAAAAAAATCCTTCTCATTGCTACTGTCCCCATCGGACTAATCTGCCTGGACTATTCAATTTCCACAGACACCAGCTTGCTCAGTTCACAACAGCCAGAACGGTCCTGCAATCTGTATGAGGATCCTGAAAGCTGTACCTTGCGAACTTTGCAGTAATCATCAGAAGTCAGCCCTTATGTCAATCCTGTAATTTTTTCTTCCGACAAGCAGATATTCCAAACAAAATGGTGGAAAGTGCACGGTTGGAAAAATCCTTCTGCTTCCAAGCAGGACTTGAATCTGGCAGGTACTCTCTTCTTCTTCTCTCAAGCATGGTCGTATACCTTCAAGTTAATTTCCACTTTTGTGCTCTCGTAATATTTACTCATTCAGAAAGTGGTGGACATCATGCAACTGCATTGTAAATAAAAGGGGGGTTTGTCAACTGACTACCGCTCTATTCAGTTGCTATTCACTCTTGGCGCATGCGCGGGATGAAAATACTTTTATTAGTGATGTCGAAAAATTACTTACAACTGAAAAAGAAGAAAAAAAGGTTTGATAGAATGATATCTTCGTTGCTATGCAGCTAACTTTAGAGTACTAAAATTGCTTGGTCGCAGTATGAAAGAGAACAAGCACGGTATAATTGCGAAGGAGTTAAAACTGTTTCGGATCCAGCTTTCTTCAGGGTTCTAGATATATGTAAGAAATGTGGGCCATGTCAGACGGTCCGCAGACAAGCAGTCTTGTATAGTCTTCTACCAGTACCCACTAGCCAAACCAAGCATTCTCTTTCGCCACACCTGGTAATCGCTCGCCCACCGCCTTGTGATGGGCATCGACAAGCGCTGGCCGGAACCTGGTTATGGTCCTGGCTGCCCGAAGAGCAACACGTCCGTACAGGAACGGACAGAATGCAGCCATGATCTGCAATGCAGCAGCAAAGGAAACAAGCAAGACAGTCTGACATTTACTCCCAGTGTATTTCTATATGAACACCATGCTCTATTTTCATTTGATTTTGTTTATCCTATTTTGGCCCGCGTCTCTCTCCCTCCCTCCCTTCCTCCCTCCAAGTCCATTGGCCTAAACTTCCAGGCTAATTACGCACGGTCAGACATCGCTTGTCCTAATATTTTTTATCTGGTTCCCTCCAAACCGATGGGGAATGCGTTCTTTAACGTGTGCCCCATTTACAGCAATCCGCTGACTACGAAGTACGTTTTTTTGTTTATCCGGTTCGGTACCTTCCCGAAAGGTTTTGTGGAAATTGAACATGTTCAATTGGAAATACGGCCGAAAGCTCTGTCGCAATATTTAGATGTTCAATTTCCACAGATATATCCGCAATGGGGAAGGAAGTCCGGGCTGTGCTTTGTGGCTATGAAGGGAGAAGCCAGGGTTTCCCCAAACACATACAGTACATGTGAATGTGAATGTAAACACAAGATTCACCAGCAGGTGTAAAAACAATCTGAAGAGTGTTTTCCACAGTCCACTTCTCCCCGCAATAAGTGGAGAAAACAAATTTTGTTGTTCCTGACGAGGCTGTCGCGGAATGGCCCTATACAATATTCACCCTAAGAGCTTCAAGGTTCACGTGAGCCTCGTTCAAACTGAATTCCCTTCAACCCGGAAGATCGCAACCACCCTCAAGGATCAAGGAGAAAATGCAGCTCCCAAAGCAATGGGAGGTGAGTAGATCAGATCCACCGCAAAGTGGTCAAAGACGGAAAATCCTCTTCACTGCATCCATCCTTTCCTTGTGCCACTGGCGGCCACAAAATTGTGGGTTGTAGCTCTGTAGGAAAACTCTTTCACTTTCAACTGGCCGCGTGACTGCAAATTGGCATACGCTCTGTTTCTCATTCATTGTCTTAGACCATCATGCCTGCCTGCCTGCCACATTCACCCAAGTAGAAGAGAAAATTCTCATCACAATTTCTCCAAACGGTTGCCCTCTAATGTAGGGAGGAAATTGTTCGGATGGACATCATGTCTTGTGAGTAGGTAAAGGATAATGGTCACATGTACAAAGTACATAGCGGAATAGCATGCGCTGCAGTGCCGTACCTGGTTCATTCTGTGCATCGGTAGATCACCATTGTCCGTGAACAGGGTTGAGGGCATACTGGTTCTCTCCACATCAGCAATGTTCACGTCGATGAGTCCCAGTGTTACCACTTCCACCACTTCCAGACCTGCATGCCAATGCAGAACAATACACCAAATTTGACTGTAAATGGGAACTGGTCTATTTCCATAATTCACAATGACATCAGCGCTTCATCTTGCGAAAAAAAAGTCAACTCATTCCCGAAGTGGAAAACGTTGAGTAAGTTTGTACGGTGAAATGTGCCTGTTTGTTTATCAACTTCATTCGGGAGTGGGATTGATCAACTCATTACATGATCGAGTTATGTTCTAGCGTGTTTGTTGACAGCAGGAGCAATGATATGAACAATATCGAGCACAGCTGTGGTGCATAGAGTGCATCTTCCCCCGTAAAGCAGCCACCAAGAATACCCCATGTGACTAGAGTGTAGCACACAGAGAGCCGCAGTGTTGAAGCTGCGCTCTTCTACATGTATCATACTACATGTATCTACAGTGTATGGGTGCTAACGTTTTGCAACACGCTCTGGTACTGGGGAGTAACAGTTACTGGATCAAACGAACAGTACATTATTATGTCTGAGCCGGAATACATTACAATGAGGAAATTTCTAAATTATTATTAGCCTTTTCGCATTGACATCGTCAAGCAAGCTTGGCTAGTCTTCGCGTAGGCCAAATGGCATGAACAATGAGGAACGAGTGCCTATTCTGCTGTCGCATGCGTATTAGCACCTCATTGACCCCGCTCGTTCCTCAATCATTCTACATAGATGACGTTATTTTTCCAGGAATGTCACTTTTGTGCGTCACCGTGATGTTTGCGTTCCTGTGGGGATCATCAGACCTGTAATTCGACTGTGTTTCAAGTTGACTGTATGAGTACAATCATGTACATAGGTTTATGACAGTAACTTAACTACTTACATGTGTTAGTCGTGCACGGCTGCATGTCTTTCACAAAGGTAACATTCAGCATTGTATGATCCTGTTGCAGCAACAGTCACCAGAGTGGCACCAGAACCAGCATCGGTATGAGTATACAGGCTTACAATGTACAGCAGCTACTAGCACTAAAACAGTACACACGTACATGCATGCGCAGATGCACCCACTCCCATCACACTGTACCCACTCCCATCACACTGTATCCGTTGGGTGCTTTTTAAAGTTGCATAAAATTCTCAGCACTGGGTATGCACGAGTCAACAGTGGAGGTGATTATTTGTCACCCACGGCCGTATATATCACATTGGGCAACATTGATTGAAATCATGTGACTCCATCGAATCACTGGTTTTTGATCCTACATGTAGTATCATTTCCATAGAATGCTTTTGCACCCACCCACCCTCAATTCCATGCGAACCCCATCACAGCTTCCATGTGTGCATCGTCTACTCCATTCTCGTGACTACACATATACGACTTACTGGTAGGATGGGTAGGTAGAAGTTGCACGAGGTGATCCTTTCATCAACGCTATCTCCTATATCCATATTAACATTGCTCAGTGCTCCACACAGAGCATACGGTGGAAAGATGGATCCATCCTGCAACACAACAAGAAAGGTATATAACACTCGCAATTGTAGCGTTAACGATGTGAAGCAAAGGACACCGCAGCGAATTTACGATCATGCAACATACCAAGCAATTGATTTATGTGCACAGAAGCATGGTAAATCGTAGCTGTCCTTGGGGAATGCTCCTGAATACATAAACATACAACCGTGATTTATTGTCTGGGCCTGTCAGAGCCTTGAAACAACATCAATAAGTGCAAAGACTATTGAAACCAGGTTGAATGCGAAGTGTGGGTGACCCAATCATCGACTCACTTGTCGCCAGCTGTTGCCCAGGAAGTTGATGAGAAAGGTATTGTCCGAAGCCAGGAAACTCTTCACGTGTTTGTGAATCAGCAACTGCAGAAATTTGAGGAAAGAAATCACAAACTCATACGGGTGGGTTGACTTGCATGGTTTACTCACATATGCCAAATCAGCGCCACAGGTACCGCGGTAGTTCAGCTTCTGGCCATCCCCAATGCCCAAGGAAATTATGTGCATACGGGTTGAGTACCACGCAAGTACCAAGCCTACTACTACACAGTCACAGTGCAACACGTGCCCAAATGCCACAACAGGTCGACTGCCCTTTGGAGCGTGAATTCTATGCTTGTTCAGTAGTTCACTGGACAACTAGGGTCTTCCAGTGGGGTGGTGATGGTGGGGGGGGGGGGGGGATGACAAGCACATAACCGCCAACGTTCTTATGTTGCAGTGTGAAGACAGGCTACCATTGTATCTCGTTCCCTCGGTACCCTATCTTAAAATCACTCACATCGCCCACTGCTAGCTGGGCTTGTGTCAGACATTCAGGTATATTGCTTGATGACCAGCGGGCAGTCCGATCGCTTCCAACTACCACCTTGCTGGCTGCTCCAGTCTGACAACATACAAGAGCATAAGAGACTTGAAGAGCAATGGCAGCTTACTTTGTTCATCATTTCTCATTTCATGTCTACTGTGATTCATCACTGCGAATAATGACCCTCGATCGGGCATAAGAAAAGTGTTGTTATTTGGCTCGTTGTCATGATTTCCGAGGTTGAAAGAATGAAGTCAAATGGCTACTTGCTCTGAAGATGTGGCCTTATTCGCGAATTGCTGGTTATATAGCTGAGGTTGTTATTCACAAGGTTGACTGAATATTATCTACAAACAATAGCTGTTACCATCAGAGCAGGGGCACAGTTTGCGATGGGAACATGAACGAACGAAATGAGAAAGCAGTAAGGCCCTAGCCAATCTAACGATATGGCCAGTGACCTAAAGTCTAAACTGCAAATATGCTTAGGAAGGCTACTGACACAGTTCGAAGGAGTGCGAATATTACAACTTACTTCAGTTATGTCTGCTTCCAGGTCATCGATGTTTTGAACTCGTGATTTCAGAGTCGCACAGAAGCACACATCATTATGCTGATTGATAAGAGCATGGGAGGTTGTGACGATAGCCTGCACTGCTCCACCACTGTTGTCCGCAGAGCCCCCGCTCGGCTGTACTGGCTGCACGTCAGCTATTTCCGTAACAATCTGTAACATGTCGCCGACGTTGACGGTGCGGTGCTGTATTGCGTCGTAGAGGCCGATCAGCTCTCCGTGGAATGTCTCACCTGATTTTCTGCATGCCAGAGCGTCAGTACAAAAGTCACAGAAGTCTTCAGCGCTACAATAGCTCAGAAGTCTTGAGCACTACCACAAGAAACATTAGCAAAACGGAGTTTGCAATTTTGATTGTGTTCATCAGTATTGCGTGAAGTGCCAAGAACAATTACAGGATTGCCAGCAGACTCTTTCATCCATACCTGAAGATTGCTGCATACATGCTTGCGAGCGTCATCAGCATGTTGTGAGGTATGCCGTGGCCGTGTGGCATGCCGTTCTGGAAGCTGGATGAGTTGAAAAGCATCGTGCTCCACCATATGTACCAGTTCTGAGGCACTGTCAGCACTTTGGCTTCATTGGGAATTGTCTTGCCCACCTGCAGCAGGGTCACACATCATGCGACACAGAAATGATATCGATTGTACACAGGCCACACAGAATTGTTACAGGTTCCCCCCCCCCCCTACATACCCACCCTACAGTGATAGTCCAACGGACTGAACACTAGTTTGGTACTGGATACTCCTGTGAAGTGACGGTGAATCTATAGAGGTCTTCTGTCATCTCTGCAAAAGCTACACATTTGGACTAGCATGATCTGTTGTGTTTTGAAGTGCAAGTACAAAATACAAATGTATTCTGAAAGAACCACTTCCGTAGGGGATGTAATGCCCAAGCTTCAAGCCAACACAGCTGACATACCGTACCTTCAATTTTGAATACGATGCTGACGTGGGTGCTGACAGGGTAGGTAAGGGTGAGGGGCGAATCATTTCAGCGCCGCTGCTGCCACTCGCGAGCTCTTTACACGCCGCGTTGCCTCTGTCGCCTCGGTGAAAGCAGTTCCACGTTATGGTGGTCTGCGCTGGTGTCAGAGAAAACACGCCGGTGAAACCCACTTTGTTGGCGTGTGTGGCGTGCAAAAGCATGGACGTGTAGTCGTCGATCGCCAGCAGCGGTGAAGCCACGCAGCCTCCTCCAATGGCATGACACGCCATGACGAAGCGGCTGGCAAACAGTTTGGACGCCATGTTGTACTTGTTCACTTTGCCTCCGGTCTCGGCGACAAAGTCCTCGTTGCCCATGACTCCACCATGGATACGATCAGAGCATGCAAGCACCTCCTGTATGTTGAAATAGTTGGCTGCCGTCTCAGCAGTGATTAGGAACTTCGTGTGCCCAATTGGCATCTGCCTCTCCTTCTCTATCTCGGTCACAAGCTTTTCAAATTGCTGAATATCTTCCGGACAATATATTTTCGGCAGCATCACGATATTTACTTTGGGATGAATTATAGCGCGTAAATCCGCTACTGCCAGCTCCGGGAATAGGTTGAGTGAATTCACGCGAATAGCCAACTTCTGGCCTTCCAGTGTTTGTAGCTGTCCCGTCTCGATCGTCTCCTTCAGTCGTTGTCTCATTACAGATTTCATGCTGAACGCCACAGCGTCCTCCAGGTCTGGGAGCAGGACGTCCGCATGAGCTCGACTGCTGGGCTCAGCTTGCAGCGCCTCAATGGAGCCCTTTACCACAAAGGGACTGACCATTCGCTTTTCCTCGCTCACCGTGGGCCATTTCGCGAAGCATCGGACACCCTGCACCCATGGTGTGCAAGCAAGCGATGGCGGTGCGCGATGGCACGGGAGCTCTGACGCTGCGTACGAACCAGATGCAAACCTAGGAGTAGTAGCACGGCACAGGGACGACAGCTTTCTTCTGAATGGCAGCATAGTTCCCGACCATCAAGGACTAACCTCTCAGTCTGGGCTTCGGTATTTTCATTTCGGTTTCCAACTAAGTTAGTTTACTTACAACTTTTGGAAACCAATGCGGTCATGTCCTTCTAACGTGATAATGCCGGCCTTGTGACGGAGCTACTAGCTACTAGTAGACTTAGTTACAATACTAGTAGACCTACTGAGTACTGTTCACAAGGTAGAGAGAGACAGCTTTGGGGAAGGTAAATTGTTGGTTTGATCGGTAGACACGCTGAGACTGCAAGAACTGAACTCAAACAATCCGAAGTTCACTTATTTTTTTTTTGTGGAACATTGAACCCTGCGCGCGCCCTCTCCTGCTGACTTGACCGATCTGCTGTTACTGCCAAGATCTAGGACGCGATACGAAGATGTTTTGCTACAGTATTACTATTAGTATTACTAGTACTATGATATTACAGACGGTCATTGGTTAGTCATGGAATTGGCGCATCTAAGACTACGACTCGGTACGAGCGCACTCACTCAGATTGACCACCCCAAAATACCACAAATCCATTTCGGTATCACGTGAGAATTAAAGGGGAAGTATACCCTAAAATCAAATTTTCACCAGTTGTAGTCTTCTGGGTGCTGAGTTTAATGGTCTTGGTCCGAGGAAGCTGAGACGCTCCCTTCCTGCTTGAATCCCAATCGAACTCGCGCACTTCCACCGAAACTGGGTGACTGCGCCCTACTAGATGGGGATTTGTATGCAAAATGTCACTAAAAGCGCCATTTCGTTCTTATAAAAGCACGGATGACCACGATTGGCCCATATGTTGTAGTCTTTTGGACGCTGAGTCGACTGGTTTTGGTCCGAAAAGGCTGCGATGCAGCGTTCCTCCTTTATTCCCAATCGAACATGGTTGAACAAGCGGTCACGTGCTCCTGGGTGCCCAAATCACCTGGTCACCGCGCCAGCAGGCGACAACTTTCACACCAAGGTTCAACTCGAGTTCAACTCGAGTGACAGGACTGCACCCAAAAAAGGTCAAACAGGCTAGTAAGTTGTACCCTGCAGGCACGGTGACCAGGTGACTGGTGTACGCAGGAGCACGTGACCACTTGTTCAACCATGTTCGATTGGGAATAAAGGAGGAACGCTGCATCGCAGCCTTTTCGGACCAAAACCAGTCGACTCAGCGTCCAAAAGACTACAACATATGGGCCAATCGCGGTCATCCGTGCTTTTATAAGAACGAAATGGCGCTTTTAGTGACATTTTGCATACAAATCCCCATCTAGTAGGGCGCAGTCACCCAGTTTCGGTGGAAGTGCGCGAGTTCGATTGGGATTCAAGCAGGAAGGGAGCGTCGCAGCTTCCTCGGACCAAGACCATTCGACTCAGCACCCAGAAGACTACAACTGGTGAAAATTTGATTTTAGGGTATACTTCCCCTTTAAACACTGCACTGAGAGCTACATGTAGCGCTGTCACATGATGTAGATCTACATCATAATCATTAATTTTGTGCATACATGTACATTGTTGTACCAACATTATTACAGCCTACACTGTTCACTGTTCTTTCAATCAAATGAACCCCTCGATAGGCACATTGCCTTTGGGTCATTTCATACAAATAATAATATTAAATAATAATAATCATAATACAGGAGCAAGCAGCTGTCATGGAGTGTAACTGACGAACTATTCGTAGTATTCGTGCTGGTGTCTGCAAGCGTCGTGTGGTCTCAGCTGGTCAGAAGAAGACCTTAGCACTCAGTTCGATAATGACTACTGAGGGAAAGCACAGCCTACAGCCTACAGGAGAAACAGAATGGACTAAGTACATGTACATGTAACACCAAGAGTGCATAACTCTCACTTCTCAGGCTGGCTAACACCTTTAAAGCACATAGTGATCGCTATAGCCATATTGATGAAGTAACTTCGAGGTGTGAAAGTTAACAGTAAAGGTTAAGGTGGCTACTGTTCTGCCATAGTGACAGTAAGAACGGGAGGTCGAGGTTGGATACCTCAGTTTATTCCAATCTACTGTACGTAGTATGTAAGCTGTGCAGATCATCGCCTCGCGAGCGCTTGTTGCATCTTCCTCCCCTACCAAAGGTAGGTAGGTACATGGAGATCTACGCAAGCCAATATTGGTCTGCCGGATCGCAGCTACTGTACTACCATTAATTTTCATTATGCGTGCATGCAGATGCATACATTTACAGACAGACACACACACACACACACACACACACACACACACACACACACACACACACACACACACACACACACACTGTGCAAGTAAACGCTATTTTCTGTAACTTTTCAGTACTAATTTCACATATCGAGTTGGGTACGTTAGTGTGATATAAGTTCTTGAAGTAGATTTAATTAAAAGTAAAATAAGAGAACACAAGTAAGAACTAAGCGTGACAAGTGTGTATGAGCAACAACAACAAAAGTGAGAACGAATGATAACAATAATAAAATTTTAATATAATAAACAAGAAGGGGACAAAACACATTTAGGCACAAGTGGCAGCAGCGTTGCCACACTACACAAACGAACATAGAGAGACTAGCTTAGATTATTATGTTCATACTTCAGAAGTAACATGATCCGGACCCTGTGGTCATACCAGAGGCCCTGTCACAGTTAAAGAGAAAATAATAAACAAGAAGGGGACAAAACACATTTAGGCACAAGGGGCAGCAGCGTTGCCATACTACACAAACGAACATAGAGAGACTAGCTTAGATTATTATGTTCATACTTCAGAAGTAACATGATCCGGACCCTGTGGTCATACCAGAGGCCCTGTCACAGTTAAAGAGTTGAGTGAATACACCATGCATGTCTACTACACTGATGATGCTCGTATAATAGAGGTGTTGTTGTTGGTTGCAGCACTAGCAGCATGTATAGCACGAAGGACTAGACAAATTGGTGTGAGTGTTTAGATTACCTACTTTCCAGGTCAGGTTCATTATGTGAAAGATAGAATCTGATGTCAGGATACTGTGAAATGGAGTGGAAGGGCAAGAGTAAAATTGTTCTAAGAGCAGACTCCAGAGATTAGACATTGCTATCGGCTAGTATTCATGTTAGTCCTAACATACATATAGAGTGAGTGCTGAATTTCACTGACTACATGCAGATACAGCACAGCATCAGAAGCGCCAGACTTGCTGAAGTGTCCTCATCTCCATGGACTCAGGGGAACGAAATGAGAGTAAATCGCAACCTAGCTGTACTTGACACTTTCTGACATTGCTGAACTTTTTGGACGACCAGTTGCTGGTTTCATCTCCAGCCAGTGCTTTGCATCAGCTCTGTGCAGAAGGTGAACAAAGAACGTGTATGAAAACATGTCTAAGACAGAATAGTGCGTTTACAATTGCCCGGAATTTGAAAGTGCAAACAAGTGGTGAGAGTCGAACTTCTTCTCCGGCCTCTTTTGCCTGTCTCCCTCAAACTCAATTGCTCAGAAGAATGTTCTAGTGCGGTGACAGGGAGGCCGGCTGCTAACAGCTCTCAGCTCTTAATATATCTAGACAGAAAGGACATGAAGCACGTAAGAGGGTTAATATGGTGCAAAGGATGGGTAAAACGCTGTCCATATCTTTGGGAGTCAGATTGCCAGGCTGCGCATTGGAGCCTGCTTTATGCATCATGAAAGATCCCATTGCACAGGACACCGAGTGTTACCAGTACCAAGAATTTGCCTGCGCATCTCAAAACTGATAGCGTAAACTAAATTTGAGTCTTTTCTAGTGGGCAGGTGAGATCCGAGACTTGTCTTGCTCACCTCTCATCATCCTTATCTGCATAAGTATTGATCCACTTCCCATAGCGTTTGGTGACAGGAGCAATGCGACCAGTTTTCCCTTGAAGCTTCACACAGAAACAACGATACATACAAATAGAAGATATGAAAACCATGAGGCAAACCATGATGGACTTCAAAATGGCTAGAAGAAGGTGGCTTCTCCTAACATTAGAGCTCAGGCCTCCTGTCATCTGACCATCACTGACTGTTACTTGAAAGTTCATCTTTAAATGGCTGCTGCTGCAGTCTTAAATTTAAAAATAGAAATAAATTTCACGGTTCGGTTCGGACCCAGTCAGACTGAGATTTCTGCATGCATAGGAGCTCTCCTCTCCTCTCCCCCAGGGCTACATGCTGTCTCAATATCACAGTCACTTACTTATCCTTATGGTAAATCAATTGTATGCACAATGGATGTCACACGTGGTCCAGAAATTTCTCCACACAACACTTACTGCCTCAGACATGGATCGTATATGGCGTCCCTCAAATCCGCAGCAGCCTCCGATATAGCGTACACCCAGCTTACTTGCCTCTTTGGCATAGTTATAAGCATCAATGCGAGTCATTACTCGGGCATCCATAGCTACAGGACACAGGAAAGGGGAGTCAAATCAAATTGTCGGTGAAATATTTGCAACAATATTAACAAGTTCACTCCGCAGGGAGCTTAGTAAAAATTGTCACAAGATGTCCCTTGGCTATCACATTATTGGGCACTGATCCGTTTGACTGTGCGAAGTAAAATAAAGAATACATACATACATGACCAGTTGTGGAACAGTACCAAGCGAACAACACTCCAAACCGAGCACGTGACCAGAATAGCTAGCAATACCTAAAATCTTCACAAACAGTGACAAGTCTATCAGGACACAGACATTATAATTCACAAGTGCAGGGAACGGGAGGCTGTCTTTGCTGACCCTTAAAGTTTCAAGCCCTGTGTTATTAACAGACAGCATTGGACATTGGAATCATGATGAATATTCTCACCGAAAGGGAATTCCTTCATGCCACTGTATCCGTTGATAGGTGCATCTGGTGTGTGGTAACCATATGGTTGCACAGCGAGGTAGACGTGATCAAGTTTAGCCAGTTTCAATGCTCTCTTCATCATCGCTACCGTCTTGAGACACGTCTGGGGACCGAAGCGGCAGTTGACGCCGACCACATCAGCACCGGCGCGTGCCAAGCGAAGGGCGCACTGCTCGGGCGAAAATGAGTCGGCGTCGCCCTCCGGTCCAATGCAGACGGTGGCCAGGACAGGCTTACCGGACTCCTTCAGCACCTCCACAGCCCATTCTGCCTCCAGTACATGATCAAAGAACTGCACAGAGCCAGAGAAATGAATGCAGACATACATATGCGCATGTATGTCATCAATATTTGCCCAAAAAGGGGCCGCAAATCTCTGGGTTGACATTATATTAGTACTCTTGCCAGGAACCACATCGGCTTTAGTAATCAACGAAGCCACTGCGCATATGAATCTGCTTTCCCCTTGTCAGGGTGCATCTAGCCTGCATAAAATTAATGCATGTTGCATTCAATGAGCTCCAATCAGATGCTGCACACAAAATGAATTATAAGCGTCCCTTTTAGAAAGCTCATCATTACAACAAAGAATTCGCAGGTCATAGATGCCTAGGCCGACAAGGAAAGGACCGGCACAGATTCTTAGACAAACTGCTACCTGTCTAAGCTACACAGTGGATGATGAATTCATGCGCCGACCAACATTCGACATTGGGGAACGCAGTGACATCTGGTGCCGTAGAGCATCCAGGCTAGAAATCAATTAAAAATTGCAAACTTGGCAGACTTGAACCTAAGCTACAGTAACACTATGTGCATGCACTGTGTACGTGTATGGGTACTATGTGAAAATGGTGAAGGTAACCCCACAGGTTAAAAGAACATCACTAGTCTGCAGTGAGCACCCCACTCTTCAATGTCCGATGTTACTCTACACGCCCGCATACCTCTGCTATGACAAAGTCAAAGTCGTTTCTGACGTAGAAGTCGAGCTGGCGGCGAAACTCCGCCTGCACCACCTCTTTGCTCTCGCCTTGCTCGTACAGGTCAGTTTTGGTCACACTTCCTGCAACTAAAATTGGATCACTGGCTTCTTTGGCTGCCTTAAGAGCCAGGGCGCAGGCCGCATCGTTGACAGAAACACCCTGGAGCGGAACAAGTCAACATTCGGAAGTCAGAACTAGATCAGCAAGTCAGCCACGTGGTGGGTTCATGTGCAACGTTGTGCAGTGCCACGATAACAGTTTTTCATTGATGAAAAGGGCCAGTAACGCAGCGTTCAAGGACATCAGAAGATAGCATATTCACTCATCAAGGGACATACTCGTACCTCTACCGTCTCTTCTTCAAGTTTTGACGACCAGAATGTGCAGGTCTGTAGTACTTCAGCACCGTTGTGCACAAACTCACGGTGCATCTGCAAAACTACACAAAGAGCAGCAGTGACACGTCCGGACATCGAGGTGCAGTCTCAGTACCTCAACCTCTCAGTACCGTGTGCTGCCTTTCGGCATACACAGTACAGAACAGAGCATTGTAGCTAGAGAATGTACATGTATGCTTGATGGCTGGGAGAGGAGTGGCAGCACCAGACATGCTTTCCGTGTGGAACGCATTGATCTGAGCAATGATGATGCAAATTGCCTGGCCATGTATTCTTGCATTTTCAATCATGGTATGCTACTACTACTGTACTAGTAGTATGATGTCTCTCCAGTTACGACTCAATCTTGGGCCAGGTTGGCATGTGTTGTCCCGGCCATTCCTATTTGATGTGTACTGACGACGGTATTCAGAGTAGTTGCATGCGGGCCCAGGGGAATCATGAAGCTTACGGCTGTACTTTGCTAATGTTTCTTCTCATCTCATAATAATGACATCAGTATTCGTCGTTACTAACAGAGTGCACCCGCTTCATTTGATATCAGCAAATGAATGTTGATGGCAATACATTCCTCTTGATCAACATACCTACACAGCTACAGTACTCTGCAGTCCGTGGGCTGGGGAATTTGATCATCGGAAGCTGAACAGAGTAGAATCTACGATTACTTATCTCCCAGTCTCTCTTTGTGTTACTATACCTGCTTCCGGATGTTCCACGGCCGCTTCTGGAGTGTATTTACCAGCCTCCGCGTAACCCTTCAGCTCCATGGCCCAGATCATACCGCCATCGCCAATCACTACTCCCTCGGCCAGCCTCTCCAGTAGACCTTTCTTGTTGCTCTGAAGGACATCCGAAAACCAAACGCACCGGTAACAACAACAACAACCCCCCACGCACACACATACACACCGTTCCTCATTCATTGGTGCTCATTTTAGTTGTTTGGAAACACACGGATCAACTCACTCGTTTCGCTGCTGGTTCGCCCGACATTGTTGCTGTGCAAGTGTCCTTGATTCAAGAATAACGTTACGATCCCGAGCCGATGAAAGCACTATCTGACTACTCGAGTTTGCCTCGTTGCTCTTCTACTTTATGAAGCGAGAGAAAACAACCAACAAATGAACTGTCAGTGATGGCGATATCTGCTCGATTCTCACTTTCGAACTTTGTCTGCACTTTAGCCGACACCCAGATGCACGGCCGACATGTCAGTTTCAGACACTTCAGACACTACACCCTTGACCTTGTAGTCAGTCACCTCTGGAGTTGGCAACTTGCTCACAAGAGACTTCGTCTTCGCTGTCAACATCGTGCTAGCTATCAACAACTCAGTTTTCAAGGTGCCTGGTCGTTGTTAGTAGTAGCCCCTGTTTGACACGCCGAAATCGTTGGGACTGCGGGAGAGGAGTGTCTGTAGCTGCCGCGGATCACGGAGTGGACTGCATGCCCCGCGCGCCCGAGACGGGTGCATGCTACATGTAGATCTACATTAATTTTATACAGTGCTGGGAACTGAAATCCGAACCACTGGGCGGCGCGCGGCGCCGCGCCGCCCAGTGGGTCGGATTTCAGTTGCCTGCACTGTATACATGGTATATCTACATGGGATTGTACCTGCACTGTATACATGGTATATCTACATGGGATTGTACCTGCACTGCTGTAGCGCTTACATTGAATTTGTGACATATCTCACCGGCATTGAGTCAATGTCTTCATTTTCTTCCTGTTTCCGGGTGAACGAGAAGCATGGGTCCATTGTTGAATTTGCTTTCCGGATGCAGAATTCTTCGAATTTCTCCGTCAGTTTGTCGATGTCCTTCTTGTCCTCCTCTGTGTCAAACTGCAATGTTTGGTACACTTTCAGGCTATCTTCTCCTATGACTTGGAGGAATACCTAGGCTTGGGTGGCGCCATCCTTGTCCTTGAGTCCAGAGGCACTTAAATACATTTCAAACGCATGTTTGAACTGCCTCCACGCGTCCGCCTTGTTGGGAGAGTTGATCAGGAGCTGTTCTGGCGGCTTGAGCTGGTCCATGGTCCTTGAATCTGCAGAATCTGCAGCATCCAACTTCTGACACCGTGTAACAACTTGATGAGTCGAGGAATAGATACTCAATGGGAGTAGATAGCATGGTATATACATAAGGGAGAGAGCATAGGTGATAACTAACACAATGCAAGTGTAGATGATGTAAGTGTGGGAATAAGCCATATAAGGTGTGAATGGAAGTGTGAGTGTAAGCACTAACTCAATGCTGGTGAGATTTGTCACAGAATTTGTGTAGCTTCTGCTTCGGAGAGCGTAGGTCTAGACTACTACATGCCGTAATACATCATTCCGTGTACGAACGCTTCAAACACGAATGTCACACCTCCTAAATTCGGTACACGGGCCTGTTTCATTGGGAATAAAATGGAAATTCTTGAAAGTAATACACTAATGAATCACTTAGTCTTTAAAAGCAACTGCTTCTTTGAGGCATGAAATCGATACAACTGGTAGGACCAGTTGATTCGAGGGGTGGGGGAATGGTTATTGGTCCAGGCCCATAGTTTGTTTGTATGGAGAGTTCTTGTTTTGTGTGTATTATGAGGACTATTTAATCCAACCCTTCAGTCTCTACAAGCTTGAAAGGCAAACAGGATGGTGAATAGCCGCCCGGAATCACAGTTCGCGACACCGTATTCAATCTTCCTCAAACAACCTCAAGGATGTATTCGAGAGGTGATCCTTTCAATCTTAATTTGCAGACAGTTAGGGACTCTAAAACTGGGCGGTGACCTATAGCAAAGCAGCTGCTGAGCACGGTCGCACTTCAAGCATGTCAGGTAAACTTCAAACGATAAACAATGCGTGGGGTCTGCAACTCTTCTCATCCATAAATATCATACTAAATATCACTTTTGAAGACGTTCAGAATAGTGGCTAGAAAAAGAAAAATCAGCTAAGTGATTAATTTGAAGATGGCGGTTTAGGTGCTCCGCGTGGATCCTCCAATACAGGAGTGACATCGGCCGTCTTCACAAAGTAGGCCAGCAAGTCCATCTCCATTTTCTGAACCACCTGCACAATATCAAGTGCACACATCCACAGCACACAACACATACATGAGTGACCATTTGACGACCATCGCCGGAGGCGATGCTAGCGATGCTACAGCAGAAGCCATAGCAACTTGTGCTGGGATTGCACCATTCAACAGCTTGCAGGGCTGAAGAATTGACCGCCACTATTCAGCCTGGTATATACCACACAGCTATGAAGTGGCTTTTCTGGCCAGTGAATCCCTACTTTTTGGTCTTTTTCATTTTTTTTCCTGCACGCACATCACACCACATGCTCCGGCATGCACTGGCTGTTGGTATCCACCCAGGAGAGTGAAAGAAAAGTCAGGAGGAGTCTGAGAAAGAGAAGAAAGACGTGTGTGACCATAATCGTCGGGAATCGAACCCAAACTCTCGATTGGAAGTCGCTGCACATGCCACTGCACCATATGGGACACACATACACAAGTACACCCCCCCCCCCACCCACACCCCCCCCCCCCACACACACCCACCCACACATACACACACACACACACACACACACACACACACACACACAAATGATTTATAATCTGTCAGGTATCCATACAGAAGTACGGTCCAGGGCAACCAGAATCCGTATTAGTTCTAGATTTTCTGGGTTTTGGTGTACTACTTTCACGGGGCAGTTTCAACTGTGGTACTTGATGGAAACTGCTGTAATTATGTTTATCCAATCCAACAGCAATTTCAGGAAACCAGATTACTTTATAATTATCCCTATTCTTGTTACTCGGATGTTGAGCCAAAAATAAAATGTAGAAAGGAAAAGGACATAAGGATACGAGTTACGAGTTACGAGTTATGAGCTATTCTTGTTTGAAAACAATATGACTGTGACACATTTCTTCCCTTGTCACGGTTTCGAATCATGTGGCTTATTCAGCAAATTAACTTCTCAGAACTACTTGTACATACCACTGATCAAGGGCTACATGTATGCACTGGTTACCAGTGCATAGCCCTTAGTCTCTTGCAGTTGGGTATTATCATGACAATTCGAAACATGTACACGACATCCACAGTGGTGCTGGCTGCACCTAGGCAAAACTGACCTCTTGATATTTTGGATCGCTGTACACGTTGTTGAGCTCTCGTTTGTCCGTCGCCAAGTCGTACAGTTCACTGACGCCTTCAGGTCTATAGACCAGCTTGTGAGTAGAACTCTTGGCCATGATGGCCCTGGGACAGCCTTCCTCCACTTCTTCCTTCCCCCGTGCCCAGTACCTGAGTGAACACAAGATACATTGCACGGTATAGGCAACATTTTACAATCATCCTGAGCCACCGGCATACTTCTGATGAACTTGAGAAGTCTATGTGGTAGTGAAACCATGCGTAGCTGGGTCTTTGTCAATGGGGAGTGAAAGGAAGACACGGAAGAGAGAGAGGGAATTGTGAGAGGGGTAGGGCACAATAGAGAGAGAGACAGCTGTGTATGTGTATGCCAACAGGTCTTGTAATAATTGCGTTGCGGCAATAATGTTGAGGGTCTGCACCGATGGACTTCACAGATAGGCTATAAAAGGTACAATACAAGTACAGCATATCCAGTTCTTGATGGTGGTTCCATGTTGCTAGGGACAGCTAAGGTAAATCTATGAGAATGCTCTGTTCTTTCAAAGCGTTTAGGTAAGACCAAAACCGAACGGCTTGCAAATCTCTAAGTATCTCCCAACAAGCTAGGGCTAAAATGATGCCATTGATAACATTAGATGCGCATACCAACGTACCAACGTGAGTAGAACACTCTGAGCTTCACTCTGGGTGTTGCTTTTAGAGTTTCAAAATCGTGAAAGTCCACAAACAAATACCGTAATGTACCGTTGATCCCCCCCCCCCCCCCACACACACACCATGTCGCTTCCCAGCTGGGTTTTCGGCAGGGGGCGGGAATTAGATCAATGCTGTCAAGTGCAGTACGATGTACAACAACGTGGAGGATCAGACTCGATGTGCTGGATTGTGCACATTTTCATCCTGGATTGGCAAGTATTGTGTACAGCAGTGCATGCGTCGGTTCAACATCGTATTTCGTTGTATACGCCGAAGTCGCTTCACAGGTAGAAAATCGACAGGGAATTAGAGAGGGGGCGGATCAACGGTACTTTAAGGTACTTACGTGTTATGTGGATTAGCATATACAGCTTTCTGTTCCGGATCATTGGGTTCAAATTCTCTGAAGTATTGATATCCACCTTCACTGTAGACTGTTCGATTCATATCACCAGGACCGCCCATCAACTCAGGGAGAAGACTTTTAGCAAAGTGTATGTGATTTACATTTGTCTGCCAGGAAAGTACAAGATTCGAAGAAATGAAAGCACAGTTAGCATTGATTGGTTGCAGAATTATAACCTCCAGTCAATATATCACTATTTCTGAATAATTATATCTTGTGAACCAAGTCCACACTAAGGTTACGTTTGGTTGGTCACATTCCCAAATGGGAAATCACTTGGAATCATTCTCGCCCGTTTGGTTGGTCAAAAAAGTGCGTTAGGTTGGTCCCATTCCAGAATGGGAATCGCTGAGAATGATTCTTTTTGGGGAATGATCATTCCACCTCACAGGCTGGAATGAGCATTCTCATTCCGGAATCAAAAATGATAATGGTTGCCTCGAGCCAAACAATGTAGCATCAGGTTCAAGTGCCTCAAATCATGCAGTCAGAAATACCTCGACTCTCTAAAGGAAACTAGAGTCGGGTAAAAGAGAAGAGAGCCGCCGTTCCACACCGACATCATGGAATTGTTATGTCAAGTGGTTCCTAGTTGATTCTGGCGCGTTTGTTTGGTCAGGTGATTCTCACCCATTCCCATTCCAGAATGGTTGTCATTTACATTCTGAAAATGCCCAACCAAACGCAGCCTGAGATATGAAAGAACCTCATAAAGTTGCATGTAGCATGTGTGCCCAAATCCCTTACTGGGCATGTTATTTACTAGTAAGGACAATACAATGAGGAGCCTGTAGGTATGAGGCAGACTTGCCAGCATTTTCCTCTGCATGCCACGGTGAGCTTTGGATGACTCTGGAGTGCATATACCGGAGAGGATAAGGTGATAGCTGGAGGATTGAAATCCATTACTCCTTCATAGGTGTTCAAATATATTGCTATGCTGGGTATGCTGTGTGAGATCTTACCCCTGCCATGACGTTAATTGTGTAGAAGAGATCGAAGACATTGACAGGAGCCTCCACCACATGACCCTTCACACCGCCGGGAATCCTACCGATGAGAGGCACACGTGTTAGGATGTCATCCATTCCACCTGGCCATTTCTCCACAAGATGATAGTCACCACTGAAGTCTCCGTGATCAGACGTCACAAAGATGGCAGTGTTCTTGGCTATGTCGGGCAGTGCATCAATTCCCTTTACTAGCTGACCAAGGATCTACATAGAAGCATGACAATCAATAGCAAGTACAATAATGTATGTCACTGTATTTTCTGGCACAATCCACTAGCCGGGTTAGTGATCACCGCACGGTTTATCTCAAGACTTTGCGAAGGGTACTTCAGCCTGATGTATTTTGTGACTCTCTCATTGGTCGAGCAGATCTTAGTTGCAATAAAAAATCAACCACGATATAAGGATAGACTCGGATGGAGACCCAATGATTAATTTAGAGTGAAGAAAGGTTTAGTGCAATGTTCTCGAATGTGCTGATTGTCAAGTAACTGACGGTGTTAGTGGACATTATAGCGTAACTTGTAGTTCATTGGTCCTTTTCTGGACGATATAAGGACACCTGTATCCGTATTCAGTACTCTAGAAAGCTTTAAGAGCATTTCAATTCAAAATACTGGACCGGCTGAGCTCGAGGCCATTTCTGTTTGTCACCTACCCAATCAACATAGCTGACTTGCCCAAGGTAGATAGCATTGATCTTGTTGAAGAATGTCTGATTGAGGGATTCCAGGTTCCTGTACTTGATAATGCCGTCGTGGTACTTGGGCTTGTTAGCTACATGTGGTGGACGCAGCGGTGCTAGCTTAGCCACTTGATCTGCAGAGTACCTAGATATGTAGGCAGTGCAGTGAAGCGTGCAGGCACACATGCACACACACACACACACACACACACACACACACACACACACACACACACACACACACACACACACACACAATCACATACACACACAAACATGTGCCCACACACATAATTATAGACGCACAGACAAACATGTACACACACATAATTATAGACACACACACACAAACACAAAAAACACACTCACATGCACACACACACACACCCACACACACACATACACACACACACACACACACACACCATGTACCATGTACCATGTAAACGCCCGTCGCAAGAGAAGCACGCAAATCTGCAAATGCACTGGATGTGCACCCACAGATTTTCTCTTTATAGCAACGATAACGGATCTGATTCTGATTGAAACAGATCAAGACAAGCGCCAGATAACTGTCTAATCCACACAACTCACACACACACACACACACACACACACACACACACACAGAGGAGAGCTAGTCAGAAGGCATCAGATACACTTCTGAATAAAGGATTACTCTTTGAATTAACGACTATTAATTGCACCCGTGCGGAGTCCAATTATGATCAGAAATGTATGATCTTTAGGGCATCTACATATATCCAATTTTGTTGCAATTGAACTGCACAGTCCTAGTGCTGATCTTATCCGGATAGGTGTTTGAGGACAGCAGTGTGAAACAAATGTGTATACCCTGGCATAAACATAGGGACATCAGGAATCTTGAGGCTGTGGACTTCTTTGTTTGTATCGGGGTGAAAAGCTGGCCTCATCTGTGCCACTAATGAAATTCACGCTGGGGAATTATTTTAAACATTTTCATCCTAATGATTAGGGTAATGATTTGGATGAAAATGTTTAAAATATGTCCCCAGCATCGTGAACTAATTACTTACATGTCAAAATAGTCCTTTGGAGCACCATAACTGGGATGAGCACCGATGCCCGGTAGGAAGATGAGGAAAGGCTCTGGTGGATTGCTGGACATAAACTCCAGGCTCTTCACCACAGCTCTGTAGTCTCCGTTGTGTTCCGAATCATTGCCAAAGAACTTGGATGCAGAGGCTAGAAAACTGTAGTATCCGGTCTCGTTGAACTTGAATGGTGATGGACCTTTGCTGCTGCCGATATCATTCGTCCAGTTTGATACGGAGAGTGGAAATGATGCTTGAGAGAACATATCGTTCTTGCCATGCCATGACACGTAATATCCAGCATCCTTCAGATAGCGGAAGAAGTTTGGTTCATACTCTCTCACCAGATGTGTCTGTGTACGATGTCCCAGTACGTGCATATACCGACCAGTGATCATAGCACAACGACTTGGTGCACACTGTGTGTGCAGAACATGAGCTTCCTTGAACACTGTTCCATTAGCGGCCAGTGCATCCAAATTTGGCGTGCGAACAAATGGATGACCATAGACCCCAATACTCTCCGCTCTTGTTTCTGAAAAGCATAGTGAATTCAACAAGAAAACATACTGCCCCAATGATGTCACTGACGTTGATGATATTCCAGAGTCATCTATGATGAATGCCCTGAGATGGTAAGGCGCTATCCACCAATCAGTCTGCTATCGACTTAGATACACTTCATATCGCCAGTTCAGCAAAGTGGCTTATCACTGAAAAACTTCACATGAATCAAAGACCAGACCTGTGGATTAATTGTGAACAACCGTGTCGATTCTATAGTTTGTAGGTTCTTGTGAAATTTTCACGCAAACCACCGAACTCGGTGACAAGGACCCAACTATTCTTGCTTACCGTCCGGGAGGAAAATCACAAAGTTTGGTCTTGTATCACCCGGAGCTCGGTCTGTTCTCGCGGGAATAATGTGGATGATCACAAGCAAGAAGCCAATAGGAAAACCTAGCGACCTCATCATCGCGTTGCTTCGCGCCAGCGCAGCCAAACAAGGAATCCTGGTACAGTGATAGAGCTTGCCCCAGACTCTTTCTCGCGTAGCGTTAGGCTATAAGAGACCGAAACGAGCAGCGCGGGCTATCCGTCGACTTCTACTTGAATGCCGGGTCCTTGACCATCATGCAGACTAGTTGGCTCCACAGTGCTGTAAAAGCCTGGTCTAGGTTTCTTGTCAGAGAGAGACAGCAAGCGAACCTTCCCTCCTCAATCAAGGACAGTGGTGTCTCACGTGATCATGGTGATAGACCAATGACAAAGCCATATATGTACATTGTATGCAGTAGATCATGGTAAATCTACGAAGTACACACTGTTACAATACTTGGAAGTCGTCTGCAGAGAGCGGCGTATCCAGACATGCCTCCGAGAGGCTGTGCCCGGCCATGCTGGCTACGTGAGGTAAGACCATGGTTTGAAATAATAATAATTATTGAATGCAGACCACGGCATCCCGTGCAAAAACATGAGCAGGATTATACATGTGGTTGTATTCGACCGTGAACCTGGTCTGGCAAACGTGATTAATTTTGTCGCGTCGTGACTCGGGATACATGAGGCCTCTTTGCCAAATGTCCGCGAAAGGGATTGTCAATAATCGACGTGGAGACAACAATTTTATAATAGCAATAAAGAGAACAAAATTAATGCTGTTTGTATTCGTTTACATAAGCCTGATCTTTGTAAGCAGAAGAAACATGTAGTTGCGTTAAAATTGTTTTCGTAGGTGCACAGCATGATTGTTTGTCTCACTACACAGTTTTAGCGTTATAATTATTAGTTTCTCACCCACCGTTGCACTTAGCTCTCACTTCACTTCTATTGTCTCACCTTCCCTCATTCTATTTTGGCACTGTATTTTGTTCTCGTAACACATCATTGAATGCCGTATATTTAATCATTGTTCAGCATGGTTACTCTTCAGTCACGACTTTCCACTGATGAATGTGACAAGAAAATGAATTCTGGTAAACTTTCATGACTTCGTTGTAGTGTGGCGATGACGGCAGAATTTGTTCTCTTTATTGCTATTATAAAGGGATTGTCGCGTATAAATGTAAACAGACTCCCTACAAGCATTATACCCATGCTGACTTCCGGATACTAAATATACAAAATTTCGGCGCTGCAAAATTTCGGCACTTCACGATTTTTGACATTTTGGCGGCGATTTATTATTATTATTATTATTCTCAATTCATGGATGACATGGTAGTGTCAACCAATATTATGAATGAGGGCTACCAGCCATGGAATAAAAGAACAAGAAGGCAAAAATGCACACGCAAAATATGGCAAGTTAAATGAAAATGAAATAAAAGTAAATCAATCCAAAACCAAAATCAATTATAAAAATCAATCCAAAACCCAAATGAATTGTACAGGTAGCATATGTGATTTACTTTGGAGCTTGATTTATTTTCGGCGTGGGGTAAAGGGCATGGTATAGTGCGACAGATGCTGTGAAAAATTTCATCGGCGTTTTAATTTAGGCGTTTTGGGTCGGTGCCGAATATACTATATAGCAGGAAATTTTCGGACGGAATTTATTTTCGTACGATTTCGTACACGGCCTCTTTTGTACTAAAATTAATTCCGTACTAAAATTTGTTCATGTGAAATTATGTACACTATACATGCGTACTGCAGGGAAACACGTGTGTTTAGCATGCAGCACTGTACGAAAATATAATCAGTACGAAAGGTCGAAATTCGGCTTTGTCCGAAAATATTTCCGTCCGAAAATTTCCTGCTATACAGTAGCCGAAATTAAATAGCTGCCGAAAATTTGTATATTTACAGCAATCAAAATTAATGGGAATGTACTCGTTATCATGTGACTACGGATGACCATAATGATATACCTGTACAAAGTAGCGCAGGTAGCATACAAGTTAGAGGCGCAGTCATGCTGCAACATCTTGAGATATTCATTAGGCCACCCTTTGTTAATTCATTGTTTAACGTCCTTTTTTTCGCGAAAAGGTACGCGGGAGGGCGGAAAAAAAACAAAAGCCCATTCCAAAAACTGGAAACCCCAATCAAACATTTTGACCAGTAAAGCATGTGATATATACAATATTTCCGGGTCTAACGGCACTTGCAGGCATAGAACAACACTCTTTGATGGTACATTGGAGCACATGCCTGATGAATCCAACAAAACAGGTACATGTACATAGCATGGAGTTAGCATGTCATGAATTCATTACATCTGGATTTTTACTAGGACACACACCGTACGATATTTAAAAGCCAACAAAAAAAGAAAAAGAACACAAGACAAAGGCATGCCCGGGAGGCAAGATTATAAGTTTAAGGTCATGATCGGCACACTGTGAAACTACACAATCATGTATTTACAACTTCGCATATTATTGGTACTACTACTTTCTTGTTTTTTTTCCGGTCGGAGGCAAAAAGGTACGCGGGCGCGGACGTTAAACAACGAAAAAAGAAAGGGTGGCCTTAACGAAAAAAATCCGATAATTAGAACCTTGAACTGGATATGTCCGGTTAATTAGAAGTCCCACAGATTCCACTTACATAGAAAATGGGTGGGATTTGTGCTGATAATTCGAAGTTAGCAAAGTGTAATTCGAAGTTCACTGTACATTGTACTGGTCAGTTCAGTTTTCATGAGCAGGCTGTGCTGGTCAGTTCAGTATCCGTGAAATCTGTGTCTAAGGTCCATAGCGCAACTCTGCGTGACGATGAGAGCATTTTGATATACATATTGTGTTGTGGGTTCATGTTTGGATAATTAGAATGTCCGGATAATTAGAAGTTTTTTCCTGGCATTTTGAGGTTCGAATTATCAGGATTCCACCTGTAAAAGGCTGACTTTTCTCACGATTAATTAACAAAATCCGAGTGACACCAATTTAAATAAAATGTGAGTTGTAGCAGTCTCTGGACGGCAGCAAAGATTGATATTAGTCCTTTTGAAACGTTCGGGGGCTTGGTGGCAAGTCACGCGGATCTTCCAGGACGGGGGTCACATCTGCTGTACGCAGCATCATGCTCAGCAGGTCCATTTTCATTTTCTTTTGAATCTGGAAGCACATGGGCACGAGAGCAATAGGAATGTAGCACGGTTCAGTGGCAGAGAAACGCTGTGATCATATCCAGGCAGGAAAACTTACTTCTGACCCTGGAAACATGGAAAAGATGTTCCTGTAAAGAGAATTGCCATCACAAGATCAGTAATGAGTCTAATGCCTCAAACATCTGGCAGGAATCCTATGCTGTGCAGCAGTACGATGAAGATCATGTGTAAAGAATACGAGGCAAAGAGTTCTGAACGAAGCTATCACGGGATCTAGGCCAATAATTGGCCGCATGCATGGAAACTCGCAAGCCCCTCCCATGTATGATACCATAGTAACTTGGCCGGGAATGGCGATAAATACATGTACACACCTGGCTACGCAGCGTTCTCTCAACTGCTGTTCTTACACAGAGCAAATCCTTTCCCAGCACCACCAAGGAAACTTCTGCTTACAGCTACAAAAAGACACAACAGTGCTGCAGTCCTAACCTCTTGATATTTCGGATTACTATAGACATTGTTGAGCTCTCGCTTGTCCGTTGCCAAGTCATACATCTCACTGACACCTTCAGGTCTGTAGACCAGCTTGTGAGTAGCTGTCTTGGCCATGATGGCCCTGGGACAACCTTCTGTTAGCTCTTCCTGACCACGGGGGTAGTATCTGAGTAGAATGCACGCAGGCACACAATTTGCTGTACAACAATCTAGAAATGCCACAATGCTCAGCACATACACTCCCAATCAATACTGCAATGAACACGTATCGATGGCCGAAACAGCTTGCTGTCTACAGCATTGGGTATCATGGGACATGGATATGTTATGCTGCAAATATGATTTAATTCCCAATAGTCCAGTTCAAGCAGTCATCCAGCACTGAGACATGACACGTGTTGGCAAACAGTTAGCGCAGCAGTCATCATGCATGGGTAGTCCAAGTTGAAGTGGCAAGTCGCAGTCTTAAAAGGTCTTACAGGTTCCGTGGATTGGAATAGATCTTCTTCTGCTCCGGATCGTTGGGTTCAAATTCTCTGAAGTATTGATATCCACCTTCACTGTAGACTGTGCGATTCATATCACCAGCATCACCCATCAACTCAGGGAGAAGACTTTTAGCAAAGTGGATGTGAGATACGTTCACCTACAGACGCAACAGGACATGATTGACTCAGTACATGTACTTGAATCTACTGAGCTTGGAGAAAACCTGTGAATGGTCTCTTTGTATGAAGTGTATGTGACCATCATGATTGGTACACAGCAAGGCCATTATGAGCAGCAGCATTGCACACCACCAGGGGAGAAGAGTCAACATTAACGTCTTGTTTGTTACTGTATCTGGACAAAGGAGCAACACAGGAAACAGTATATTTTTGGATGAAAGATCTTTGAACTTTCTAATATCTTAATCTCTCCAACATAGTTAGCTTAGTTGACATAATTGGTAGTGCTCACACTGGCCAAGCCCAGATTTTTCAACGGGAATAGTAACACGGCTGATGTGTAATGTATGCCGTGTAGAAATGTGCAGAAGCGCATTCGCACACAGGGCACAGGTATGAAATGGTACGAAATTATTTTCGTATGAAAAATTCTCCTCGTACGGCTAGGAACATTATGTCGGCGCTGTCGGTGGTGTTTGTCCATGTCTAGATAATACGATGTGGGTTTGATCATTACTGTAAAACGGCGTATTTTAGCGCCGGTGGTATTTTAGAAATTTTAGCGAAAGGAGTGTTTTCGCTAAAGTTTTGACTCACCAATCAAAACTTTGCATGTATAGTACACTACAAATTATCTATTTTTTAAACTCTGAAACCCAGACCGCAAAAAAACAAATTATTCATCGCGAATTGGGTCTGATTCAGAAAACGCTATTAACATTTTACCCTCTTCAAATTAGCCATTCTACAGTACCTGTAAAAGCGGACCGTCACCATACCTTGGCCATCACAGTCAGTGTGTAGAAGAGATCAAAGGACTGCACGGGCGCGTTGACCACGTGACCTCTGCTTCCGCCAGGCACTCGCGCGATGAGCGGCACCCTGGTCATGATGTCGTCCAGGCCCGTGCACCACTTCTCCACCAGGTTGTAATCGCCGGCAAAGTCGCCGTGGTCGGACGTCACGAATATCGCCGTGTTCTGTGAAATTGCGGGGAGTGCATCGATACCGCTCACCAGCTCTCCTAGAATCTGTATCAGAGCAAACCAGGACCGTGGCATTTAGAACAGAGAATTTATTAGCAGAGGGTAGAATTGAGCTTGTTTGCACATTTGCATCCACTATTTGGTCCACCTGCGAGTACGTGAATAACATCCTAAATGAATAACAATACTGGTTCAAAAGCAAGTAACCATGGTAGTCTATTGCTTCAGCAACCTGATTACATCTCAACTTCTCTTACCCAATCCAGGTAGCTGACTCTGCCGAGATAAATTGCATTGATCTTCTCGAAGAAGGTTTGGTTGAATGATTCCAGGTGTCGGGACGTGATGATACCCTCATGGTAGCGAGGTTTGTTCGGCACGTGTGGTGGACGGAGAGGAGCGATGTCAGACACTTGCTCTGCAGAATACCTGAAACACAGAATAATGACAACACCATTCCAGTCTCATGCGAATATAGAAATAGGTGACCGGTGTGATACTAAAATTATTATTCGTGATACTAGTATGAATGCAGCGCTACTGTCAGACAATGATATACACTGTACTGGAAACCAGAATTTCACGTCAATAGAAATTTGTCCAGTACCAGACGTATAATGAAGCAATTGATGGGTTAGTCTGTGCCTTGGCGTCTACAGAGTCATATAAGAAACTGCATGGCTTTCTAGACCAGGTGATCATGCCCCCTCCCCCGCTCCACACCCTATCAACGTGGAAAGAATTCTAGAAACACAGTGGGACCCACCGAACAGGAACATGCACAAGGCAAAATTTGGGACAAAATTTTGCCTTGTGCATGTTCATGTTCGGTGGGTCCCACTGTGTTTCTAGAATTCTTTCCACTTTGATGGGGTGTGTGTGTGTGGGGGGGGGGGGAGGGAGGGGAGGGGACATGATCACATGGTCTAGAAAGTCATGCAGTTTCTTATATGGCTCTGTAGACCACCATGGGCCAATCTAACCCAATTCTTGCAGGCTGGGTTGTTATGCAGTTTGTTCCACAGGAGGGTGGGGGGGGGGGGATGCGGGGGGGGGGGGGGGGGGTGCGGGGATACTTGTACTCACATGTTCTGGTATTCTTTCGGAGCTCCGTATGGCGGGTGAGAGCCAGCACCCGGCAAGAACACAAGAAATGGTTCCGGTGGATCATCGGCCATGAACTGCAAGGTTTTCAGGACGGCCTCGTAGTCCCCGTTGCCTCCCTGTGTGTCGTTGCCCGACATGTTGGAACCCGTTGCCAGAAAACTGTAATATCCTGGCGTACCAAATGGGTAAGGGTTTTGTCCACTGGCAACACCAATGTCATTCGTCCAGTTTGATACGGAGAGTGGAAATGCTGCTTGTGAGAACATATCGTTCTTGCCATGCCATGACACGTAATAGCCAGCATCCTTCAGATAGCGGAAGAAGTTTGGTTCATACTCTCTCACCAGATGTGTCTGTGTACGATGTCCCAGTACGTGCATATACCGACCAGTGATCATAGCACAACGACTTGGTGCACACTGCGCACGCAAGACATGCGCATCCGTGAACAGCGTGCCATTGGCTGCCAAAGCGTCCAAGTTTGGCGTCCTGACAAATGGGTGGCCATAGGCGCCAATACTCTCGGCTCGCGTCTCTGCAACGAAAAGAAGATCACAACATATCTGTGTCTGATCGTCCAGGCCTATAGCATAGTTTTGTTCTCAGTTATCAGTGATTCCTACATGACGTATCAGCGAATATTCAAATGGGGCACACTCTATTATTCTAAGTGGACTCCTTCCAGGTGTGGGATGCGGCAGGGAAATGGAATCCAGGATACAATAATGTTATTGGTAATTACTAAACGACTCTGATTCATTCCTGCCTCACCGGGTCAATAGTGCACAAACAAGCTGGCCATGCTGTTCTCGCCCCCCCCCCGACATACATGTACAGTTTGTACACATACACACGTAAAAATCATTTTGAACTGAAAGAAACCTTTTCATTCATTCACCACTATAGATCTCTTCTATTAGTAATATTACTAATGGATAAGTAGACAACTCACCATCGGGAAGGAAGATAACGAAGTTTGGTCGTGTATCTCCTGGAGCCCTGGCAGACAAGACCTCGCGAGCCAGAAGGACAGTCAGCAATACGACTGGAACCATATCGCCTGTTTTTGATCTTGCGCCGCGGTAACTGTATTTCCATGAAGTGAACGTGAATAGCAATGAAAACGTAAATCTACTGTCTAGTTCTGTGTGGTTACCATGGTTACAGTATGCCCGAAGTCTACACTACTCTAGGTCTACAGACAGTGCAGTCACAGTGTGTTCCAGTTCGTCACGTGATCGAGTTCAAGGTGCAGGTTTGGGGAAGAGAATCCGCACTTGGCGCGGGACTGAACGTCTACAGCCTTACACAATGTCTTCGTTGCTATTACTTCACATAATTATATGCATCTACTTCGAAGTAGCGGAGTGCGCGGTCATGGTATAGCTAGGGAGGTGTGTCTGTATGCAGGACAACACACATGTACATGTACCTGTAAATTTTGCGACAATGAAACCCGAGCAGACAAATGATTGAGATTGGACACATCTGGACTTTGGTATATTTGTGGTGTTGTGTAGGATGGAGTTCGGTTCTGACAATAGCTGGTGTGTGAACCCGCTATGTATGTCATGGCTGTGAGCCAATGCTTTATAGTTATAAGTCTACATCTCGTTGAACATTGCAGCGTACATATTGCTCAATATTCTGCCCAATGCACGTGCAACCAATTGCGTACTCAGCACCCAGCGCCAGACATCCCAATGCACATACTGCCTCATGTAACCGCGCTCTCCAATATTGTATACGGTATAGCCATTATGGTGTGCGGGCCATCATGTTTTGCTGTACAGCGGACAATAGTACTTCAAAAAAGTACATAGAAAACCCAGCATGCTGTTGGTTACAAATGGTGAGGTGAAACCGTAAAGGCATCCTTAAATCAAACAAGTATGTTTCCAAATGTGCAAACATTAGGAGAAGTAAGTAACTAAAACATATCTCTGCTGACGGACGTGAACAGCCATGATAACAATCTCTGGACATAGCCGCTGCATGCATGTTTTCTTGCGATAATTAGAAATACGTATGCGGGGACATCATCATTAATCAGCATGCCAATCCTTCCACTACATGCTGGTGGCACATCCTGTGGCCAATGTAGCCACAACCCACTTGCGGGCATGTCCATGTTAACCGAGATGAGGCGGCTTCGGTAAGCCTCTGGGATCTTCCAGCACTGGTGTGACATCGGCAGTTCTAACCAAGAACTTCAGCAGATCATTCAGCATCTCAGTACGCACCTACCAGTAGAGTGAGAAAAACATGCAAGAGGAATGCCCAGAGTCAACAGAACAGAAGAGTTTTGCGTGAAAAGCTATTTTGAAGGCAGTGCACTCATGTCCAAGAACAAGAAGAAGGAAACGAATATGATTTTACTGACATACTGGCAGAAAACCGTCCTCACTCAAATAGTTATTATTCATTCGGGCACTGGTTATGACTTCACCGTTAGCCTTAGGCTACGGCTTACCTTTTGATAATTCGGATCGCTGTAGACGTTATTGAGCTCCCGTTTGTCCGTTGCCAAGTCGTACAACTCACTGACACCTTCAGGTCTATAGACTAGCTTGTAAGTAGCTGTCTTGGCCATGATGGCCCTGGGACAGCCTTCCTCCACCTCCTCTCTTCCTCTAGGATAGAAACTACAAAGAATGGCAAAAAAAGACCAGCGTTGGCAGATGTTGTCGACACAAATGTATGGCATAACACAAACAAGCAGTTTGGGCAAGTGGTATGTGACTATGTGATGACGTCATCAATATGCTCAGCTGGCTAGATCAGCGTTTGCTGTTTGGGGAACGCTCAGCTTTCCTTCCACTGAAGTACTCTCGGGACCAGGGTGTCCTGGTGAAGCAGCAGTATATTATAAGTTTGAGACCGAATATTTGACATAAGTATAACACCAGCTGTGCTCTGTATTCACATAGAACTTGATAGAATGATGTCACACACATATCCTATTTGCTGTGATTATTGTTCCTCTTGGATGTTTGAAGACTGACTGTCAGTCTGCAGGAAGCATAAGCTCCTATTTTTGGAGAAGCCAACTTCTTCACTTATCATCGCCAAAGGTGCAACATTTTTAGTTTTTCCATGCTTGCACAACTATAAAGAAATTTGTCATGCTGGCTTCTGTGTGATGCTCATCGTGCAAACTTCAAGGTCTTCCTTACTTTCTCTTCGGGTCGGCATAGCTTTTTGCTTGTTCCGGATCGTTGGGTTCAAATTCTCTGAAGTATTGATATCCACCTTCGCTGTAGACCGTGCGATTCATATCACCAGCATCACCCATCAACTCAGGGAGAAGACTTCTAGCAAAGTGAATGTGAGATACGTTCACCTGGACATTCAGAGACAAACAAAGACCACACTAAGTATGCAGCTGCTGCTGCATAGAACACGATACAACATTGGACGAAATCTCTTTGAAGAAGACCTGTCCAATTGCAGGCATGTTCAATATAGTCCGATCTCATGATCAAGTTCGTGCCCGGAATCAGTCGAGAGTGAGCGCATGTTTGGAGGTGTAGGGCTACACAGTGATGGGTGCAGCAGCTTCACAATGCCTGGTTTTATTGTGCAGCGTTGTGCTCGGACCAAACGGGCCTCACCCACATGCCATGGTACTCGCCATTGATACACATGCTCCATATGCATTCAATCAACTTGCCTGAGCCATCACAGTTAGCGTGTAGAAGAGATCGAAGACATTGACTGGAGCCTCCACCACATGACCTTTCACACCACCGGGAATCCGACCGATGAGAGGCACACGTGTTAGGATGTCATCCATTCCACCTGGCCATTTCTCCACAAGATGATAGTCACCACTGAAGTCTCCATGATCAGATGTCACAAAGATGGCAGTGTTCTTGGCTATGTCGGGCAGTGCATCAATTCCCTTTACCAGCTCGCCAAACATCTGCAGGCAATGATCATAGGAGAGGTGTCAGACAGTCAGACTTAACTCTAGAACTCAGCAATGTTCAATCTGTCACATTCACTGACCTTGTTCTTCAAGAAGTAAGTAATTATTTCTCCACCGAGCAGCATCACTAGGGTTGGCTCAGTGTACAGGACAGCAATGTAGATAATAACGTGTTTGGAGACATTGCTAGTCATTACATTTGTACAGAACTTGACCTGAACAATCATACCGATCATGTGCAACATGCAATTGCCTTTTATGCTCTATCTCCAAATGCTATGAGAGCAAATTTCTTCAGTGCTTCATCAATATTTTGTTGACAACATTTCATTTCATGACTCAAACCAAAAATATAACTTAATTGGGTATATAATAGTATGGAAAGTAAAGTTGTCACATCTATGTTACCGCCGGCAACATCATTTGAGTTCAAAAACAAAGTCAGCTCAGGATTCTTCTCATGTCAGGTCACCACCCAGTCTGATTATACCCTGCATTGGTGGACAAGGGTCTAGATTTAAAGTGACACTCCACCAGTTAAGCTAGGCAGGACATGGTGTTCAGATACTGCTAAATAGGCACACAACTGATAGTACTCTGAGATCTGAATTATCCTACACAGGATCATCGGAAGCTACAGTGCTGGCAACTGAAAGACCCCCAGGGGGTCGGATTTCAGTTGCCAGCACTGTATTTCATGGCGGTGCATGTACTTTCATCCATCTGAAGTGCTTCAAAGTATTCCTCTGGGGCCTCCCCAAAATTTCGACACAAATCACTGCGTATTATTGAATCACGGGAGTACCTGGGGAAAGACAATACAGACTGTATCGGCTGTAGCGGGTCAGAGGCCCCTGCTGCTTTATGTACAACATTGAGCCATATCCTTACCCAGTCCACATAGCTGACCCGACCCAGGTAGATGGCATTGGTCCTGTCGAAAAAGGTCTGGTTGAACGATTGCAGGTCGTGATATGTGATGTAGCTGTTGTGGTACTTTGGCTTGTTTGCTATGTTAGGAGGGCGGAGTGGTGCCAGTTTTGATACTTGCTCCGGTGTATACCTGTGTAAATCGTAAATAAAACGTACAGGTCAGTATGCCATTATTATGGAATGTGAAGAGCGCGCAGGCAAGACATACCATTGTAATTCAAATAACGGGAGAGGACTAAATGTACATTGAATTTCTCCACTCAGCACATGCCCCGGCTCCCACGAACACGCGCGCAGTGAGGCAGATTAACATTGATTGCGTTGCAGGCCTCCCCTCCCTCTACAGTCCTCCAAAGGCCTTGCAGCTTATGCTTATGACTGGACAAAAGCTCTAGATCGTGATATGCGGCGCAGCGGCGCTTAGCATCATCGAAGTGACACACTACTTCAATGCACACTGATATCTGAACATTTCGATGCATTATGACATAATGCACATTGTGACCCGTGTACGCCAAAGTCATGATTTCACTTACATGTCATAGTAACTTTACCTACATACCATTGTAACTTTACTTGATATTCACTGTTTTGAGGGAAAGATGCAAACAGGAAAAGTCTGGAGAAAAAAATTGATTGTCACCACCAGGACCCCAACTTTACTTGAATACTTACATATCATAGTAATCATACGGTGCACCGTATGGTGGGTGAGATCCAATGCCTGGAATGAACAGTACGAACGGCTCTGGCGGGTTGTTCTGCATGAACTGCACACTGTGTAGAATACCCCTGTAGTCACCGCTGGCACTCGAGTCATTTCCATATTTGGGTGATCTGCTACCCTGGTATCCATAGTAACCAGGCTCGCCGAAGGGATACGGATTTGGTCCCTCGGGGACGCCCGTGTCGGTCGTCCAGTTGGTGACTGAGAGAGGAAACGCAGCTTGTGAAAACATATCGTTTTTGCCGTGCCACTCGACATGGTAGCCGGCGTCTTTCAGATAGCGGAAGAAGTTTTCCTCGTAATCCTGCACCAGGTGTGTCTGTGTGCGATGTCCCAGTACGTGCATATACCGACCAGTGATCATAGCACAACGACTCGGTGCACACTGTGTGTGCAGGACATGAGCTTCCTTGAACACCGTTCCATTAGCGGCCAGTGCATCCAAATTTGGCGTGCGGACAAATGGATGGCCATAGGCTCCAATACTCTCCGCTCTTGTTTCTGTTGCGTTACTGCAACAGCACTAAGGGTAAATGCCCATGCACACTCTCTCAGTCCAACACAACCATCACACTCCGGTAGGAATTACGAACTATACTTGATGAAGACCGAAGGAGAAGTCCCGAACACCAGGAACAGAGTAGGCATGTAAACAGCACAGGCACGCAACAGTTACCGCTGGTGCATGCGAGGTGCATGTGCGTACGCGAAGGTGTGAAATAGGAAGCGGGGTCAAATTACATATGGATGCACTATGCCAAATATATAGGCACAGGTAGGTGACTGTACATCTCCCCCCGAAAAAAATGCGAACGGAGGGACACGAGAAAGTGTGGAGCAAAGGAGAGAGGAAAAGGAACAATAGCAGTTCTGGAGCGGGTACCAACGTGAGCATTACTCAGAATGATAGAGAGAAAAAAAACATGAAAAGAACACAGTCATAGTTCAACTGGAACACATGGAGTAAACAGTGTTACTGTGTTCAGGTATTGGCAGCATAGCGTTGCGGCGCATGGCGAACACGGCTGGATGGTGGTCGGCGACCGGGTGGCAGAGGCTTAGCAACTCTAGGAGACTGCGGCACAGGCAGAAGAGGTGGCAGAGTAGAGTTAGCTGGTAGTTGCAGGGCAACATGCACAGGAGCCGGAACACCATACTCAACCTCATACATGGGCTCAATGGAGGAGGGTGAGCGGGAGGGATCAGGGCGTTTGGCTGGCGTGGATGGCAACGCACGCACGTGGCGACGATTTCGGCGGACAGATGACCCAGGAGTGAGGTCGATCGTGTAAGAGCGTTCGGACAGGCGGTTCTGGACGTGTCCTGTTTTGTCCATATCGGGGACATACACAGGAGCACCAGGGGCGAGAACAGGCAGCAGTCGAGCACGGTGGCGTTGATTGTAGCGATCAGCCTGCCGAGACCTGGAAGATGTTTCTTTGTCGGCAAGGGCGGTCAAATCGGGCCAGGCTGGAGCAGGGAGGGGTCCTGGTAGCCGGGAGCGGATTTGGCGGCCGAACAACAGCTGTGACGGTGAATAACCGTTGGCCAATGGCGTAGACTGGTAGGCCAAGAGAGCGGAAGGCAAGTCATCATTCTTGAGGATGAGCTGCTTGGCTGTCTGAACGGCACGTTCTGCAGCGCCGTTGCTTTGGGCGAAGCGAGGACTTGACGTGCGATGGGCAAACCCAAGCTCGGCAGCAAATGCACGGAAGCTGGCACTAGCAAATTGTGGACCGTTGTCAGACACTAGCGTGTGTGGAATACCATGGGTAGAAAACACGGAGTGGAGAGAGGCAATCACAGCGGCAGACGTAGTAGTGGTAAGTTGTTTGACTTCGATGTAGCGCGAGAAATAGTCGACAACAACTAGGTAAGTGGATCCTTTGGCTGCGCACAGATCACACGCGATCTTTGACCATGGAAGAGATGGGAACTCGGACGAGATGAGCGGCTCGGCTGGGTTAGGACGGGCCTTGGCACAGGTGGCACAAGACATCACATACGACTCAATGTCCGTAGACATACCAGGCCACCACATCACAGCGCGCGCACGAGCACGACACTTACCAACGCCTTGGTGACCCTCGTGAGCACTGGCAAGGGCGGCGTTGCGCTGGGATGCAGGGATGATGACACGTTGGCCACGGAATATGAGACCATCAGCAGTTGAGAGCTCATCACGAACAGCGAAGTACGGGCGGAGGCTAGCGGGGACCGAGGTGGGCTTGGCTGGCCACCCGTTGAGGATGAGGGCACGGAGGCGACACATGTCGGCATCAGCGTTGGTCGCGTTCCGAACGTCGACCAAGAGCGGGTCGGTGGAGCAATGCGATGTGACGGCAGACACATGCAGCTGTACTTCATCAGCAAGATCACTAGTAGGCGAGGACTCTTGCGGAGCACGGGATAGGGTGTCGGCAATGACGAGTGATTTGCCAGGCACGTGGATAGCGGTTGGGTTGTACCTCATCAGCCGCATCAGGAGTCTCTGGCATCGCAGAGGAGAGCGGGCGAGATCAGCGGAGTTGATGAGAGGCACGAGAGGCTTGTGGTCAGTCTCGACTGTGAACTGAGGACCGCCGTAGATGTAGTGGTGGAAATGCTCGCATGCCCAAACGATGGCGAGACACTCTTTCTCAATCTGGGCATAGCGCTGCTTAGTAGGTGATAGAGAGCGGGACGCATAGGCAACAGGGCGCCAGCGGGAGCCATCAGGCTGCAGGAGGACAGCACCCAGTCCGTAGCTACTGGCATCAGCACTAATACGGACGGGCTGGTCGGGCGAGAACAGTGCCAAGCAGGGAGCAGTAGTAGCGAGTTCCTTGAGGCGACAGAAGGCAGTTTCTTGCTGGGTGTCCCACTGCCAGGCGGTGTCGGCCTTCAGTAGAGCACGGAGCGGGGCACTGACATTGGCCATATCTGGCACAAACTTCGACAGAAACGTGAACATACCCATAGCACGGCGTAACTCGGGCACATTGGTCGGTGACTTCAGAGCTTGGATGGCAGACACCTTGGCTGGGTCTGGGCGGACACCGTCAGCACCGATGAGGTGACCCAGGAACGTCAGGGACTTCATACGGAGGCGACTCTTGGCGGGGTTGAGGAGTACGCCTGCAGAAGCGAGAGCTGCGTGGACAGCAGTGAGGGCAGCATCGTGCTCAGCTAGAGTGGCACCGAACACGAGGATGTCATCCATGAAGACGACCACGTTGGGAATGTGCCCAACGATTTCCAGTAGGCGACGCTGGAAAACCTCTGGCGCACTGGTGATACCAAAGGGTAGACGGTTGAAGTGAAACCGGCCAAACGGTGTCATGAACGTAGTGAGTGACGCACTGTCGTCAGCAAGTGGAACTTGCCAGAACCCAGACGCCGTGTCAAGCGACGAGAAGACCTTGGCTCCGGACAGCTTGCCCAGGGTGTCTTCGATGGTCGGCAGAGTGAAGTGTGAACGCTTCACGGACTGGTTCAGGCGTTTGAGATCCACGCAGATGCGGATGGAGCCATTCTTCTTGAGCACGGGCACCATGGGCGCACACCAGTCGGTCGGATCGGTGACAGGAGAGATGACTCCCATCTGGACCATCCGGTCAAGTTCGGTCTTGACCTTGGCTTGCAGGTGGATGGGAACTCGTCGTGCGGTCTGGCAGTGATATGGTTGGGCATTGTCTTGCAGCTCGATGGTAGCTGCAGGACCGGACATGCGACCAATGACAGGAGGAGCGGACGGAGGGCTTGCGGATGCCTCGGACACATCGCAAGACAGGAGGTTCAGGTCCTGGCACACACTGCGGCTCAGGAGGTTGCTGGGGCCATTAACAACAATAACACGGAAAGTGACGTTGCGGTCCTTCCAGGAGCTGGCAGCAACAAATGCGCCGTGTATGGGTAGAGGTTGGCCGTCAGGTCCAGTGACCTTAGTGGAGATCGGGGTGAGCTTAGGTTGAGGACTGAGGCTATTGTAGGAAGGCAGTGACAGGAGTGTGCAGTCTGCGCCAGAGTCCAGCTTGAACAACACTGACTGGCCATTGATAGGGAGCTCAACAAGCCAGGGTTCAGTTGAGTCAGGAATGGATACTGAACTCAAAACACAGATACTGGGTTCCTGTGACTCGGATGAAGCACTACCCATAAAACAACTAGCACTAGCACTAGCACTAGCAGAATCACTCACCGGATGGTCAGACATCTCACTCGCGCCCACTTGACGAGAGCTACGACACACTTTGGCAAAGTGACCACGACGCTGGCACTTACGGCACTCGACGGACCAAGCAGGACACTCGCGGCGCGAGTGACCACTGGATGAGCCACAGCCGGAGCAGGGAGCGCGCGGAGCAGAGGTTGCTGGAGGGCCACGTGTCGAGTAGCTAGGCGCGGACTGGCGAGATGCAGCCGGAGCATTCTTCGGTCTGCCAGTTCCACGAGATTGTTTGTGATGTCCGCGAGCGACAGCGGCAGCGACGGAGGGCTGAGTGGCTGCGGAGCGCTGAGTGGCTAGCTGGATTTCGAGGGTCTCAGCTGCCTTGGCCTCCTTGAGAACATCGGCGAGGGTGAGGGAGCCTATGTCCTTTTTCTGCATCGCCTTACTCACTTCAGAATCAGCCATGTGGGCGACGAGGTGATCGCGGATCCGTTCTGACGGCTTGTCGAAACGGCATCTCGCCGCGACAGAGTGGAGTCGGCTTGAGAACGTGGCTACGGACTCACCGGGGAGCTGGCGGAGACGAGCGAACTGCGTCCGTTCGTGGATAACATTGTCCGCAGGTGCAAAGTACTTGTCGAAAGCATCGACCACTTTATCGAAGTCGTCCTTGTCGGAATCTTGGGCGAAGGACAACTCACGCTGGAAGATATCATCCGCAGTTGGGCCCAGAGAGTAGATGAGAGTGGAGATTTGGACATCTGCGGATTCGGAAGAGAGTTTGGTAGCAATCTGGAAGCGTGTGAATCGGCTTTTCCAGCGGGGCCAATTCTCAGGTGCGGAAAAGTCGAAGCTTTCAGGGGGCTGAAATTTCGCCATGGCGAGCGGGTCCGGTGGCGAGGGTTCGGGGTACCAGTTCTGACACCAAGTGTTGCGTTACTGCAACAGCACTAAGGGTAAATGCCCATGCACACTCTCTCAGTCCAACACAACCATCACACTCCGGTAGGAATTACGAACTATACTTGATGAAGACCGAAGGAGAAGTCCCGAACACCAGGAACAGAGTAGGCATGTAAACAGCACAGGCACGCAACAGTTACCGCTGGTGCATGCGAGGTGCATGTGCGTACGCGAAGGTGTGAAATAGGAAGCGGGGTCAAATTACATATGGATGCACTATGCCAAATATATAGGCACAGGTAGGTGACTGTACAGTTTCTACACATGAAACAGAGGCACAGAAGCAGAGAGAAAAGTTCAGTGTGTTAGATCAATGCATCCTCCCATACAGCACTTGGTACTTATCTTCATTCCTTATATAAGGTGTTTTAGATCAATGATTCTGCAACCAAGAAACTAACACAAACATATCATGGTCTGAATGGAGCCAATTCAAGCCATACACGTCCACTTCAGCAGATCAGACAGTTTACATGGGTAAATTTGAGCAGAACTCTGGAATCAACAATGTGGTCAAGACCTGAAAATGATATCAGCTCCGTTTCGCAGCCCTCATGTCTGGTCATAAGCTCCCTTTGGGGGTTTGGGGATCGGCTCCCATTCCAGTAGCAGACATCTCCACGCGGACAGCAAGCTAGATACCAAGCTACCTGAATACTGGTGTCTTAGATGTCAAACATCACGTTCACCGTTGAATCCCTCCATGCACATGTAGACTACCGTCTGAAAATTCTTTTCCTCCGAATGATCGTGGGATGGAATCACAAGTACACTACTGGCGACGAGCCCACCACTATTTTACTCAGTGGAAACCTATCAGGCCTCCGTATTGCTACGAGATCAAACAGTATTGCAGGACCGCAGGAGTACCAAATAAACGGTAGTATATTGCTGCAGCTACTCTTGATGATCTTACCATCCGGAACATAGATGATGAAGTTCGGCCTATCGTCCCCGGCTTGTCTTGCCGCTTGCCCGACACCAGCGCTGCAAATCACGGCTATCAAGAGGTGCCATACTATTGTCGGACAGGTCATGAATGCCATTGCTAGTGGAGGCCGTCTCGTATCATGAAAGCCAAATCAATCGGTCCGAATATTTGCTGGCCGCTTTGCCATTCGGGCTGGTGTGAAAATAATAGTATTATCATGGAATAGTTGAAGGTCAGTGGTTTGAAACTGTATTACTTACTGACTGAAAGTGAAGTCAGAAGTCAGAAGTCTGTACTGTACATGTAGTATACATGTACATGCAGTAAGTCTGGACTGTTAGTGTTACTAGTGTTAGTGATAGAAGTGATTCATTCGCTGGAATACATGTACACAGTACAGTCATGTAGATCTACATACGGAAAGGCGTCCTGGATTATTGAGTTGGAGGCTGCTTTAGTGCTTAGTTATGTTGTCAAGTGACCAGACACAGACTCACTGTAGGTGGAGCGGATCATGCCCACCATGTACATGAGCTGTCAATGACGACGATGGCACTGCACTGGTCAACCACTCACTCCATTATGCCACTGTACTGGGCTTTGAGGATGTGACCAAGATAATAGCATGGGGTCATCCACTATTTTATCTCCTTTCTCCTTGTCATAAGCCAGCAACTGAGTGAGGCTACGACGCTATGCATGGCGACCGGCCTAATCATGTTTGAAGATCCCGTGAAATCTACAAAAAAATTCCATGCAGTAATTTCAAATTTTGCCCCGCTTCGAAGTACATTCTCGAAAGATCATGGAGTCGATTGCATTTGTTTGAATTCAAGCTCTTGGGACAACATACTGCAAATGCCTGGTATATCCCTCTAGCTTGGGTATCAAATAACGCAGAAAATGCCAAGACAATGAAAAGATGAAACGAACAAGAAGAAAAGGATAAAAGGAAGCGGTTCAGGGTATCTCTAGCCCAGCAACGCCCATGTCATTCTGGCATGATGCTGTGGTACATTTACTACTATCAGATATGCATCCTTTGATACTTTATAACAGCATACAACAGGTACTACTGTTGGACGCATAGCAGCCCTGGAGACGTGTACCTTTACTAATGGGTACTTGTAAAATCCAGGACGTACACAGATTCAGAACTGCACGAGTTTGTGATACCAACTTTGCTGATAGTCCGCAAGCCAAGATTCATAATTGCATGGGTGTCATAGTATGCAGCAGTGGCAATGAGTAGCTTACACAATGTTAGATGATGCCATTTGCTCTGGTCGACATATTTTAAAATAGTTCTTGTGATCTACTTCTTTTTGAAGTAATACTACCAACATTTCAGCATAAAGTGTATGATTGCGCTTCATCATCAAGTAATTCATTCATCAGTTAAATGTCATACAGCTATTTTTCAGATTGCTCCGCTTTCCATGCCAATCTCAATTCAGCGAAACTTGCAGCGCCGGTAACCGGCTGGCAGATTGTTCGCCATGCTTCGTCGATGAGTGCCTTGGAACGGTCACTGAGCAAGTGCTGTTGTCCCCCACCTACACGAACCTTTCCCTGGTTCATGCCTGCGTCGGGCTTCAATCCGATTGCCACGTTACGATTGCGCTTCAGTGGCAGTTCATTGTACTGCGATTCGTGTTCCTTCATGAATGCAAACGTTGATTTGTGCACAGCCTGTGCGATCGTGGCCGTGTCGCTGATGCCCATGAAAGCAGCTATACGATCCACTTGCGCTGGCAGGTCTTCTTTCATATCCTCGTAGAACACCCACAGCACGTCGGGATCGGCATGCCGTGGCCACCACGATGCCAAGTGGTGGAGTATTCCGCCGGGTTTGGGTCGTGTTATGAAGTGCTCAGCTACGTACGTTTCAAGTGAGATCTCGCCGGGCTCAAACATCCAACCTTCCATGAATTTGAAGCTAGACACAGCAGTATCGTATGGATGGCGAATGACAATTATGTAACGTCCCCCCTTCGGTGTGAGCGGTTCCCAAAAATGCGTCTTGAACAGCCGTGGTTTGAAGCGCTGGTCTCGATCCAGGCTGACTTCTGTTTCCATGGAACCTTCTAAAAATGGCACTACTTCGCTGATCTCTTCAAACTCCATGTCACCACCGCTCCTGAGTTGATGGGAAATTTGCTGCATCCACGTCGTGCCGGACTTGGGAGGAGTGGAAATGACAATGTCGTCCTTCTCCAGTTTGAAATCTTTTCCTGCTTCACGGCTATCTGCAGATCCCAAACGGGAAAATCGATCTCGGAAAACAGCAAGAGCGGCTATCTCCTTTTCTAGTTGTGCCTCATCCATCGTTGTGTTTGTGATATCTTTGATTTGGGGTGAATGCAACCTTTTTTTCTTTACTGCAAGACACTATTATCACAACGTACTTATAACTTGTAACTAGTACGAGCCGCGTGGGCTGAGCTGTGAGGTAGACCTACAAGGACTTAGGTGCCGGTGCCACCCTCTGACTCGTTGCACTTCATATTGTAATGTAATACAGTAACTAACTGTTCTCGAGTCCGCAATGTAATCACAAACCGCCACCAGCAGCACACTGACCTACAATAGCACTACAAAAAATTGGCTCGACATGATAGAGTCATAAAAATGATTGTCACGATTGAAAACCATTGAAAGCGCGACGTCACAAGTCAAGAAAGCACCAGTCTACATTTTGTAGTCGAGGCAGTCGCGCACGACATCGGCTCATCGCATCGACGTTTCATACATCTTTACTGTTGTGCCTACGGCCACGCCATACTACTTACTTTAACCGTATGGCATCTGGCCCCCAAGACCAGTCCGGGGCTCTACAGACAGTACCAACCGGTTTATGCAGTATGAGATTTCAACGGTCATTTCGCTGATAATTCCAACGTAATCAAATGGATTCGTCGTCAGGCCCAGAGTACACGGTCACCGTCACAGTGGATGTTCAGCGTCACATTGGTGGAGCTTCATGCTTGCCGACACTCAAGGTAAGCAGCGTCTTTTGCGTGATGATTGGGGGTAAGTGGATTTTGCTCGGAAAATGACCAGGTTGTGCACGGGTTATGCTCGCAGGATGCTCGGGAAAACAGCCAATTCTGCTTTTATATGCTTCACCAAATTGAAGACGAAAAGAACAGATAATCGTCATGAAAAAAGGACTCAGACCATTGTCAGGATGTGGACTGGGAGCTTTGTGGAAGTACAAGACAGTAATATGCAAGAGGAATACCAAATTCACAAGCAAATGCTGAACTTTTGGGAGACGACCTACAGTGGCTGCTAAAATATAATTCCAAATCGACAAGAAGCGCTATGTATGGTCCTTCAATAGCAGGTGTGTATATAACAGCCTCATTGGGCATCTGCTCTTGTTTTTTGTATGCCATTTTATGCTCCTTCTCAAAAAGGACCTGATTATGCCGTCAATTATGCCTTCAATTATGCCTTCAGTAGCAGGTGTATATAACAGCCTCTTTGGGCACCTGCCCTTCAAATAATAATTTTCTCACGCGAGGCACATGGGGTGGAAGTCAAGTTCTATGGGTTACCACTGCAAATATCGAAGAGATGTAAATCAACATGATAATCACTAATCAGTCATGATGATACCAGTATGCTATCTAAATACGTAAAATGCTGCATGTCGAATCTTCCACTCAGCAAACGTGCAAGAAAGCACCACCCCCTGCTCAATACACACGGTTTGGGGGAATTCACCCCTCTTCAGTTGAGCTTGAGTAGGCTGATGAAATATATGCTCCAGGAGCCACTAAATGTATAGTGGCTGCAGCAGCCCAAATATCAAGCTAGGGATACAAACTTACAAGGGCTGTGAGGGATGAATTCGCTGGAACACTGTGTATTGAGCAGGGAGTGGTGCTTCCTTGCAGGTTTGCCATGTGGAACGTTCAACATGCTCCTCGTCTGGTCAGGATGGCAGTCGTGAGTCAGTTACTTTTAAGTAAGTGTCAAGTCACTTGATACAACAGGAAGCGTGAGCTCAACCCAGGAGCTACCAACTCTGTTTACTATTAGTGCCCAAGTGGCTACTTCTGAGTTCGTATAGTGCACAAAAATTACCCTACATCTAATTCTTGTTTATTTTTCAAGAATATTCTGCAATGACATATTCAAGTTGAAATTCTGCAGAAACAGTTGTTTTCTTCCATTTACGTGCTACACAGTCCTCTTAAAGCAAATGGTTGTTTATCTAGCAAGTCATGTATCCGTAAAACAAGAACTAGAAAATGGGAATATATTTAAAACAGAAACTTTAACACTAGAATCAGGCACACATATCACGGTGTAGCAGTTGAATGGCAAGTCTATCTTTTGCCATGAGGTGGTTTTGGTAGTCCTCTGGGGTCTTCCAGCACAGGTGTGACATCGGCAGTTCGAACCATGAACTTAAGGAGATCAGTCAGCATTGCCTTACGTACCTACAGGAAGCCAACACAATGAAAAATGCAACAGATACTTTAACGTCAATTAAAGTTAACGATCTCCGGATTTTGTGGGTTAGCGAGGTGAAATTCTGATGATTTCCGTAACGACTTCAAATGTTAACAATTTTTTAAATTCGTTAAATTGTGAGAACTAAATGTTCGTGAACAGTACTGATCTTACAGTAAGTAAGTGCCGCCGGGGTAATCCCAGGTCAAATCCTACTGATAAAAGGGTATCGGGAGCTCAGGAATATACGATTGAGATGATATTTTTGTTTGCCACTGCTCCGTTTATTACAGACTTCGTACATGCCAATGATAATGTAATTCTTTGACTGAGTATGATGGAGCAATGTGGACATGTTGTCCCTCGGTGCTGCAAAGAACTACTTCGAAGTATGCACTTTCCAGGTAAATATGACTGCTCAGGGGATCTTATTTGCTTGTCACAGTGTTCCTCTTGCATTTATCATTATTCAGCCTACCCAATCAAATGAAGTTGGGTGGATTGACGTGGAAGGATATACATGTACTAATGCCGGCTGTGTTAGACAAGTTTACGCGTAATAGGAAAACCAAATACAGCAAATGCAGCTGCAGCAAAATGCCACAAACATGAGTGTTTAGTCTTTCAACAGGGATTGACTGGCTAAAAAAGTTGCAGGTCTTCTCATCTGGTTGATTCTGTACCAGTCAAAATTGATTCACTGAAGAAACGAGTAGTGTACGAAGTCCCTAGAAAGAGAATGAGGAGAGTTATGATCAATAAGGTTTCCTTCCGGTGTTTGGTTTCTGGGCACCGTAACCACGCCAACTTAAACTATTCTATCCTCTCACAGTTTGATAATTCGGATCACTGTAGACATTGTTGAGCTCTCGTTTGTCCGTTGCCAAGTCGTACAGTTCACTGACGCCTTCAGGTCTATAGACCAGTTTGTGAGTGGCTGTCTTGGCCATGATGGCCCTGGGACAGCCTTCCTTGATCTCTTCTTGACCGCGTGGGTAATACCTGTGACAGTGTGAGTCACACCAAGCATTCAGTGTTGGGTAAAGGACTAGTCTTTGTAATATCATTGCAATGCAGCGTTCAAAGACTTTACTCTTGCATGATTCCATGGACTCGCAAACGCCGCTGTCAAATTCATGTTTACATCAGACTTTATATTTGTTTTCATTTCAGCTGGCAATTGAAAAAGCTGAACGAATGGCTACATGTGCACTCCATTGGTAGAGGTAAGTTTGAAGTGTACTGAGCATCCTGCATGCTGGCTGTTGACGTGAATACTACACCCTGTACTTTCGGAACTCAATGTACGTGCATAGTTGTGCGGTGTGTATAATGTATGTGCATAGTTGTGCGGTGTGTATAATGTATGTGCATAGTTGTGCGGTGTGTAGGCTACGATGGCTGTATTGTTGCTATGACATCGCGCGGTAAATAGCTAGGCTATGCGAATCACGAAAACACCTTGAGACTTACAAGTTGTCCTTGTTGGCATATGCATGCCGTTGTTCCGGATCATTTGCTTCAAATTCTCTGAAGTATTGATATCCACCTTCACTGTAGACTGTGCGATTCATATCACCAGCATCACCCATCAACTCGGGTAGAAGACTTTTAGCAAAGTGGATGTGAGATACGTTCACCTACATGGAAATACAATTTGGAGCAATGAAAACTCTGCCATATATGTAGATGTACTCAGATACTCAGTAGCAGGATGGCCATACAACATGCTATTCTGCATATTACATGTTCAGTCAGACCTCGCATAACCGCACACATCCGTTTTCCACAAAAATATCAGGATAGGCGGGGGAACTGGATAATTGAACACACATACTGTATGTATGCATGGCATATGCTGTTAATCGATAACCAGCTATTTTCTTCCGGATGGCGAGGGATCCGGATAAACGAGGTCTGACTGTTCATAATACACAACAGCAAAGCATGACTACTACTGAGTAAGTCAGAGTTACAGCTGAGGACTAGCCCGCTAGCTATGAGGCCACATGCGGAACTTTAACAGGAGGCATGAGAGCAGAAAAGTACCAGAAACATCAGGCTCACTGCCAAAAGTACAACTTTACATGAAGAGCATAGCTGCTCAGTTGGTGATTGTGGGTAATAGTTCCTATCTCAATCTCTTACATGCACATGCACATGCACATGTACCACTATTGCATAGTACTGTTATACTAATTTCACAAACCGGCTTTGGCGTACTTACATTTTCAGAACTTTCAGTTCATTTCTTTCACTAACCAAACAAACACTAGCACACATCTTACAAAGGTAACTGCTTCTCAACACCAACACTTTCTGCTCACCCAACCTGGTCTTTGCGGCCCTTGTACCTTTTAAAATGGCGTGCCCGTATAATGTTCTGAAACCAGAGGACTTGCTAAATGTTTTCTTGACAAATCTTTGATACAGAAATTCTTGGTCCTATCAAGTGGATCACACTGACGGATCGAGAGCACGTTTTATGTCGAGTGTATCGCACGTATGTGTGTAACAATTAGCAAAGCAGATGGCGTGATGGTGCACCACTATGCACACCCTTTATGCCTAGAAATACACTAATCTGATTCCGAACAAGCATGCCTTGGTTACCTTAGCCATCACAGTTAGCGTGTAGAAGAGATCGAAGACATTGACTGGAGCCTCCACCACATGTCCCTTCACACCGCCGGGAATCCGACCGATGAGAGGCACACGTGTTAGGATGTCATCCATTCCACCTGGCCATTTCTCCACAAGATGATAGTCACCACTGAAGTCTCCATGATCAGACGTCACAAAGATGGCAGTGTTCTTGGCTATGTCGGGCAGTGCATCAATTCCTTTCACTAGTTCTCCGAGTATCTGGAAGGAGACGGTAGGGAACATGACCACAGAAAATTCCATTTCGAATTACCTGTGACTTGAACACTTCTATGATAAAGCCAATCACCGCCTTAAAAATACACATCATAAAAAGACGCATTGATGGCAATTTTTCTTTACTGTTGTTGAAGACCATAACCCACTCTCTGAGCACTGGTTCTAAATTAGTGCTGAGTCGGGTAGCGTTTTCTTTGGGTATCGGGTTCGGGTAGGTTTCCACGGGTAGCACGGGTACCCAATCGGGTAATGTTTCCATGGTAATACCACACTGCACCCCTTCCCTTACACACTGGGTGGACATGCAGGGTATTACATGAATTTGTACACATGCACTGCACATGATGTCGTCTGCGACTTCGGGTTTTCGGGTACTATTCTGTACCCGACTACCCGAGGTCCTCACGGGTAGCACGGGTACCCGACTACCCGTGTACCAGTCGGGGAGATGTCCTATCTAGGACATCGCACTCTGAATGAGTCTGATTGGTTACCTGTCCCAGAGTTGTCATGGAAGCGTCGGTCGCGCACACGCGATGAAAAGAAGTGCTGCGTGAGCATTTCTGAATGTATGTGGAGGATGCACGATCGTAATGGCGATGGATTTCTTTCCGAATTGGTCAAGTTTGAGGGAATAGGCGGAGAATATCAGACATCGGCGGGGATTGAGGTAGTGTATATTCGATTCGCCATCGAATACCCGACCGAATGGCCGTTTTCATTTGGGGATTTCATGTAGGGTTTCTCGTAGCCACGCGGCGCTTCTTTGGAAACGATTGGTTCTAATTTTGAATGTTTTGCCTTTTGTAGTACTACTCCCTGGTTTCTTAACGCCCCGTGCGTTCATTTCGCCCCAAACCTGGCCATGCAGAGGAGGAAGACGAGGCAGCAGGCGCTAGGCCCATAAAATACTGCCTGGAAGATATTATTTGGCCGAAGCTTGCTGTTGGCGTTTTTGATTTCTTGGATACGACAGCTCTTGGCTAAAACTGGACCTTGGACGGTCTTTCTTGGATATCAACCCAGGACTTGGTGGTCATGGACGTATCGCCATCGCTTTCAGCCAGATCCTTCTGCTGCCTGAAACCAATGGCGAAAGTAAAAACTTTATCGCAGCAGCAGCTACTGCTCTGGTGAAAGTGCGAACACAAATTGCTTCGCCAATCCTCTTGTGCACTTGCAATTTTCAATGCGACCAAAACGATTCGCTTGCCAGTTCCTTTGTCCAGGCGTACTCCACAACGAGGAAAATAAAATTCGTGAAGGCAAGAGGCAAGATACGAATCTCGACTCGCTTGAGGCAAGCCACCAGGAGAACGACAACTAATTACTTTTGAGACGAAAGGCCTTCGCTGCGTTTGTTTTGAGTGCGACAGTCATGTTCATCTTCCTCGGACGCGACACAAAGTTTTGAGTCACGTGTCACGATTACTATGGGAACTGCATAGTATGTATGCTGGGGCATGCTGGGTTCCGTGATGTCCTATCTAGGACATCTCCAGGACTGGTGTACACCCCTATTCTAAATGAGTCTGTGCTACATGTTACGTATGTAGAGAGGTGCTAGTATGAGAAGTAAGGAAGCTCGCAGGGTGAGGAAAAGCCCAGTATGCTTTTCAAACTAAGAAGGGATAGCCTTCTTACACATCTTACTTCTTACCCAGTCAACGTAGCTGACACGGCCTAAATATACCGCGTTGATTTTGTTGAAGACTGTCTGATTCAGCGTCTCCATGTCGCGAAACGTGATAATGCCGTCATGATACTTTGGCTTATTGGGTAGATTGGGAGGACGTAGTGGTGCTAGCTTGGCCACCTGGTCTGGAGAATACCTGCAAAGAGGGCATACAGGTGTCAAAAATAATGCTAGCGTGCTAGTTGGTTGGATGCTAAGGTGTTAGTGCTAGTGCTAGATGGTTGGATGCTAAGGTGTTAGGTGGTTGGATGCTAAGGTGCTAGTGCTAGGTGGTTGGACACTTCCACACCTACCAACCATCTCGGTTTGGCCGGGACCACCGTCCCGATATCGTAGGGTGGTACTAGGCACCCAAAAGTGCATTTGTCGCTTGCCTTGGCAAGATTTGTATACTATATACTGTGCCTAGGCATGTCATTGTCCCGATCTCAGATTTGCAAAGGTTGGCAGGCATGCACTTCCTGTAGTTGTATCTTCAACGGGTGTGGATGTGTGGATGTATGGATGTGTGGATGTGTGAACAACCCAGTCTCAAGTAACACTTGAATTATTCACACTGCTCTCGCTCCATTTTCGAATCTTCAAACAATCGTTACATTAAAATCTGTCAAGGCAACCACTCTGATATGGCGACCGCCTCTCCCAGGGCCAGAGGACCACTACAGCCGAGACCAAGGGGTGTTGTTTCTACTAATATCGACCTGGATAAGGAGACCATAAACCCACTTCAGACTATTGTCATGGGAATGGAGTACATTTGGCTTGCACGTCAAACAACCCCCTTGCACAATATATCAGTGTTTCAACCATCAGACAATGTCTTCACATACAAGTCCAGTGCACATGAAAGAAGCACCATTGGTTGCTTTCCGGCGCAAAATATAACATGTAATATTACTCAAGTACTGGACAGTCTATTGGAGAAACTTACATGTCAAAGTAGTCCAGGGGTGCACCGTACGGCGGGTGAGAGCCTTTCGTTGGCAGGAACACGACAAAGGGCTCCGGTGGGTTGTTTCTCATGAAGTCCAGGGCCTTCAAGATATCCTGGTAATCTCCAGAACTGCTGTCATTTCCAAACTTGTCTGATTTTCCAGACAGAAAGCTGTAGTATCCAACATCACCGAATTTGAAGGGGGATTTCCCCATTGGCACACCTGTTTTCGACGTCCAGTTTGAGACGGAGAGTGGAAATGCTGCTTGTGAGAACATATCATTCTTGCCATGCCATGACACGTAATAGCCAGCATCCTTCAGATAGCGGAAGAAGTTTGGTTCATACTCTCTCACCAGATGTGTCTGTGTACGATGTCCCAGTACGTGCATATACCGACCAGTGATCATAGCACAACGACTCGGTGCACACTGTGTGTGCAGAACATGGGCTTCCTTGAACACCGTTCCGTTAGCGGCCAGTGCATCCAAATTTGGCGTGCGAACAAATGGATGACCATAGACGCCGATGCTCTCCGCTCTTGTTTCTGTAAAACCATTATGTATGCAGAAAGCAGACGATAGTTTGCCATTGCTAGCCTACGCTCTAGTATCAATGAGTTTGTCTGTAATACCCCTACTTGAAGTAGGTACATACATATCCATGTAATCATGCAATGTACAGTAAAACCTGGTTTAAGTGACCACCCCACGGTGCAAGCAAAAGCGGTCGTTAAAGTCAGGTGGCATTTAGAAGCAGGTCCCACAGTGTCTGTGTAGAACTGTCTGTGCATGGAAAAACGGTCGTTAAAGGGGAAGTTAAGGCAAAAATTAAAATTTCACCAGTTGTAGTGTTCGGGGTGCTGAGTCGAATGGTCTTGGTCCGAGAAAGCTGAGACGCTCCCTTCCTACTTGAATCCCAATCGAACTCGCGCACTTCCACCGAAACTGGGTGACTGCGCCCTACGAGATGGGGATTTGTATGCAAAATGTCACTAAAAGCGCCATTTCGTTCTTATAAAAGCACGGATGACCGCGATTGGCCCATATGTTGTAGTCTTTTGGACACTGAGTCGACTGGTTTTGGTCCGAAAAGGCTGCGATGCAGCGTTCGCCCCTAATTCCCAATCGAACACGGTTGAACAAGCGGTCACGTGCTCCTGCGTACACCAGTCACCTGGTCACCGTGCCTGCAGGGTACAACTTACAGCCTGTTTTGACCTTTTTTGGGTGCAGTCCTGTCACTCGAGTTGAACCTTGGTGTGAAAGTTGTCACCTGCTGGCGTGGTGACCAGGTGATTTTGGCACCCAGGAGCACGTGACCGCTTGTTCAACCATGTTCGATTGGGAATTAGGGGCGAACGCTGCATCGCAGCCTTTTCGGACCAAAACCAGTCGACTCAGTGTCCAAAAGACTACAACATATGGGCCAATCGCGGTCATCCGTGCTTTTATAAGAACGAAATGGCGCTTTTAGTGACATTTTGCATACAAATCCCCATCTCGTAGGGCGCAGTCACCCAGTTTCGGTGGAAGTGCGCGAGTTCGATTGGGATTCAAGTAGGAAGGGAGCGTCTCAGCTTTCTCGGACCAAGACCATTCGACTCAGCACCCCGAAGACTACAACTGGTGAAATTTTGATTTTTGCCTTAACTTCCCCTTTAAGAGAGCAGGTGATCGCTAAACACAGAGGTCGCTTACACCAGGTTTTACTGTAGCAGCAGTAGTAGTAGTAACTAGAGGAAGTAACTAGGTGGATACATGTACTCATTATGTTTATGATCATGTACAAGTGAGAATCAAACCACGCGTCATTATGTTGAAAAGTCAGATACAGCGGTACATGTATTATGTACTCGTTGAGTAGGAGTGATAAATATTTGCCGCAAACCTCCTCCTATTCACCTCCATTCTAGTCTAGTTTGCCACATTTTCAGATAAAAATAGATTTATGGATGGAATGTACATGTCGATTTAATAGTGGTTGCTCCTACCGTCTGGCAAGTAGATGACGAAGTTTGGACGCTCGTCTCCTGGCGCTCGCGCCGCCCAGCCCAGGTAACTGAACGATGACAGCACCACAATGAATAACATTGCGGCGGCAGCCATTGCAGCTACGATTCCCTAGTCGTAAAGAGTATGTTTTCAATCACTGCTGGTACTGTAATGTTCGATATACATGTAGCTGTCAAAGATATGAGAATGCCGTCTTGTGCTTCATGCAATGCAGAGGTCTGCTTGGAGTCTGGGTGGATTATGAATGATGTAGACGACGTTCTGCAGAGCTTTCATCTTTCCTTATCTAGCGGTGCATGTATGGCTGTGGATGAGGCGTCATGATGCATAAAGTACACAGGGTTTTCATGACATCAGTTTGTCATATTCATTATGACGTGGTATGCGTGGAGTGATCTGGCTAGGCTCGATCGTGGGCTGGCCATCGCAGCGATTACGTGATTACGGAGTAGGTCTACCAGTTCGGTGTCTATTTCTCTCTGTCTGCGGAGTGTAAGCCGACATAAGAAGTGTGCAAGTAGTTAGGTCTATCATAGCAAGACTGCCAAGAGTCCTCGCAGTCCTGTGGGGTCACGGGGTATTCAGGTGACAACTAACTTACAAGTCGCAGCTAGCTCATACAGTAATACCTGTCACTGGCAGTGATCACGATACATCTATGAGTATACTATGGGACACTCCATCTACTGTGCAAGGTCTGCAGACTGCACTGACCTGTATATACCGCCCATGACTTACAGTGTCTATCGCCCATACAGCGCAGATCAATGATACTTCATAGATGCAATGACAGCACTTTTCGTAACGTCTAGCACCTGCTATTCCATATTCAGTGCAAGTAACATTAGTTACATAGTGAAGACTACCCCGCTTGAATCTACATCATGTAATCATTTTATTATTTGATGATACAGGACTTGTACATACCGGTATTGACGATTGGCCTACTTTATCTGCACAGAGGAACCGTGATACAACTGTGCATAACGGTATAAATACAGAGTTTGCAGTAGACAATTTGTAGGCATGTGTAGATAAGAAATTTGGTAGCCAGTAATGGGGTTATGTGCCAACATTGCAGTCGGTGGTGGCAGTATCTAGTCTATGGTCTGGAGCAGTTTCTTTGTGCATGCATGTAATTATTATGCCTAGCCCATGTTGCTCAATCGGGTCTGATATCAATATTGATTATACTGATTATAACCGTTCAATGGTAGACCAGAGTATCAATGGAAATGAGCAATTACCGTAGGAAGAATAGAACCACGTAGAATCAAGATAGAATCAGTTGTCGCCCTGTCTGTTAGTGTTAGTGCTTGAGTCATCAATTCAAGGTCACAAACGATAGACCGTGACCTGATTAATTCCGTCAAACTGGTCAAGGCCGACGAAAGAGTACCATGCATAAATCCGGCGTTTATGGTGTCCTAGTCAAGACCCAGACACAACGACCCATGGCGCCATGGCCCACTGCCCACATGATGCACATGATGTAATATTAGTATGATATTACATGCACTATCCAGCACATCTCCAGTTGAGACTTCTGCCGTCACATTTCCCATAGGCATAGGGGGTCATTCCAATGAGAAATTCCCATTACAAGTGCAGTGATTTGCAGAATGCCACTCGATGCCCAAAAGGCCAAAGCACGTGTCAAGCGATAGCAATACCTACAGTGATCGTGTCACTGGTGGTCTCATGATACAAACAGTTTTAGACAAAATGAGAGTGTATCTGAACAATTGGGAATACCATCCAAATTAAAATAAAATTGATGCAACGCTCTCAAATCTCACAGTAAGCAACTTCATACGAGATAATAATAATTATTAAAGTGAGCACCATGTCGTCTGTGTGATCAAGCAAGTGTAGCGAAAGACTACTAGTAAACCGTGTAAAGGGAAGCGTTGTTAAGGGATTGTGATTTCGGGATACTTCGAAGTACGTTACTGTACCCAAATGTGTGAACTAGCAAAGGTGATATATTCAATATGTGTACTCAACGCACAGCAATAATAATTATGTAATATTAAATTGTAAAATAACAACTATTCCAACGCCATGGGCGTGCATGGCATTACACGCTGCATCAGTCTGAAGGGCATTACACACATGTATATGTAAGTCTGGGGAGTGTACACTTCATGTAGAGCAGCATCGATCCAAAACTTGTTCCAGTGCCAGTGGTCAATGATATGCTGTAGTAGTTGTATTGTGTTCACAGGTCGAGAAGGTTGGAGGTGGACCCAGGATCTACGTGCGCTTTGGTCTCTAGCCAGTTGAACTGTTTCGGATCAGCACCCACGTCATTGGCCAGTAGGTCAGGCTGAGACCGAGAGGCTGCCAGTGCTGTGAACTCATCGTCGCTTTCCTCATCTTCCGCCTTGGGCTGTGTGACCGTGATCACACCCATTTTCTCCGTCACTTCCTGCGTGGGTCCCGTCGTGTTACCAGTGGATAACGTCGATGGTTGGGTCTTTTGATCGGCTAGCTTTCGTCTAGCACGAGGTGAATCCTTGTTGGCTGCCAGACTCGCTTGCTTCTCGGCGTTTTGCTTGGCTTTCCATGCTCCGAAAGCGATGCTGAATGCCTTGCTGACGGTCTTCACCATAGCTTGGGCTTTGGGTTTGTCCGCTGCTCTTAGAAGCTGCGCGCGCATTCTGTTCGTCTGGCTGTGTCGGTAGACCAGAAAAAACGCTCGGTCCAGTGTTAAGTGCGAGCCGCAATAGCTGATCAAATGAATGGGAACTTCGTCGATGACCTGCTTGCTGTCGACATCCTTCAGACGAATGCTCTTGTCCTTCACGACCACGCTGTACTTTCTGAAGGGTGCTTTCGAGTTTCGGTACATGTCCTCAACAATGGCCGTGTTCTCCTTGTCTCCTCGTCCTGCCTCGGGTGGTAGATCAGCCGCCTTCATAAACTCGCAGTAGAAAGTGACACCCTGCGAGAATGGATCGGTTTCGTCCTCCTGTGCTAGAGCATAGTTGGGTTTGCGAGCCATGAGGGGACTGTTGCGTATCGCCTCGCCGGCCTTCACTAGGAGAGACATCCTGAGTCCTGACTTGATGAATGCTTCGAAAGATGTTACTTCAACTAATTCTGTCGTCTGGCTCCACTGGCACTAGAACAAGATGTTGCTGAGAATTACTCCTTCTTCCTTGGAGGCGTCCGACTCAAATTGAAATGTGTCTAAAAGCAACGCTTGCTTCTTTATACATGTATCGACTTCGCATTGGCCCGCGGTCGAGTAAGAAGAAGCAGCTGATCGCTGGGTCTCCGACCATGACACCTGACAAACCAGCTAGCCCAGACCAGGAGCTGCAGTAGCACATGTGTGCGCCCGCGGCTCCTCCGTGACACGTTGACACAGCATGCAGCGGACTCTACTGACGACGCCACCGGGTTAGACATATTCAAAGCCGTCACGATTGACAAGGGCGCAAGAATTAGTGACTTTGCCGCGCCACGTCGCCACTAATGTTATGACTGTATTCGGACTAAAGGACGCGTTGCTACGCAGCAAAATGATATTTTGTCCAACACTGCAACTGGCGATCCAGCCTAGCACAGCCTTCCTAAGCCAACACGTTGACTAAATTTGGCTGGATGTGACAGAAAGAGAATGTCAGGACTTTCTCAAGTACATTTTTATGTTTATCCGGGAGTTGAGAACTTGAGAAGAAAGGTGATCGAAGGAGCACGTATTGTTTGTCAGATGTGAGCTTGGGGCATCCCTGGGTGGTCCCTTCGTGTTTTCTCCGAATTACGTAGCATGTACAAGTTCATAACCTCCGGTCCCAGAAGCTAACCACCCTTGCATCCGCCGCCGATGCCCATCTAAAGTTAAGCATACCCATCGGCTATTTTAAAATTTTGTTGGCTGTCTGTAGAATCATGTACGTGTAGGTATGTGCACAGACTTTAGACACGCGTACATGTACATCGCTTTTCCGTGACAGGAGTCCTGCACCTGTAAGTTCTGCAGTGTTTCTCTCCTGTCGTCGCTACAAAACACAACTCGTGCGAACTCCAAAAATGAAGGGCAAGGATCTCCCCACCTCTAACTTATTTGAAGCGTTTACCAAAGTGTTTGTTTGTATTCTCTATTTAGAGTGGGAAGTCCAAAACAGGCCCTAGCCTAATAACAATGGTCCCACTAGTGAGGGAATGCTGTATATCTGTGCATCTTGCACCTGCATGTGGTTGCAGGCAAGTCACATTATCTTTCACACTGCCCTGCTTGCCTTCCTGCCGTCATATTTTCTTTTCTCCCTCACTTGACTAAGGGAGTTTGGCACATTTTCCCTCCAGGACTTTTCACGCCCACCAAACCTCAAACCGCCACGGATTCCCTCCTATAATAGTAATAATACATGGCAAAATGTGTGCACAAGTTATGCCATCGAGTTTTGGGGTGAATTACACGTACTGTTGTAGTACAACCCTGTCCCCGGGGAAAATTGCGGAAAAAATCGCAAAAAACGCGGCATAATATGGCATAATTTGCGGTGAATTTGCGGTAAATATGCGGTGAATAATATTGATGTGCGGCAATTTTCAGTGAGTATGTAGTGAAATCAATCAGTCACAAGTCTCTGGCGTAAGCACTCGTCATATTTGAGTAAAACGCAGCCACGATGAGACGTTGCTGACCGAACAGTGCACTGTGTGTACGTGTAGTGCAACAAAAAAGTTCAAAAAACGCGGGAAAATCGCGGAAAATGCGGTCTTTTAAAAAATCGCCAAAAACGCGGAAAAAAACGCGGCCGCGGAATTGCAATTTTCCCCGGGGACAGACTACCAAGACTGGCAAGAGTATAATATAACCCCCTGGGGGTTGTGTTCTCTTGGTAGTAGATCTACAGTGTAGTAGATCAAGTAAGTTACAGTGTACTGATCCACGCAGGCGAGGAGGGGGAAGGTCCGGGACCTATGTTCTAGCCTAGAGCTCAAGCAGTCCGAATGCGAAGGAGTAGATTATAGATTCTACTCGTAGAGGTGTGACCGTGCGTGCGAGTGCTAGTAGTATAGTACAATGATTGTAGTTCTACAGGTTCTCTCTAGCCAGTCTGCCTTGGCTGTGGGTGATACCTCTGCTGCGCTGGCAGTGGTAGAGGCCCGGGTACCGGCTTAGCGTGCACGAGCGGTAACAGTGACTGGAATTGACTTGAAGTAATTGTATGCAAAATGTCACTAAAAGCGCCATTTCGTTCTTATAAAAGCACGGATGACCGCGGTCATCCATACTTTTATAAGAACGAAATGGCGCCTTTAGTGACATTTTGCATACAAATCCCCATCTAGTAGGGCGCAGTCACCCAGTTTGGGTGGAAGTGCGCGAGTTCGATTGGGATTCAAGTAGGAAGGGAGCATCTCAGCTTCCTCGGACCACGACCATTCGACTCAGCACCCCGAAGACTACAACTGGTGAAATTTTAATTTTTGCCCTCACTTCCCCTTTAATTACTTAGCCCAATCCCAACCCCGATACCGCAATGGTCATCGCCTTTGCACTTGAAATTGTGAGTGTGACCTGGTGACTTCATGATAAAAAAAAAGAAGTCAATTATCGTGTCCGTTCCCGAAGGGAACTCACGACGGCCGCTAACACTCGGACGGTAAACCCTAGCGGCAGATGCAGCGCCTAAATTATAGCCGTAAAGCCTACTAAAGGTGGGGCCGGGGGTGAGGGGGATACGACGATACGTCTCACAACCATACACACAGTTGCAGTTGTGCTCACTGACTGTTCCCTGACCGTGTTCGTGCTCGGAGTCGCCGTGCTTGACGAACTCTGCTGTTCTTTCTACGAAGTCAGTAACTAGTAAGTAATTCTCACACAACAACAGGCTTGTAGTGGCTGAGTAGATTTTCTGTGAAGTTAAATGGGAGAAAACCTCTAGGACGACAGCTGTATAGATTTCCAACGCGGAAAAGCAGCTTATCTGACACTGGACAGTGCGAGCAGAGAAAGTAAGAATAAGCAAGAAGCCATTTGCCGGTACTACGAAGTATGTGTGTAATACTCACAGGCGGTGTAGAAATAAGGTTTGTGAAATGTTCATAATGTTGCATGTCCGTAAATTGGCTACACCGCCATCCGTAGTGTTACGTGGACGTGGAGCTATGCGGCCGACCACATCACCTTCTTCTATAATTATGTATGTGCTAGCGTTGCACAGGAAAAGTCCCTCGTGCAGGTTGCTGTTGCCTTCTCTGACCTAGCTAACTATCGGCATTGTTCATGTTCAGCATGTTTCCGGTCCCCAAACTGCACTCCTCGTGACCCTCTATCGGGCTGCCGAACATTGTTGTGTAACGCAGGCGCCTAGCATGCGCCGGAAGATGTATGAAAAATAATTGACGACCAAGGGGGCGTCCGAATTGTCTTGATCAACTATTCGAACACAAGTATTCGAATACCGGATCAATAATGAAACTGGCAGTAGCAAAGAGTAATTCAGTAATTTTGCAATGCTACATTCCTGTAAGAATCACATATGAAATGCCAAGTTCGCAGCAACTCCTCGTAGAAACTCATCCTTCGTCCTTGTCTCAAACGACCGGAGTATGGCAAGTTGACGAGGCTGTGAGTTGACGACACTCTGAGTTGGTGAGGCTGTAAGTAATAGTTGTGGCGCTGTGAGTTGTCTTGGCTGTGAGTTGACGACACATGTGAGCTGTCGGCTGTGAGTTTTTTTAATTTTTTTTACAAAAAAACACACCATTTTGACGGTTCAATCAAAGCAGCAAGGCAGCGATGAGACATACATGTACATGTACATGTATGGAATGGCAGGAGTGGGGGTGAGGCAGGGGCAGTTATCACGCTGTGAGCTGTCTCTGCGCTGTGAGCTGGTGACCTGTCGTGTTCCCCATGATTCAGCGGGGGAGAAAACACGACCAGAATAAACTTATATCCATAACCAAAACGATTTTTTCTATTCAACTGTGAGCTTTTACAGCCAGAGCATGTTCCAGCAGAGGCATCAGGGTGATATCAGAAGCAGCCAATCAATGAAAAGTAACCACACTGCTAAGCTGGTAAGGCTGTGAATTGCCGCGCTGTGAGTTGGTGTGGCTGTGAGTTGTCTTGGCTGTGACTTGTCTCGCTGTGAGTTGATGACACTGCGAGTTGACGAGGCTGTAAGTTGACGACACTCTGAGTTGGTGAGGCTGTAAGTTGTGACGCTGTGAGTTGTCTTGGCTGTAAGTTGTGACACTGTGAGCTGTCGGCTGTGAGTTTTTTTAAGTTTTTTTAGTTTTTACAAAAACCACACACGGCACAAAGCAGCAAGGCAGCGATGAGACACATGGAATGGCAGGAGTGGGGGAGAGGCAGGGGCAGTTGTCGTGCTGTGAGCTGTCTCGCGGTGACCTGTCGTGTTCCCCATGATTCAGCGGGGGAGAAAACTGATCTCAACAATGACTTCCTTGGCAAGGCACATACTCTAGTCAGGCTTTTGTGAGTACTTGTGCGACGGCGGCGCACCGAGCAGCTTATTTCGGAAAAGCCATCCTGTAGTTCAACATCACCAGAATAAAGAGAAAAGGAAGGAAGCTGAGTCGACTATATTTGCGCTTAGCTGATCGTAGTGATTTAGTCAGCATCGCGGAGAAAGTAGGAGGAAGAGTTGAGTTTGTCAATTTTATAGCATACTTCCATCCGAGTATTACTAGTTATTCCGCAAGGCTACCGGTATACTACCGAGGAGCGCAAGCAGTGCGGCTGCAGAAATAGTCGCATCAGTGCAGTCGACTAGTCCAGTTCATGTGATGTTGTCAACATCAGTCCCAGTTAGCCAGAGTCAACTAGCATAACTGAACAGAGATTGGTATTATAATAATTATTTATTTCCCTTCCTCTGGTCGAGTGTCGGAGCTGAGAGCGTATCCGAAACTCCTAATTCGGCGAGCGCTTGACCCTGCGTGCGCGTACATGTATGTGTATGGTCCCCTGCTCCATTGTTCAGTAGTTTTACCTTCAGGCTGCTGCGATTCGGCACTGGCCATGTCGCCTAGGAGCGCTAAACACCCTTGCATGACTTCCGTCCGGGGTCTCTGGCGAGTGGTTGCCATCGCACTCCTCTGCTTTCTGGCCGCGACCTCGGCACGTTCAATTGATTTCGATGAAGAATTAGCTACTGGCCACGAGCGCCTTCGACAACTTGCACACCGCTATGAGACGGTAGATGTTGACACGGCTCACCACCTGCACGGAGTTCGGCAACGTCGAGCGACTCAAGGAGACAATACATATAGCCACCCACCTTCGACCAACTTTGACATCCAGGCCTTTGGGCAGACATTTCGCCTGCAGCTGGAGTTAAATACTATGCTGTTACCGGTTGGCACACAAGTACGCTACTTCAAAGAGAATGGAGAGCTTGTTGTGGATCATGATGCTGTCAACTGCTATTACCAGGGTGAGATGGATGGATTTAGTCATGGAGCAAGTCATGCTGTAATCAATACATGCAATGGAATTTCTGGATCGTTTGGCGTAGGACCAGCTGGTCACAGGACAATGGAGAGGACCTTTTTCATTGAACCGCTGACCAAGGAACCCACTCCCAATGGTACCCACCTTCATGCCGTTTACAAAGCGGGCGACTCGAAAGAGAACGTTCACTTGGGGAGTTGTGGTGTATCAACTAACAAAGGCCAAGACCATGCATCACCACTAGACCTTGCTGAGGGCATTTTGAATGTGGACACGGACACGGTGCACATTCACCAGCGCACTAAACGCCAGACATCCTCATCGGTCACACGCTATGTGGAGTTACTACTGGTGCTGGATGCAACACTCTTTAACAGCTCTAGAGTAAATCGCGACTTGACCGTTGCTGCAAATCGGGCTCGTTCTGTCGCTAATTTTGTTGATTCGCTGTACAGACAACTGAACATCCGAGTACCATTAGTAGCTGTGGAGATTTTCAACATGGGAAACCGCTTTGTCACGTCAACCATACCAGGTACACTGTTCAACAATTTTATCGCATACAGAACCGCTCAACTTGTGGGTCGTATTGCCCATGACAATGCACAACTAATGTCTGGGATAGACTTTGCTGGCTTCTCAACTGGATTTACTCCGATGTCCGGTATGTGCTCATTGACAAGATCTGCAGGTGTCAACCAAGACACAGCATCAGCGTTCTCAGCAGTAGCGGGCACAATGGCGCACGAAATGGGTCACAGTCTCGGAATGCGCCATGAGTATTACCGCGTCTGTACATGCACAGTTTCATCTAGTGATGGCGGATGCATAATGGCTACCCACAATTCCCGTATTCTACCGTTGGTATGGTCCGACTGCAGCCGCTATGATCTCAGCATGTTTCTATCACGCGGTGCTGGCTTCTGTATGGACAACCAGCCAACAACACTATTTGGTGACCCGGTATGCGGCAATGGGTTTGTGGAGGGCACCGAGCAATGTGATTGTGGCACAGCAGCACAGTGCACAGCAACATGTTGTAATCCAGCTACATGTCGTTTCACCACCGGTTCTCAATGCAGCGATGGTCCATGCTGTCAAAACTGCCGCTTTCTAGCTACGGGCACGCTCTGCCGCTCTGCTGCGAACAGCTGCGACGTAGCTGAGACATGTTCAGGCCTGACGCACACTTGTCCCGATGATATTTTTGCACAGAACGGTCAGACTTGCGGCTCGGGGTCATTGGCATCATTTTGCTACGATGGACAATGCAACACTCACGATACTCAGTGCAAGAGAACATGGGGAACGCCTGCAGCCGTTGCTCCTCAGATCTGCTACGATCAAAACACGCAGGGCTCCGGCAATGCCAACTGCGGTTCCACTTCAACCAACTACTTGAGGTGCGCAGCCACTGATGCTCGATGCGGTCGCCTTCAATGTATCGGCGGAGCAGACTTTACCATAATCTCGTCAACAAGCCGAACAGGCACCGTAACAGTAAGATATAGCCAAGGCACAGTGGTCTGCAAATCCACTACAGTCCCACTATATTTGGACCTGGCCAATTTCAGCTTAGTGGCCGACGGTTCTCCATGTGGATCAAGCTCTCTTTGCATCAACCAACGTTGCAGATCGATAAGTTCACTTGGCACTACACCATGTCCATCAAGTGGTGGTAGGGTGTGTGCAGGAAATGGTGTGTGCACAAATCTCAACTCATGCTTGTGTAACCGTGGCTGGACAGGTGCTGACTGCTCACGTCCTGTGAATGGTCAGTGGAGTCCTTGGACAGTGTGGTCAGGCTGCTCCCAATCCTGTGGTACAAGTGGCGTAAGAACACGCACCCGGGACTGTGATAATCCGCCGCCAAGCAATGGTGGTACAGTATGCCGTGGTGCAACTAGTGAACGAGAAACGTGCAACCGTGTTCAATGTCCTGTTGACGGTGGCTGGTCAGTTTGGTCCGGCTTCTCTCCATGTTCCGCTACTTGCGACTCTGGCTCACACATGCGAACGCGTTCTTGCAACCAGCCATCGCCAGCCAACGGTGGCAGGAGCTGCAGGCCTGATGGTTTGGCAGTGGAAACCAACGTTGCCTACTGTCAGAGACCTTCCTGTTCTCAATGGAATATCTGGGGAACCTGGTCAGGCTGCTCCCGTACCTGTGGTATCGGTGCACGTATGCGCAGGAGAACATGTCCAGTTGCTAACAATTGCCCAGGATCAGCCACAGACACTGGCAGCTGTAACGTATCAGCATGTGATATGTCCATACCTGGTCAGTGGACACAGTGGACAGGATGGAGTCAAGTAGGTACTTGTTATGGCTGTCCACGAGGTAGCTACAGGCAAAGGACTCGCAACTGCACAAGTCCAAAGCCAATGAAAGGAGGTGCTCAGTGCTCGGGTGCACGTGAACAGCGCGGACCATGTCCTGTGTGCCAAGATGGTGGTTTCAGTGACTGGTCAGAATGGCGTGGAAACTGCGATGAAGAACATAGCCAGAGTCGAATGCGAGCATGCACCAGCCCAACACCGGCTAATGGTGGACTCAACTGCTCCGGTCCAACAACTGATGAGCGCATTTGTCCCAGGTTCTTGCCATGGAGCGATTGGGCTGATAGTGGCAATTGTTCACTATGCGGTGAAGATCCGGTAAACAACGTTCAAGTTCGCCATCGTCAATGTAACACAACTCGGGTTGCCCCATGCACAGGTGACCTGAATCAGACTCGGACTTGCCCGGCATGCACCTCAGAAACCAACTCCACCTCCTGCCAGGAACCTTCCTGTTCTCAATGGAATATCTGGGGAACCTGGTCAGGCTGCTCCCTTACCTGTGGTGTTGGTGCACGTGTGCGCATGAGAACATGTCCAGTTGCTGACAATTGCCCAGGATCAGCCACAGATACTGGCAGCTGTAACGTATCAGCATGTGATATGTCCATACCTGGTCAGTGGACACAGTGGACAGGATGGAGTCAAGTAGGTACTTGTTATGGCTGTCCACGAGGTAGCTACAGGCAAAGGACTCGCAACTGCACAAGTCCAAAGCCAATGAAAGGAGGTGCTCAGTGCTCGGGTGCACGTGAACAGCGCGGACCATGTCCTGTGTGCCAAGATGGTGGTTTCAGTGACTGGTCAGAATGGCGTGGAAACTGCGATGAAGAACATAGCCAGAGTCGAATGCGAGCATGCACCAGCCCAACACCGACTAATGGTGGACTCAACTGCTCCGGTCCAACAACTGATGAGCGCATCTGTGCCAGGTTCTTGCCATGGAGCGATTGGGCTGATAGTGGTAGTTGTTCACTATGCGGTGAAGATCCGGTAAACAACATTCAAGTTCGCCATCGTCAATGTAACACAACTCGGGTTGCCCCATGCACAGGTGACCTGAATCAGTCTCGGACTTGCCCGGCATGCACCTCAGAGCAGGCTGGCGGAGTATCTGGAGGCGCTATTGCCGGTATTGTTGCTGCTGTGCTCGCCATTCTGGCAGTTGCTGTTGCTGTCATCCTTATTGTGACATGAAACAATCTGGCAGTGGCTCCACAATTCTGCCGCCAAGGCGTGTCAGTTTTTCAGAGGGGGGACGCTAGGCAGCAGAGTGAATACGTCTTGGCCAGAGACTCACATAAGCCTAAAGCCGCCGTCATCCTACCGCCACGCACAGCCAACAGCCAACCCCCTCCACGGCGGAACCAGGCACCGCCGCCTCGACCTGTGGTTGCATTTTCTACGCCGCTGGCCTAAAGAAAAGAAGACTGCATAATGAGAGAACCTGTTGAGCGATGATGATAGAACCGACTTTAAGTAGATTACACAATCATTGTGATGTTAGAGTGCATGTACACTGTACCAGTCTATGGTGATGTATTTCTAATGACCATGGAACCCCAACACCCACACACTGTAACAGTATAGACTTGATTGATTGGAGAATTCGTCGAATGATGTTCAAACCAGAGGTTATAAAGCAAAAGAAAGGTGAGAACCGCAGGAGTGAGAATAGTAGGAACACAAGGTGTTACCATAAGACAAGCAAGAAGTGTCAAGGTAAAACTATTACACTCTCCCGGCCCCATAGGAAGCCCAAGGTTCTATTAGATAACACAATCCAGTTAGGAGATGCAATTGTGGAAAGGGGAATATTAAATAATCACTCATGCACATGCATAACCACATTGAAGTGTAATCCAACTCAACTTCATCACTCTCACAAGGAGATGACGCAAAACTATATCAGTCTATAACATAATTATTAACTATCTCAGTAAGAGATGCATATGGCTCAGCCCAGTTAGATCAAGGCTGCTGTCGTTGTGAGGCTAGATAGTTCTGCAGCGGTTTAATATTCCGACCAGACTCATCACATAGGTTGCCAGCGGGCTCCCACGTAGCTTCGCTGCTGGGGTAACCCTTCCAATGCACCAGGAAGTGTTGCTCACCACTGCGGTGTCGGTGATTCAAAACGGCTTCGACAACATAGCGTGTGTGTCCATCTAGATCTGTGAAGGGCGGAGGCGGGGGTTGGTGTCTTCCAGGAATCGTGTTCTCTTCGTAGCGTTTAAGAGCAGTGACATTAAACACGGGATGGCAGCGAAGTTCACGGGGTAGTTCCAAGCGAAAAGCATTCGCTCCAATCTTAGCCTGGATACGATACGGACCAAACCACTTGGGTTGCAACTTCCGAGAGGGCTGGCCACGAGCTTCCGGGGTCAGTAGAAAGTCTCTGTAGACAAGAACGCTATCACCAACCTTCAAATCACTGGGCGTTCTCGTCTGGTCTGCGTATAGAGCTTGCCTTGCCTGGGCGTCGAGCATAGCATCTCGAGCTATCCTTAGTGCGGCTTCCTGCTCATGAAGCCAATCGACCGAATCACTCCTTTCCCCTCCCGTAAGAATGAATTCGGGCGGGGACTTAGGGTCAAACCCATAGTTCAGATAGAACGGTGTATTAGCTACAGATGACTGTTGTGAACTATTTATTGCAAACTCGCAGAGTGGTAGAAGCGAATCCCAATTGTCCTGTCTCAAGTTCACAAATGCTCTTAGAACATCTCCCACTTGCCGGTTAACTCTCTCTGTCAAACCATCCGTTTGAGGGTGGTTAGCAGTGCTGAATGCCAATTTAGTTCCTAGCTGAGAGAATACTTCTTTGAAAAAAGCTGCAGTGAATCGTGGATCGCGATCGGAAACAATGGTTGAGCTCAGCCCGTGCAGACGAAACACGTTTTGAATGTACAGTTGAGCGCTGCCCTTAGCATCAATCTTCGAGTTTGTTGGAACAAGATGTACGCATTTCGTAAGTCGGTCCACAAAGGTGTAAATTGCGTCGAAGCCACGAGAAGTAAGGGGCAATCCAACAATAAAATCCATTGAGATATCCTGCCAAGGACTATCAGGTATTGGAAGTGACTGGAGAAGCCCTGTTCGTGGCTGACCTCCCTTCGTTCGCTGGCAGAGATCACAGGTTTTGACAAATCTCTTGATATCGAGACCCATTCGGGGCCAGTAGAAAAAACGTGCTAGGCGGAAGTACGTTCGATCACGACCCGGGTGGCCAGCCGTTGCACACTCATGGTGTTCTTGAATGAGCTTTAACCGGACACCGCACTGTGGTACGCACAACCGGTTATTGGGGGATGCCTTGAGGTACAAGCGATCAGTGGATTCGTCCCAATAATAGCGATCATGCAAATTATCTCGGAGAGAATGCTTCAATCTTTCTATGATGGGAGTTAGCTCTTTGTCTCTCTGGTAGGCATCTGATATTGTATTGGACACGTCATCATTCATTGCTAAAGCATACTCAATAGCATTCAAACGTGGTACTGCATTCTCCACGAGGTTACTCTCATGGAGATCTGGGCGACGCGAAAGGGGATCTGCAGGGTTCTCTCTGCCGGGTCTGTGACGGACTGTGTAGTTATAGTCAGCTAGGAATTCAACCCATCGCGCCTCTCTCTTTGTAATGCTTGGTTTTGTTTTCAGATAAACTACCGCCATGTTGTCTGTAATGACCTCAAAGTGTTGAAAGAGGTAGATGCGCCAGGTCTTTAGCGCAAACACTACGGCCAATGTTTCTCTTTCTGTAGCTGTATAATTCTGTTCCGCAGCAGACAATTTTCGGCTAGCATAAGCCACTGGATGCCAGGCATCTTCCTCTAGTTCTTGGAGAAGAACACATCCCAAGGCGAAATCGCTTGCATCTGTTACCACTCTGAATGGTCGGTTCACATCAGCCAGCCGCAATAGGGGCGCATTCAACAAGGCATGCTTTAGCGATTCAAAGGCATGTTGCCGAGAGCTGTTCCACTCGAATCGTGCATGTTTTCCCGTTATCTCCTCTAAGTTCTTAGAGAGCGATGAGTATTGATCTATGAATCGCCTAAAATAATTCGTAAATCCAAGAAATTGCCTCACCTCTGTGACGGAAGTCGGAGCGGGCCAGACCTTTACTGCGGCAATCTTGTCTGGGTCAGGGGCGATGTGCAGTCCATCGATGCAATGTCCCAGGAACCGCACACTCTCCACGCCAAATTCACATTTTGACCGTTTGCAAAATAACTGGTTGTCCCGGAGCACGCTCAATACCGACCGGACATGCTGCATATGCTCCGACCACGTTTTGCTGAAGATGAGTATGTCATCTAGGAACACGACTACGAACTCCCTCAGATATGGTTGAAGAATCGTATTCATCATGGATTGAAATGTTGCCGGTGCATTGGTGAGACCAAATCCCATGACCCTAAATTGGTAATGCCCAAAGGGAGTGTTAATCGCGGTTTTGGGCACGTCCTCAGCTTGAATGCGAATCTGATTATACCCTGATCGGAGGTCTAGTTTCGTGAAGTACCTAGCGCCCTGTACGGTATCGAATAAATCATCCACATTGGGCAAGCACGCCTTGTTCTTAACAGTTATCTTGTTTAGCTCCCTCCAATCGCAGACCATGCGTAACGAACCATCAGCTTTCTTGACAAAAAACACCGGTGCACCAAAGGGGGACTTACTTGGTTCTACGAAACCCTTTTTCAAGAGTTCTGTGAGCTGTTTCTTCAATTCCTCCATTTCTGGCCTGGGCAGGCGATAGGCAGGTCGCGATGGGGGTGATGAGCCTTCCTCCAGGCGGATTTCGTGGTCTACAGACCTCTCTGGTGGGAGTCTAGCTGGCAGATCATCCGGGAAAAGATCGTCATAGTCACGGAACATGGCCTTGAGATCTGGGTGCTCGTTCTGAGTGGATTTGTCGGGAGGTTCCTTGCCAATGCCGTCTTCTACGCTGACCCACGCCAGAACACCTTCGTCTCCACTCCTAAGGGCATGCCTAGCCTGACGACCAGATATGAACATCGCCTCCACAGGAGCGGTCGGTTCGCTTTGACTGGGCGACGCACAAGGCAAACCATTCGAGTTCAACCTGACTTCATTCGTCCGGAAGTTTATGTCTGGATTGTTACGCGTTAACCAAGGTTTCCCCAATATAGCGTCATAGCGATGAAGGGGGAACACCGTGAAGGTTTGGTTATCGCTGAAGTCGCCTACGATAACCTTCAATTCATGGGTCGTCTCCATGGGAAACGAGCTTGATGCTCCATCAGCCAGCGTGACATTCAGGTTTTCCGAGCCAATTTCGGTTGGCAGGTTAACTCTCCTGGCAAACTGTTCGGCAATGAAATCATGGGTCGAGCCCGAATCTATTAACATAAGCGCGCGACGACCGTTGATTTTGCCTTCTACACGCAGGAGCTCATGTTCCGTTTCCACATTGACGCTGGTAACCTGGGCCTCAATAGTTGGTGTAACATCTCGCTTGAAATTGGCTTCGGAGCATTCAGCATCATCGTCAACATCCTCCACAGCGAGGCTACTGAATCGGTTACGGGTAGAGACGGAGCACACACTACACGCAGGTGATGCCTTTTCTTGCTGCGTCAGTAATCGCATCGGCCTTACTGACGTCCACCGTTTGGGTGATCTCGATGCTGCGGGCAATTCTGGGCCATATGGCCTGGTCGACGACATGCGAAGCAGCCCCCCTGGGCTCGTAATGTCTCACGTTCCTCGGGGCTTAGTTTTGTTAGCTTTTTGCTACCTGATGGTGGTGCGAATCCCGGCGCGGTCGCCAGTGGTGGTCTGCGCTGAAATCGGCTGTCTGAGGCGACTGCTAGCGCTGACTGAACGGCGGCTGACAGTGTAGTGGGGTGTTCCTTCACTACCAAGGTCCGCATGTTACCGTGCAGGCCGTTGACAAATAGCAAGGCTCTGGAGAGTTCGTCAAGTTCCGGCACCTGTAAACTTAGCCGAGAAAACTCCGTTACGTACGATTCAATTGACCCACGCTGTTGGATAGAGAACATATCCAACCGCACTCTTTCCCCATCATAGTGCGGGCCATACACTCGCGCTAGGGCGCTTTTCAAAGAATGCCAATCCGAAAATTGCTCACCTGCTTCCAGGGAAGAAATTAGCCAAAGACGCGCATTCCCAGCGAGGTAGCTAGCCGCAAAGTTAACTTGGCTCTCCGGGTCACCTTGAGGTGAGCACTTCAAGGCTAACTCGACCGTAAATACCCATTCTTTGAACTCGGAAGGGTTGCCATGGAAAACATTCGGTTCTCTGGTAACGCGTTTGACGCTCGGGCTTGTCTGGGAGAGAGAACGCGATCGACACGGGGCTAGATCCGGAGGACTTGAGCTTGATGTAGCAGGTAATTGATGTCGTCCAACTGTAGCAGCCACGTTGTCCCGAGCGCGGCGGATCTCACGGAAAGCGGCGTATAGCAGAGCAGTAGCGGCCAGGAGCACAAGGCACGTCAAAGGGCAAACGATGATCTCAACCATCCTCAAGCTACCAGTGTAACAGTATAGACTTGATTGATTGGAGAATTCGTCGAATGATGTTCAAACCAGAGGTTATAAAGCAAAAGAAAGGTGAGAACCGCAGGAGTGAGAATAGTAGGAACACAAGGTGTTACCATAAGACAAGCAAGAAGTGTCAAGGTAAAACTATTACACACACGTGCACACACACACACACACACACACACACACACACACACACACACACACACACACACACACACACACACACACACCTCCACACACACAGGCATAAACACTGCAGCTCCGTATTCTTGTGCCTGCTTTCCGTTTTGCCCCGAGACATTCTTATAAAATATGTTATGGCGTGGCAGCATACTTCGCTTTTGCTTCTGCACTTTGTGTGTGTGTGTGTGTGTGTGTGTGTGTGTGTGTGTGTGTGTGTGTGTGTGTGTGTGTGTGTGCGTGTGCGTGTGTGTTGTAAACTTGTTTACCTGTAATATGTCTGTGGCTTTTGACACTCTGAAAACTCTTATCAGTGTTCATGTATCATACGTATAGTATAGTATAGTACTCAGCAGTTCTCGGGTTTTATTTGTTTAACGGTTTCTATCATTTTAGAGTTTTTCAGTGGAATTTTCATGACGATGATGACGTCCGATCAGATCAACCATCTCCACGTACTACGGGACGTACTGAAGTAGCTATTCCAAACTCTTTGGAACTAATCCACCTCTCTCACCGGATGAGGTTGTGGAGTTTCGAGGAGTTTCTTTTTTCTGAAGAGGCCAATAAGGCCACCTCTTCAGAAAAACGAAACTCCTCGAAAAATCAAAGAGTGACAATTCGAACGCGCCCTTAGAGTGCCGTGTCACTATAGGGCTTGAAAGTGCTACGTCACAGCATAGCAACAATTTCAAAAATTCAAAAACTGGATCCACTTGGATCCAGTTTTTGTATGGATCCAAGCACATTTCAAGCGGTCTTACCCACAGCATGGTGATGTAGCCAGTGAAACTGACCGATTTGGCTACTGGGGGCGGGGTTACAACTGGTGGCGAAATAAAAGTCACACCTGCATGCGACATGAGTGGGTTGCTATGCACCCACATACTTAGGCATTAGCAAAGTCACACCTTAGTGGATCCAAAAGTAGAAATCTGATGTCAACTTACTACTCCCTGGCCGTTTTGACGTCATCACTTTCAAGCCCTATTGCGACTGGTAGATCTACCGGTACGGTGGTGACAACCTCCATTGGTGTGAAGTGTTTTCCATCCGTTCAAATACTCTGTTTTACGTTTCCGAATCACAGCTCGGTTCTGAATGCGGGAGGGGAGGATCTTTGATCGGTTTGAGGAGATGGGAAACGCGATTGGAATTAGAAGTGCTAGCCAAACGAATGCACATATAATTATTGCGCCTCCCAGATGAAGCATAATGGAAAGAATTACGAGTAAAGCTTCCCTCGTGGAAATCAATACTTCATAGCCTAGGTACAATACCGGTAATATGATGAGAGATGAGACCCTGCATACTTACACTATCACTGAAGAAGAAAGTTTCAGTGTACAAGCTAGGCTAAGCATGAGAGCGCGCACAGAGGATATCAGTGGAGTGGGTGTGAAAATATTCACGGTTCGTTTGAGACTCGGACTGAGTTTTCGGCATCCGTAGGAACGTCACCACCCTGCAAAGATCAATGGCGCAGATGCAGCTTCTAAAGCGGTGGTGGGAGGCAAGTAGAACAGCCCACCAGCAAAGTGGTCAAAGACCGAAAATCCCATTCGCTGCATCCGTGTTTCCCTGTGGATGGCAGCACTGGGTCAATTGCTATGGATATCTCAGGGAACTGTACCAGCACTCATGGTGGTATTTGCTATCCGCTGGTACTGGCCGGAGCGGTCCAGTATCAAGTGCTGTGATTTGGGTGCACTTAGTATTGAATGGTCACCTTTACCAGGCCGGTAACCGCTAGAACAGAGTCACCCAGGTCACTGGCCATTGAGAATGTCAATCCCCTCCCTCCATTCCCTCCTAGTCCCTGTTATCTGTGCACAAGTGCATCTCCTGATAAAGGAAAACGCCAATCTTCAACCTGAGTCGTCAATCGAAACACCAGCAAAGTAGTACAGAATTATTCGAAAAAGTCTAGACCTGTATACTTTTGAAACACATTATAGGTCGTTTTGGGTCGACCCAGTTGACGAGAAAAATGTCTGGGCACCATTGCCCTGGTACCAAGGAAATCCTAGCTACACGGGTGGTTACTTGAATCTATGTGCAATGATTTCAATCAGGGGGTGGCTTTTAAGTTTAGAATATTCACAATAAATCTCGTGCTTTTAATCACTTTCCCTCAGATTATGGGCGAAGTGACGACTTGATGAGCTGTCTCCGCTGACGATAACAGGAGGCAAAGTCACGCTACATTATGCCGGGTGGAATCAAGAATGTTCTCTTTTGTCCTCATGCAAAGATCTTGATCTACTGCATATGGCCAAGACTCACACCCAGTAGCAGGTAAGCTCACAAACTAGATCTATTAACATTGCTGCAGTTGAGCCTTGCTTATCTGGATTACTTTGGGCTGGCACCCAGAACAATGTGTCTGCATTATCCTTTTACAAAAAGTAAAAAGGACCAAGGAACTAGGAACTACAAGTTACACCATAATGTCCACTAACACCACCAGTTACTAAACAATCAGCTCATGCGATACCATTGCACGACACTGACTGACAATCTGACGTTCTACAACTAACTGGCTAACAGCTCTAGCACATCTTGGATGCGCACTCCAACAGCATTCCAACTTGGAAGGATGTGCAAGATGTGCTAGAGCTGTTAGCCAGTTAGTTGTAGACCGTCAGTACCGTCGGTCAGTGTCGTGCAATGTTATCGCATGAGCTGATTGTTTAGTAACTGGTGGTGTTAGTGGACATTATAGTGCATTCTAGCTATAAAGAGAACAAATCCTGCTGTCATCGCCACACTACAACAAAGTCATGAAGGTTTACCAAAATCGATTTTCTTGTCACAATCATCAGTAGAAAGCCGTGACTGAAGAATAACCATGCTAAATCAATGATTTATATACATTCAATAATGTGTTACGAGAACAAAACAAAGTGCTAAAATAGAATGAGGGAAGGTAAGACAATAGAAGTGAAGTGAGAGCTAAGTGCAACAGGGGTGAGGAACTAATTGCAACGCTAGAACTGTATAGTGAGACAAACAATCATGCTGTGCACCTACGAAAACAATCTTAACAATCTTTCTGTTTATAGCTATTATAAAATTGTTGTCTCCGCGTCGATTATTTATAGTGTATTCCTTGGTCCTTTTTACTTTTTAATAAAAAGTAAAAAGATGGAGAGCCAAGGATTATTCATAGAAAGTTTTTGAGAAAGTTTTTATGAATAATCCTTGGCTCTCCATCCGAGTTCATTATCCTTTTCATTGATTTTGTCTAGATTGCCTCTAAGATCAGCACATCGTCAGCATCATGCCCAAGTACATCCATGCCCACCATTCAAACCGTGTTGGAGAACACTGTACACTGTACATTATCCATGCCAACACCCATTCAAACCGTACTGGAGACCCATATCTCAATCCTTTTGGGTAAAATGAACTGACCTACAGCTAGAACAATGGCTTTCAAGCAGAGAAGAACATGTAAAATTCCTGGCCATCCCAAACCCTGACCACCATCCCCTACTGGAATGATTACTTCTATAGCCTATCCTGGCTGTGAACTTCACACCTGAAATGACTAGTGAACCCACCCTCAGCCAATCAGAGTTCAGCAGTGTTTTGCTGATGACTGGACTCTTGTTGTTTCCGCATGAGGAAGGAGAAACAAGCCGGAAAATTCTACTGCAGAAGAACATCTAAAATTCCTGGGGTTCATTAGACATTATTTGACAGGGGTAAATGCCCATTGTTATCGGCAATCTAATCAACTTAACCTCAGCCTGTACCAAATTGGTCGAATGTCACTAATGGAGCCAAATTGTTTTGTTCAAGATTTAGCAAATTGTGTTAGCTAGAACAGGAGTAATACGTGTTCAAGATTTAGCAAATTGTGTTAGCTAGAACAAGAGTAATACGTGTTTCAAGTGGGGACTATGAACAAGTAGATAACAAAAGCTTGGTCAAAACAATTATACCGCACTGGTTGTTGAGTGGCTTTGGTTAGTTCCAGGATTAAGTTAATGATCAGTTATCATGTTGACATCATGTACAGTGGTCAAATTCGGGTTGCTTGCTTACGGCACAGAATGCCAGTCTCATAGACCGCAATACCAAAATATCCAGAAGTGCTCCCAAGTGGCACTGGCAGCGTCTCAGAGACCAGCTTCAGAGTTGATGGGTATCATAGAGTGGCCGTGGAGTACGAATTCCCTTCACCACCCGGAGGATACACAGGTGCCTGCAAGGATATGGCCGGTAATGTCCAGGTGGCGCCAGGGTAGCAACCGCTTTCATCATACTCTGCACCTTCTTCATCATACTCTGCACCTTCTCCATCTTCCTGAACTTCTCCATCTTCCTGTTTGTACTCATCCGATGCAGAAGATGATGTGAGCTGCTCCTGATTTTTACCCATGGACACACCGCTATCAGAGTTCAAGCTTGACGCATTCCCGTCAGTGGTGCTGTCATGCTCAGACAGTGCCGACGCCGCAGTGCTTGCACCGACTGCTGGGCAGTTTGCAGCAGTTTCATCATTGTTCTGGTGTTCCACTGCGACAGTCTCGTCACTTGTGCTGCTCTCAACCCAGTCAATACTCTGTGCTCTGTCCATTTTCTGCTGCAACTCCAGCAGTTCGTCGACGTCACCCTGAAAGGTCTCCATGGGAGGAAGTATGCGTGCACAGATAGGCCCTGTGATGGTTGGAATTTCAATGGGCACGGGATATGCCTTCGGACTGCCTTTTGGACTGCCTCTTGGACTGGCCCTTGCCGGAGAAAGTGCTCGTGACACCGCTGGAGACAAGTTGCTCGGAGTTTGACGGCTGGAGTGGGGTTGCGAAGCTAGCTCAGGTTGAAGTTGTGCTCCTGCAGCGCTATGGTTGGCATAAGCATGTACATCTCTGTCCTCAGCAGTGGTCATGGCAGTAATAGTAGATCTGCAAGATCCCTTGCCAGTGTTAGCGCGGTTATCACCAGACCAGTCCGTGCTGGCGGCGCTGAACACATCCATTTCCTCTTCGATGCCGTCGGCTGTTGAACGGCTGCGTGGTGGCTCCATTAACTCCTCGTAGTTCATCCAGTCGGGTCGCTCCGGAAGCTCCAGGTAGGATAGGAGGATTTCGGCAGTCGGACGGAAGGTATTCGCAAATGTGAAGCACTGCAGCATAATTCCCTTCCTGTGGCAGCAAACAAGTACACATGCAGAGCAAGGAAGAAGGCAGTGTGTTTAGAAGCAGATCAACTTTTCCTTTCACTTATACATACAAGTAAACATTCACTCAAATGTGCACCATTACTAGTCCATAGGCAAACTATGGCAAACATATTGAAAGTAGGGCTGGGCTCAGGTCCCCTGGACCCCGTCTGAATCCGCCACTAACAAACACACATGCACATAATATTCTAGCCAGGTCAAAATAGCCCGGGGTAGGGGAAACAGTTACCCCGTAACCGTTTTCCAAATTGTCTTGCCATGCGCAACGTATAGGGCGAAAAAACCAGGCTTTACCCGGACATTTGTGCCTATGAACCCTCTGTTACCGACTATCGACTGCATTTTTGTTGAACGGCATGAAAAACACAAAAATCGACAAATGAGTAGAGGGTGCCACATTTTCACATGAGGGCGCTCCATCAGAGTAGGGGGGGGGGGGGGGGTACCCTCATTTGGGTAGAATTCTGGCATATATCCCCACTCAGAAAATGTTACCAGAAGTATCCTTCTTTCCCAAACACTTACAGCAGGTCAGGAAAGGGTGCTACCAATCGCACAGGTAGTCGTGGGAATCCACCATCGATCACGTGCTGTACAACATCGTTGTTGGACATGCCCCGGTACGGCATTCTGCCCAGTGTGGCCATCTCCCACAGTACCACTCCATAGGACCTAAGCAACAACAACAACAACAACAACAACAACAACAACAACAACAACAACAACAACAACAACAACAACAACAACAACAACAACAACAACAACAACAACAACAACAACAACAACAACAACAACAACAACAACAACAACAGCAGCAGCAGCAACAACAACAACAACAACACACACACACACACACACAGTGGCGTGTCCAGGATTTGGCTGAGGGGGGGTTGCGGCCGGGATCAAGGCGGGATGGAGTGGGGGTAGATGACATCATGCTACTGTCCCAGGTCAGCCATTTTGAAAATCAATGTCAAGAAGCTCCTCCTGTAGCCCCTTCTTCAACAGTTATTCACCCGAACGGCCCCAGAGATTGTTCCGGAGGATCAGCGCACCACACGGGGACAAGTGTCGAACTTGCTTCAAGTCCCCACGGTGGGCCTGCGGTACGATCGAGCATGATGTTTTGGGGAAGCATTCTCTGGAACGCTCTCCCCTCTGATTTTAGAGTGATACGTGTCCCTGGTCCCTTCCGAAAAGCTCTTTCTGCCATTGATATACTTACTTTGTCCTCGTTAAACTTTTATTATCTGCCATAAATTCCAACCTTCTCATCTATCAATCATTTGTGCATGCATGTCTATAAAATCAACCACGTGTTCCTGACTCGATGAGATTGTCTTTCTATTCTTTGACTCCATGAAATTATTGTCTTTCTATTTCTGACTGCATGAAATTGTTCTTGATATAAATTTTTCCCTTTCTTCTTTTGGTCCTTTCTGTCTTATAAGTTATTATTATTATTATCATTAATTTTCTTGTTTTCCCTTGCATATCATCCCTTCATCATTCTGTGAGAACCTGTCCTATGCCGGGGCAGGTGAGAAGGCATCTCTGTCTGTTCATTTGGTGAAGTAAAAATAAACAACAACAACAAGCCGTAAATCTCACACACCACGACTCACGAGCAGTATTTCTGTACACGCAGCAACAAAATTAATGTACATTGTAAACTTCAAATTTGCCGTTATGTGAGCGAATCAACTGCTTTTTTCTTTTGTTTTAATATGCGAGTCCAACAATTTCTCACCGCTCTCAAAGCATCCTTTACATAGGCAGCGGTACTTGTCACTGTGCGCTGTTCTTTATGTTCTGGCTGCTCGCTGACAACAGGTTCTTCCACGTCTGGCGGAGTTTGACTGTCAGTCCGCTCCGAAAGTTCAACTGGATTGTCTGGAATAACAGCGACTTCATCACTCCCACTGTTTCCTGTTGGAGCGGCAGCAGGAGTTGCGCCGCCACAGGAACGCTTTACAAAAATTCCAGGCTCTGCTGGCTAGAGCTTGGCCTTTTGGGATGTCCCTGAGACATCGAAGAAAAGCCTTCGAGTCAACCAAAACACGATTCGAACGAGGATGATCGCCTGAGCCCTCGGCATTCGAATCGTGTTTTGGTTGACTCGATCGAAGACTTTTCTTCGATGTTTGTACCGTTGAAGACGCGTCGAGCGCGTCCCAGCAGGGATCACACTGTACAACAGTACACAGTCAGGTCACCGTGTTTCTGTACTGTAGCCGTGCATGCTCACTGTACGTAGACTCTACTCTGTCTCTAGCTCTGTAGTCTGTGTATACTGTACAGTGTACTCGTACTGTACTAGCACCGTGCAACCGCTTTTGGACAATCGTTTCAGGCCGCGCGGCGCGCGCGCCCCGAGCCTAGTCTAGCTCGACCCGGCGCGCGCCCTGTATTATTTTTCGAAACCTAGGTCGAAATTTTTGAGGGGGGGGCGCGCGCCCCCCGCGCCCCCCCCTAAACCCGCCACTGACACACACACACACGGACACACGGACACACACACGGCCATTCACAGTTTGTTTTGTTTAGGCTACACCACTACAACAAGGTGGTACACCATCTTGTTGCGTAGGATACATTTTCTTGGTGCTAAAGACAAAAGTACATACTCTTGATGCTGCAGGGTAGGTAGGTCCTGCGGATGGTCTTTCCTCACGAGTGCATGAGGATTTCATGCGGTAACACTGTTGAGCTAGTGCGTGTATGTGTGCCGACGTCTTACCAGATATCAGTGGCATTACAGAACACTCCGTCATCAAGCGCCTCATGCGGAAGCCATCGAACTGGCAGGACACCTGAGAGGACAAGGAGTGGAACAATTAGAGGGTGAAGAAAAGTAGTTTCGAAGCAGATCCTCCTGCTGAGTACTTGTAGTCCAGAAATTGCACGGTTCCATACATGTTGCAACTTGCATGGTTCCGTACATGTTGCAACTTGCAAGGCAATACATGACTTGTACTCAACAACGCTCACATCACTCTCATCTGGTGCATAGTTACATGGACATCCATAATCATTTGTCCAGTAGCAATTGTGTGTGTGTTGTAATACGGACAAAGGCCCAGTCTTACATGACATAATTATGGTTTTGCCCAGTCCACGGCCAATAGTTAGGCCTTTCCGCCGCGGTCATAATCAGCCCATCATGAAAGCGTTGGAAAATTCACAGTGTTCGTGAGGTCAATAGTTTGACTACAGGACGTATTCAGCTTTTGACCATTAGGTCATGTAAGAAATCAGATCAAGCATACCTTTTAATCGGTCATGATGGCTGATCCCTAAGGCATATCACTGGGCCTGGCCTTGCTAAGTCATTGGGCAAGATTTAGCAACCAAGGCCACATGATCCAGAGCATGCTTGGCTTCATATTTCATACGCATGCTAACACCTGTACTGTTTCAGAAGCTCTCTTACATACCACTGTCTCACTATCCATTTTGTAAGTGGGTTTATGGCAGTTTAGAAATATTGGTCAAAACAGCCGAATTTCTGTGCCGGTTCAAGATCTCACCTCTGTCTCTCTTCCTATAGTAATCACTCTGATAGATATCCCGCGTCAAGCCAAAATCTAGTCAAGCAAAGAATACAGAGACCACAGAGTTTGCACATGATAAGATTTGTAGACCTACTTCATGACAAGAAATGTAGTGTAATACATTGCATGCAAACATGCCATGATGTGCAGTTAGCACACAAAAATGGCTGAGAAGTAAGAACCGACAGTAGCAATGCAGGCACTGTCACAGCTGTCCTGCCCATCCCTTGGTGGAATATGTACATCATTACGGTCTGGTGTGGTATGCCTGGGCTGCAGTATGCAGCTGCCACGAATACTTGCAAAGAGATGTATCACCTCTGCAGTAACATACCCGTATAGAGCGTCGTGAGAAGTGGCTTTAAAGCCTCCTGCTCTGACCCTCCAAGTTCAAGGATTGTGCTACCATTTCATTTCTTACTTCTCAGTTTATCTAAATTCAGACAGGAGACTTTTTGAGTTCTTTAAAGAGAGGCAACCATGAACAGTGGAATGAATCAAGTTTTGGTACTTTCAAAACCAGCTGAACATACCTGATATCTTGAGATTGAGATCAGCATTGAGCATGCAGTTGCGGGCTGAGAGATCCCTGATTGAAAAAGCAGGGTAGAAGAGGCATGACACATTACTCTCAATTCCACTTTTAATGAACACTTGCAACTGCTAAAATCTAGGAGTGGTACAGGGCTGGCTTCCGAAGTTCCTCGCCACCATCACACTTTCTGTGCCCCGACCAGCCACTGATTCCCCGCAGTTATGAAACCCAGTGCAGCTCACACATCCCGTCAGGCGAAATAGCACGTCATAGTACATTTGAGAACAGCGGGAAGAAGATGACGACGTCCACTAATTTAGTATCTGTGCACACGAATCTGCTGTGTGTGTGACTCTGTGTGTCAGCTATGACATCAACCCCTGTGGTTCCATGCCTAGCATGTAGGTCTGAACCATCCTGCAAAGTATGAATGACGTAGGTTGAGCGATCGCTCCGCGAACCACCAGACTTTTTGAAATTCTCTTCATAGTATATCTTCCACCATTGAAATTTCGAATTTCTTGCTGAGAGGGGTGGCTTGCAACCTAGATATGGCATGCTGTGAAGCAAACCCCTGTTGAAGCAGTGGCGGGGATCTGCCCTGCAACTGCTACAACAAAAAATGATTCGATATGAGAAAGGGCGAGACCGCGAATCTCGGTTGAATATTGAGTATTTCAAGCCTTTTCACGGAGATGGACGCCGCGGCAAAGGACATGGTGTCCGACTTCTGGCGTCTGGTGAAGCCAGGGATCATTTGTCCAGTCAGGTCGGCAGCCTAACCGTCGGTAAGCTTGTGTTTGGATCCCGTTCTGCTCGATGTGGTAGATCACAAACAATTTCATATCGCACAAATTGATCTCAGCATCGTGCGTACGGTATTTTATATTCAGAAAATCCCAAAGTGTCTCTGTGTGGCCGTCCTATGCCACGAGAAACTCCAATCAGGCTCCTATGTCCTCTGCCTTCATGATTGAATGTCCACTTCGTTTGAACAACGAACACAACAATCGAGGACGGCTTTGCAATGAAAAATACAGCTATTGGAGCTGAAAAAAGAAGAAAAAACGTGCTCAGGATGAGACGCGAGTACACGCATACTCTCCCAGCAGGTGAAACGCAAATTTTTGCGAAAATATGCGTGTCGCCGACTGACCAGTAATTTCGCCTAACAACTGTGCAACTCATGGAGCAATTCCCAAACAAGCGTTTGGACTTCACTGGCCAGCACCGTAAAAAAAAACAAGATAGTTACTGAAAGTGTTTTGAGATGACATACTGTATTTTCCGGAGTATAAGCCGCACTCCCAGTTTTCGCCACGAAACACAGACATCTACCCTATTTATCACCTTTATTTGATCATCAGAGTAGAAGTCGCATCCCCTTTTTGGGGGTGAATTTTCAGTGTTAAAAGTGCGGCCTACATGTATACTCTGCAAAATACAGTAATGAGCACGTTGCCACTGTAGAGGGCTTTATCATTTCGATGATTCATTTTACACCTACCTGTGCACAAATCTCTTCTCCACAAGATGCTGGAGGCCACATGCCAGTTGTGTGGCCCACTGCATGAACAGTGCTTCGTCCGGCATGGGGTTAGTGGCAGTTGACTGCGGGCTGGGGGTGCGCAGGTCGACAGATTCTCGGTGCACGTCCAGCAGACCGATGGAGCCTCCAGACATGCGCGAGGGATGCGATGGCGATGGCTGTAAACACACCAAGCAAACGGGTCAACGCTACAATCTTGTTCATCTTGCACCAGTGCACACTTTACTGTTCATACAATGCACATCGAATTTAATGGATACACTATATGTGTAATGGGTAGGCGAGTGGAGGCACGGCAATCACACGACAATCAACACGAATTGACTTTTATCGAACTTTCTCAGGTACACACCTGGATTACATGTAATTCAGAATCCGGGCTTCCTTTGCTTCTTCATCAAAACTGAACACTAGAACAAGTACAGTTTTAGATCGCGAACGTTCTGCTTTCCGGTTTCTTGCAAACATTGGTGTGTTTCGAGATATTCAAAATTTGGCGGGTAAGAAAAACAAGCCATTCAAGCTTTGCTCTCAAGGTCTGGTGTGACCGCGTCACAGGGAGCACGCAAGCCAGCTGAGCGCAAGCGATAACACGCCCAAAGTGGCTTGTTTCGGTGTGACCGGGGCCTAAGCCGTGCATCAGACTGTGAATTTTTAACCATCCAAACTTAATGGGTACTAGCACATTCAATACGTCAACCACTTTACGACTAAAGCTCCAGCAGAAGTTTCGTTGTTTGTCCCTCGCAATGACCCCCCCCCCCCCCCCTCTGTCTAATACTTGCTTACCCTTGCTGGCCGTGCTGACTTTAGGTAGTGTTTGAGATCACGGTTAGCCATGTACTCCATCAATACCATAGGGCTGGTGTCCTCCACTTGTGACACGATACCTATCAGCTGCACTATGAACGGTGAGGAAAATTTCCTGGGCGTAGAACAGGTACAGGTATGCCAGGAAAAACACGTGTGTTGTACATACGTGTACACATGCATGCACATACATGCACGCGCACACCACACACACACACACACACACGCACACACGCACACACACACACACGCACACACACACACACACACACACACACACACAGGGAGTAGACAATCATGCGTCTACGTACACAAAGACAGGGTGTTGCTTCATAGGGTGGCCCTACATGGAGCCACAGATTTTCTTGCTCCACGTAATGCGGACCAATGCACCGTGTCTAGGAGGCAAGGAGGATGCTAGCTGCCCAGATTTCATATTGCAGTGGTACTGAATGAAAATACAATGATTATACAGTCAGACCTCGCTTATCCGGTCCTCTTTTATCCGGATCCCTTGCCATCCGGAAGAAAATTGTTGGTTACCAATTTACAGCATATGTCATGCATACATACAGTATGTGCGTTTGATTATCCGGTTCCCTCGCCCATCCGGATATTTTTGTAGAAAACGGATGTGTGCGGTTATGCGAGGTCTGACTGTACCTCGATTTTGTGAGACTGAATGCAGGCATATCAAATTTAATCTATAATGTAAGCGTAGCCTTGTTGATAGAATACTTGTATATGTTGGTTGACAGCATGTTACAAAGCAAATGACCACTGTGTTTAAAAACAGTGCCCCTGACTATAACCATCATCAGTTGACAGAGCCCCAGTCTTGCGACCATTTGAACCATATGGGGTCAGGCCTAGGATTGGATGTAAAACAAATGTGGGTATGACTCAAGTTGTATGTTGTACTATGTACCGGTTATATTTCCTTACTTCATTATGGATGCTTCCTGCAAGAACAGTGACTTCACCATGGGCTCTTCCTCAATCTTGGCAGTCTTGGATCCACCCAAAAGCAAGAATTAGCATACACAAAACAGGTTAACGAAGGCATGCGGCCAAAATACAAGTTAGTTGTATTCTTTATTCAATTTGTAAAACCCAACCGTGCCAGAGCAGTAACACAGTGAAGTCTTACGTGCATGTCACTAGGATGATCTTTTAAACAGCCAGCACCAAACCTTGAATATTTGCATTTGCACGAACGCACTACTCTATAACATGTTTATTTCAGTGTAATTTAAATGTCGGTAACTTTGCTACAGGTCCTGTATCACCTAATTTAAAGGGGAGGTCACCAGTCATCTGGTCACCGTGCCTGCAGGGTACAACTTTCTAGCCTGTTTGACCTTTTTTGGGTGCAGTCCTGTCACTGAGTTGAACCTTGGTGTGAAAGTTGTCGCCTGCTGGCGTGGTGACCAGGTGATTTGGGCACCCAGGAGCACGTGACCGCTTGTTCAACCATGTTCGATTGGGAATAAAGGAGGAACGCTGCATCGCAGCCTTTTCGGACCAAAACCAGTCGACTCAGCGTCCAAAAGACTACAACATATGGGCCAATCGCGGTCATCCGTGCTTTTATAAGAACGAAATGGCGATTTTAGTGACATTTTGCATACAAATCCCCATCTAGTAGGGCGCAGTCACCCAGTTTTGGTGGAAGTGCGCGAGTTCGATTGGGATTCAAGTAGGAAGGGAGCGTCTCAGCTTTCTCGGACCAAGACCATTCGACTCAGCACCCCAAAGACTACAACTGGTGAAATTTTAATTTTTGCCTTAACTTCCCCTTTAACACCTACATTTTACGAAATACCAAAATATGTAAAATCATGAAAATTACTGCCACATCCAAAATCCAACTCGGATGGTGAGCCAATTAAAATATGGTGAAAAAGGAGAAGGACAAAATGTTACGAGAAGTGTTGGAGCTAGGTGTCAGGTCGCCGAATGTCTCAGCACTCCTTGTCAGTTTTGTGCCATTTTGTCGCACTCGCTGACTGTATAAGATCTGGTTACGTTGGTGGACAGTTAGTCATAACTCGTAACATTATGTCCTTCTCCTTTTTCAACGTCCATAATCATGAAAATCAGTCATTTAAAACAGATTTCAAGTTGTACTGGTAATGAGGATGTCACAAACCTGAAAAAGATTGTGAACCGTGTGCCGCTGATGCAGATTGTGCACATACTAGTATCCGGAGCCGGAGATTAGTGCAAGTGCTACGTGACTGTTTTTTTTTTGTTTTTTTTTTGGTGCTACATACCGAGTTTATCCTTACACGGAAAGGTCAGGGGTTGGCTTTTACCGAAATTTTACAACACCGAAAATAGGGTGATATACCGTAATTTCACAAATTTTCGGTGTGCTTTTATTTTCGGTACTTTCGGTGCGTCCGTTTCATACCTAAAATTTCAATACACCGAACAAACACTAACACACATAATCCAATACGGAACTGCTTCTCTGTACCGAAAATTTCTGTTCACCTAACCTAGCCTGTTGCCCTCATACCGAAAATATTGAGCACCGAAAATTTCTGAAATTAGAGTACACTACTCGAAGTATATGTAATGTACCTGGTGGGAAACTCCCAAGCTGAGTTGTGCCGGCTATCTAGTATCTAACATAAGCCTGTCAGATTCTTGCACTGCATTCAGTTGCTGATTGACTGGCTTTTACTGATAGAAGGCATAGTACTAAGGCAGACCTTCCCAAGAGTTTCTTTTTTTATAGCTCCACAAAGCAGATTTGGTCAGCTCTTCCTAACACGCACGCACGCACACACACACGCACGCACGCACACACTACTACTACTACTATCAATCAGCTACCCCGTGGGGTCACGCCGCCCTCCACTCAGAGAACTGAGCGCAAGGTGAGGGGCAAAACAAAACAGGAAGTACAGCAAAATGAATTGAAAAAAAAGGAAATCAAAACAAGCTGCCATATTGATGGAAAAGGACTCACAAACAGAGGAAAGAAATATCACAAACCAGATGAACAGTCTGCTGTAGGTCCACTATAAGTATAACATGCAACGACTGAAAAAGGAGCATGATGTTCTGTTCAACATCTGCACGCGTACTGCTTCGGCCTTCATAAACCAGGAAAGCACAATCTTGAACTGGAGGGTGGGCACCGAACGTCCCACAAGGGCTCCACAAGACGAACTTTCACGAAACAACGAGGAGTGTGCACAGCAAGCTAACATCACTACACCATCGCCGCACGATGACTGGCCACTCAGGTCCAAACAACACGACAAATCCACAATTCCAGCGATACACCGCGCAGGAATAAATTGTTGCGTGTGTGACCTGTATCCTTTCTCATCCAGGAATCCACTTGTTTTGCCAAACGCCACTGCATTGTTTCAGGCTGGGGATTGATCCGAGGGCTCGCCACGCCACTGCGGAGGATGCGGAAAGGACGCAAGAAGACGGTGACGGCAACAAATAATAACCCGCCCTGGTCGTCAGCTCACTGAATGTCCTTCCGCGCGAGCGAAACCGGCTGCAAGGCATGAAAAGCCTACTGCCACTCAATACCCAGGGACGACCCTGACCAGAAGGCCAAGGTTGGCTTGTTTCTTTGTTGTTGACACACACACACACACACACACACACACACACACACACACACACACACACACACACACACACACACACACACACACACACACACGTGTACATATGCACGCACACACACACACACACACACACACACGCGCACGCACGCACGCACACACACACACACACACACACACACACACACACACACACACACACACATGTGTTTACCACTGAAGGTTATGACATACCTTCACAGCCACATCAACAACCGTGTCTTCTCCGTTTTCATCTTTGGTGTAGAGAATGCCCTTAAAGACTTGTCCGAATGCTCCTTCGCCCAATTCGTCGTACATTTCTACATGCCTGGCCTCAATCTCCCATTCATCCGGCTGATAATCTGTACACCAAGAGGGCACAACATCAACGTTACTACTGTTTAGGGGGATAGTGATAGTGCATCAGCAGTAGCCACAGGTATGTGTGTGGGTTGTGTGGGTGACGAGTGGCTAGAGCATTGGCCTTCCAATTTCCAGTTTGTTGGTTGGATTCCCAGTTTGTGTGCACCCATGATGCAATGGAGCATACCTATGACATCATGATCAGCGCCAAACTCGATTTCCAGTTTGTTGATCTTGTTCTGGAGATTGCGCCTGGTACAGAGAAGAGCAGAGGAGTGTACAGTTCATAGGTTCCGCCAATACACCACTGGTACAGAAATGAGCAGAGGTGTATACAGGTCATAGGTTCCGCCAATACTCCACGGGTACAGAAAAGAGCAGAGGAATAGACATATACAGTTCACAGGTTCCGCAAATACTCCACTGGTACAGAACGGACCAGAGGAGTATACAGTTCATAGGTTACGCAAATACTCCACCTATATAGACCAGGTTTGTTCACCATCACAGGGTATTCAGCAGGTTATGCGTAGCTTCACATACTCACACACTACAAGTAGATCCAGTCAATATAAATGTATACTGAAAGTTGAAGCATTCACCAACTTTATCAATACCTCTACGAAAGTGATACTTGAGTGCTCACCTGTTACGGGTATTCAAGATCCACAATACGGCGACAGCAATCAAGGAAAACAAAACAATTGGTGCCACAATGAGCGGAACAAGGGCATCTGAGCCCAATCCTTCATGCTTTGCTTCGGGGGACTGTGGGGCATCGCTCGCTCCTGGAAACCCTCCTGCCTGACCAACACATAGCTCATCGACATAGAAACACTCGCCGGGAATCGTCTGATTAGTAATAATGCAAGACGGAGCAGCTGCACTAAGGCTGATGTTGTAGCAGGGAGATGTGTAGTTGAAGAGATGAACAGCTTCCGAAGGAGTACTGCAACTGCCACCTAGGGTGCACGCGGCCACAGATATGCGACAACGAAAGTTAATACACATGCAGATGAGTGACGGGACATTCTTAAGGAAGCACTCCGTGCCGGACTTGCAGGCCGAATAGCAGGTGAAACGCCGGAATGTTGAACCTTGTGGTCCGCTGTCACAAGAACTACAGCCAGCTGCTGCCATCTGCTGGGCAAACTCTGTGCCATATAACTCATCCAAATCCAGGTCTGACAATGTAATGCCAACTGTTGCCAATTCTTGTATTTGAAACTGTACGTAGGAAAAAGGAAGCAAAATTCAAAAAAACCATCATTTGACCATCCTTCTGAGCAACTTTGGAGAAGAAAATTTATGGCTCAGGGCCGTCGGACACGGTACGGTCGCTACTGTATTGATTGTACCACTTTTTGCCCCAGTCCGGCACCCCATGAATCGATGAAATACACTGATCTGGGCTATAAATTTCCAAAATTTTCGGCTCAGCCCCCCTCCTCCTTGAGTAAATTGTACTTCAGGTGGCTGACCGTACCACACTAGAATAGTAAATACCTCCCGACGCCCCGTGACTATGACCCTCATGGGTTCGAGATGCCCCGAGCGTGTTTTCCTTTCTTTTCCTTTCTTTGATGTTTTGCCAAAAAACAGCTTATTATGATTGCCTGGAAAAGTATATTCCAGTGACACCTGAAACGTGAAACCCGGCAGGCATTTTTTTCTAGCCGAACAAAGAAAACTCAATGCCAAATTTGAAGGAAATTCTTGTAGCAACTTCAACATTCTTGATAGCGGTAATATTGAATTCACCTCTAAATCAAAGTGAGATCACTGACTTGTTGACACTGTATGTTCACCTACCGCAGTGCCTAGGTTGATGGTGGATTCGCATTCAGGATCGACCACAATCTGGTACATGTGCACGGAGGAATCATTCGCCGCACTCCACCGTATGCCAGCAAAAGGGGATTCACCTGCACTGGCGTTGGGTAGATAGAGCTGTGGTGGGGATAGTGTGATACCTGTGGGGTGAGTTTGAACAAAACCGGAGGATTCAAATGTGTAAATTAGGACAGGCCCCTGAAAGACAGATACTCCACAAATCGGAAATATCCACAACGATGGGATTATAGAAATGCGGCATAAATAGATTACAGACCTAGCTTGCCGACTATACACATCATGGGAAAATCCATCATCACTAGTTGCTTGTCCTGGGTCTAGTATTGTGCGTAACACGCACACCCAGGTATGCTGCACCCCCACTTTTTGACCAAGATAATAATAACTACCGCCAAGAGTACATAACCCAAGAGTGTGCAACTCCAACTATGGGGTCTGCGACGGCAGAACTTCACATCACGTGATGAACCCGTACACATTATTTGCACTCTGTGCATGATAGATACAGGGTTGTACGCAGCCCAGCTTTGGGTACAACTCTCTTGTGGTCACTTTGCACTGTTTGCCAGCATAACCTTTTGAACCATGTCACGTGATGTGAAGTTCTGCCGTCGCAGCACAGCATAGAGGTTGTGCAGGCAGTTGCACACTCTTGGGGTTATGTACTCTTGCTACCGCCAATAGTGTAGGTGAGTGCACAGGGCTTTTTCTGGTCAGCGGTGGCCAATCTTGCACCGTTAATTTTTTTTGCAGCTTTTGTATTGCATGCATTTTCAATACGGGAGTACAGTGCACACCCACGATCTTGAGACTGAAACAACACGTCTAATGTGCGAACCATAGTCTGTAGAATACAGTGATCATTGTGGCAATCAGCATCTGCTGAATGAATCAGCATAATCATCTATCTCATGCATCTCTCACCTACATATACTACAGGCACGTCGCACCCACTTTGGAGGTGGGGCGGCCATGGAAGGGGGGTGCGGGGGTCGTCCCCCGGGAAAATTTTTCAAAAATTGAAGCCAATTGCAAGCATTTCCGGGCATTTGGTGCCATTTCAGTGTACGGTAACTACAACGAAAGACTTTTTGATTCTGCAAAAAACCAAGAAGATGCTACGACCGGGGACAAACATTACCCTCCCCCGGGAAAAATTCAAAAATTGAAGCCAATTGCAAGCATTCCCAGGCATTTGGTGCCATTTCAGTGTACATGGACTTTTGATTCTGCAACAAACCACGATCGGGGACAAGGATTTGCCACGTTTGCGCTGAGATCATCGCGCTTTGTTGTAGTGTGCTAAAAAATAAAAAATAAACGCCGAAAAAGTGGGGCGGCCATGGCCACCCCGGCCGGTGCGGTTCCGACGCCCTTGTACTAGGATGGCCAGCTAAGTGCGCGCTACTGCTTACCTGCCACATGCGGACTGTCTCTGGTCCAGGATGCCTGCATGTCCAGAGCTGACCATTGACTGTACAGAGACCTGTGCAAGTTATAGCGTGCCTGGAGAAAGAACAAGCCCACCATTCACAATACAGTCAGACCTCGCTTATCCGGATCCCTCGCCATCCGCAAGAAAATCGTTGGTTACAGCATATGCCATGTATACATACAGTATGTGTGTTCAATTATCCGGTTGCCTCGCCTATCTGGATATTTTTGTGGAAAAACGGATGTATGCGGTTATGCGAGGTCTGACTGTATGAAATACCAAGCACACAACTGTCTAACAGTTAATTGCAAAATGCATGCAATTGCGAATTAGGCTATAATAGTTGATCAACTGAGGGTACCTCCTTCTCTAATGATGTGAAGAAGTATGTAATTATTTCAATCGAGAGGGAGGTGCAGCAGCTGTTTAGTTATCGCTATGCACCCCGTGAAGATATCTGTCTGGAGGGGAATACAAATGCACCTTCACAGGAATCGCAGGCACAAAACAGGCACACACACACCCACACGCACACATACGCACACACTCGTATATGCACACGTGCCAGCACACACTCACACTCACGCACACGCACCATGTACCATGTATACGCCCGTCGCAAGAGAAGCACGCAAATCTGCAAATGCACTGGATGTGCACCCACAGATTTTCTCTTTATAGCAACGATAGCGGATCTGATTCTGATTGAAACAGATCAAAACAAGCGCCAGATAACTGTCTAATCCACACAACTGGCGAAGCCATGTGAATCGACCCCCCAATGCACACCTGGTCTACACCACACGGAGTACATTGGAATATGACGGCCAAGACAGTTACCTATGCACACCCTACACTTGCTGGGGTAACCAGTATAGACAGCACACTGCTTTGATCAAAGCAGACACTAGATGCACTGGTACCTTGAAGTGAAATTGGAGTTATTTTACCAACCAGCCTCGGCAACTGGGTACTGGGAACCCAGGGCCAACAGACGTACCAACAACCTCAGCCATGAAAGCTATAATAGTAACGACACACTGGATTGTGGAGCCGAAACTAGTCCAACTTCCAAAATGCTTTGGCAAGAGGGTAGCCTTCCGACAGGTTGGACGCACACGCACACACACACACGCACACACACACACACACACACACACACACACACACACACACACACACACACACACACACACACACACACAGCTGCTTACCTCGATGAAGTACTGGGATGACGGTACCAAATCTCTTAGTGAGAAGGTGTTGTCGAAGAAGCCAGTATCAAAGTCGAAATCACGAACGGTGATATTTGAAAGGGACTCTGAATACTCCTCCTCAAGCGGAGCTCGTGGCCACGGAGTGCATGATCCAAGTAGCGAAGAGTCAGGAAGGTTCCAGTAGAAGTTAATGTGATTGGGAACATTTGCATAGCAAACACGGTTGCCAGCGTAGAGGTCGGGGCGAGTGTGCACAATACGCCTGTAGCGTACCTGCACGCTGAACGGGAAAGGAATCACTGACGACGCTAGGCAGTCCAGCAGCCGAGGTAGGACGACGTTGATATCCAGCCATGTGGCACCATAACCAACCACTGCAGCCCGGTCCAATGCTGGGAGGACTGTACGTGAAGACAGGTCATGGTGGAACATGGCACAAGTCAAGCCTAGAACACTAAAATAGGTCCCAAACAATAGCTGTTTAGTAATGTTCGACTGAAATTTTAGATCATTTTAATGACTGCCCCAAGCCATTACTGCAGTAAGATGGTATTAGAGTGTGTCTCATGATCTCATCAGGGACTTTCCCGCTTCAAGAGCTTAGAAGGCATGGTACTACATGTATCGTTCTGAGACTCGGTGATGAGATAAACAGATTGAATACCAACAGCTACCAAACTCCAGTGGTCCCTTGGTAGGGAACCCTTTACACACTGCTCCAGCACTGCAATGAGCATCGGGAAGGGTTAAAAAAAAAAGAAGAACAGCTGGGATCAGTCTGGTTGATTCTGCTTCAAATCCGGAATGTTCCAGTCATGCCGAATGAAATGTGTTTCGACTGGTGCATGTGCATTTTCGGTGCAGTGCAATAAAAAGGAGCGTACATTAGGGCTACATACTTCCAAACGGTGGCATCTGCTGCACTTGCAGGTTGGATCTGGCCAATCCATACACACGCCCATCCTCTGTAATCCATGTTACCAGCAGCTGTGTCACGTAACACGTGCACGACTCAAGCAAGTACAATGCCGAGCGGCGGTTTAACAACGATCTCTCCTCCAGGCCAATGGGGCCCATGGGGCCTATTGACGCAGTGGCCAACCACCTGTGAAGAAAACAAAATATGAGGGTGTACCGGTACGGACATTACATCATGTCTCTGCTGTAAGTTTGACAAATTTCGGCCCATTCAAATTTCGGCTGCAACAAATTTTCGGCCTGTACTGCTGCTGCCTGTATACACGGTCACACTGCCTTGAACCTTGCAAAACAAAATTTCGGCTGCAACAAATTTTCGGCCGAAAATGATCAGGCCGAAAATAGCCGAAAATAATTTCGATGTTTTTTTAGAGACGATATTGGTGCGTCTGGGGGGGGGGGGGGAGGGGGTTTGAGCCATGTGCGTCTTTTCGAGCATCAGAAAAATATCGATGTAAATATCTGAAGTTTCGCCGATCCCTGCACGCGGACGTCTAAATGGCTATACAAGAAATGTGAAACCAGCTTCCGTTCGCGGAGCTAAAACTCGCGACACAAGAACAAAATCAAAAATTGGAAGCTGTACGCCCATGGCGAATTTCAAGAGCAAAAGAATGAGCTATTGATTGTGGAAATCGGCCGAACGATGCCTGCAGGAGACCTTTTTCAAGACGTAGAGGCAGTGCGAACAAACACGGACGAACTCCACAAGAGTTTCCAGTCTTCACTGTCTGAACAAGGATTTGAAAAAATTCAAGCCCGAGCGTAGCCGCTTTGGCTACACCAGTACACGATGAGTTGCACTTTGAACGCTTTTTGTACGATGAGTTGTACTGCACGGGTAGCGCTAGCGCGCCAGCGCCCTCATCTTTTCATGTAAAATGTGAATTTTGACTGGCCGTGCCTGAAGTTTGTTCTTTGTCGAGAGAGAAGTTGAGGAAGTTGTGAACCGCATGGCCATGGCAAAGTGACAGGTTAGCTGTGAAAATGTCGTCTTCACCACCGCCCAAGAAACGGAAAACGAAACAGTTGACGTTGTTTGGGGGTTGTGTAGTCGATACAGGAATTTACAGTTCGGGCAGCAGTTCAACAACGAAGTGTGCTCTCCTTCTCAATTAGACCATATAAATACTGCAAACTTGCCATCTTGGGTTCATATTATTGACAAAAAAAGGAAAAAAAATGAGCATCCAAAAATATTGATTCCATGATCTAGATGTCCATGTGCGTCTTCTGGGGGGAGGGGGGGGGGGTCAAGGGAGAGAAGCACCAATATCGTCTAAAAAAAAACATCGATATTTACGGACGGCCCCTTACAGGATGCAAGCCGAATCATAGACAGCACTGGGCCAAGAAAATCTCGAAATCTAGCTTTCAGCAGCAGAGATACTCAGATATTGAATTCGTTGCGTAGCTGAACAGTCGCATAGGTCAACAGGAGACAGGTACGGGCTAGCAAAGCTAGCAACAACAACAACATGCTGAATTCAGCGTGTAACTGAGCAGTTCACAATTTTGATTTGATTTCTGCCCTAACGTGGGTTGGCCCATGTTGCCCATCATACATTTCTGAATCACTCATGCACAGCGAAGAATTAGAGACAATGACATGCCAGGAAGCACCCTACATTCAGGCACACATTCTCATGGCCATGAATTCGTCCCTTCCTTGGCTTTCCGATACGAGGTTGAAAAGTGGTACAGGAGTGGGCAGCTTTGTGTCCAAAGCGCTGGTCTCACTATTAAAAATGCAACATTTTGTTTGCCCCCTCCCCCTCCTCATATTGACAGATATGGAGCATACAAAATATTTTCATGCAAGCAAAGTACACCTCACTCAAGTGCATGCAGCGCATCCTGCACTGTCACTTGTAACTTCTGAAGTTCTGTTGACTGCATGCACTTGCTTCAGTCGTTCAGAGTGCACTTCAACCCTGTTGCATGCAGTCAGCCCTGCCAGCCAATATGGCCCTTTTGGCTAGTTTTTGGTCGCTCTGTGCATGTCCAATATGGCACTTGGTACAGTAAAAGTCGGTCGCAGGTCGCACAAGGCAGGTGGTCGTTGTATCCGGTGCAGTTTCTGTGTAGAACTGTCTGTGCATGGAAAAAGGGTCGTCAAAAGCAGGTGGTCGCTAAAACCCAGAGGTCGCTTACACCAGGTTTTACTGTAGCCGCGGTGAGACAGAATGTGTCAAACTCACCCGTCAAGCCGATCAGAGCAGCCATTGGGAACTTGGAACAAATCATCCAATGCTTCCTGAACCTCCGTCGAGTTCCTGAGACATGGGCAACAGCCGCACAAACAGAGCGTATCACAGGAATATCCACCGCAGCACCACACAATGTCACTTTGCCTAGAAACCGTGTGCACCCCCCCCCCCCCCCCCCGTACAACCATAACCATGGGGTCTGTCTTACATGTGGCAAGATGTGATATTGTCTAAGGCGTGATTCCACAATTGCACAGAGGGCACCAGGCTGCGGTTGAAGGATGGCGGTTGAGGATAGATTGTAGGCAGCTCATCATAGCAGGATTCTATGATATCCGTGAATGTGATATTTGGCGTGACAGTGAGAAAACCATCCGCATCCAGTTCCGTGCTCTCAATGTTCAGCTTGAAATCGGATATGCAATCACAACCTAAACACATACACACGGTGACACACACACATACACACACACACACGGACACACACACACACACACACGTATACACAAGTATACACACACATACAAACACATACGCACACATACGCACACACACACACACACACACACACACACACACACACACACACACACACATACGCACACACACACACATACGCACACACGCACGCACGCACGCACGCACGCACGCACGCACGCACGCACGCACACACACACACACACACAGAATGACATACTTGCAGTACACATGCAGATACAGGAGATTCAGATCAATAACTTCTTCCCAGTTTAGAGAGTTGCAATCAAGAACATGTCAGTTGAATTCCATGAACTAATTACTTATACTTCATGATGGATTGCAGTGCAGCTTGCCCTAGATAGTGGGAAATACAGAGAAAAGCCTGGTTGCATGGTTGCAATAGAACTGGCCACTACGCATGTGCCAAAGGAGTACCCAAACTCACAAACAACCAAGAATGCGTGGGGAAAACCGTGAACATGAGCTTGAGCAAAAAGATTAAGCCAAGCGCTATGTAGTAAAATACTCTAACCTTATTCCCCTGAATACAAGTCGCACCTTTTCGCAACACATCCCAAGGTCAAACGAAGGAGTGTGACTTACAATCAAGTGTGACTTACAATCAAGTGTGACCTGTTACTGAAGTGAACATATTGAAACCATGATTATTACGACGAAACCTCAAAATGGGGGTGCGACTTATACATGTGACTAACAATCGTTGAAATACTGTACACGTACCTACATACTGTACTCGGTCTACATACTGTACATGTGACTTGTGGCAGTGGTGTATATACCATGTGTGCTACAGAGACCATCCGCATAGACATTCCGAGGTCTGAGGTACCAGGCTACTATACTGCATACTAGGCAGTGTACACAATCAACTCGCGCCGCCGCCGTACACTCCTCGCCAATCTGCTTCCCATTGTTAAATCGTTCCCGTCTTTGCCGCACACTGTCGCTCTGTACCCCTCTCTGTACGGACTATTGATAGCTTTTAACTGGGGCTGAAACGATTATACCGAATAATTGAGTACTCGTTTGATAACTCTAACGATCGAGCAATCGTTTAGATTACCGATTACGATTATTTTGCGTGTTTAAATTTGTGTCCAGAAAGTACTGTAAACCCTCGTTTTGTGAAGTTTGAATCAGTTTCCGCTGGGAGTATGCAGTTGCCAGGGGTATGGTTCATGTTCTGAGGTTAAATTGACTTCAAAACTGCCATTTTTCGGAGCTACCCTTTCACTAATGCAGATTTGTTGGTATTATGAAGGCATAGTTTGTGGAAACAGAGTAATGTTTGCACAGAATTATGACTATTTGCTAACGATTATAATCGATTACTCGGTCGTTAAGCTAAAGAGTAATCGATACGTGAAAATCCACGATCGTTTCAGCCCTACTTTTAACACAACAATGGTGCTGAGTGCAAATACAACTAAAGGGCTGGTTGTCAGTTGAACACCTTACAGTATCCCGAGAATCCATTGTCTTCTTCGACTAGCCTCGCACCGAGTCCTGTAGCCTGACGCATGGCGGCAATCTCCACTGGACACAGGTTGGCATTACGGCGAAATGTGACACTGGACTTGAATTGGACTTGGCTGGTGAATCTCCCAAGGTCAGAGAGAAAGCTGGAGAACAGACACCGCCGTCATGGTCAATGAACACACACACTACTACTATCAATCAGCTACCCCGTGGGGTCACGCCGCCCTCCACTCAGAGAACTGAGCGCAAGGTGAGGGGCAGTGGCGCAAAACAAAACAGGAAGTACAGCAAAATGAATTGAAAAAAAAAGGAAATCAAAACAAGCTGCCATATTGATGGAAAAGGACTCACAAACAGAGGAAAGAAATATCACAAACCAGATGAACAGTCTGCTGTAGGTCCACTATAAGTATAACATGCAACGACTGAAAAAGGAGCATGATGTTCTGTTCAACATCTGCACGCGTACTGCTTCGGCCTTCATAAACCAGGAAAGCACAATCTTGAACTGGAGGGTGGGCACCGAACGTCCCACAAGGGCTCCACAAGACGAACTTTCACGAAACGACGAGGAGTGTGCACAGCAAGCTGACATCACTACACCATCGCCGCACGACGACTGGCCACTCAGGTCCAAACAACACGACAAATCCACAATTCCAGCGATACACCGCGCAGGAATAAATTGCTGCGAGTGTGACCTGTTTCCTTTCTCATCCAGGAATCCACTTGCTTTGCCGAACGCCACTTATTTGTTGCCGTCACACACACACACACACACACACACACACACACACACACACACACACACACACACACACACACACACACACACACACACACACACCTCAGACCTGCCCATCGTGGAAGCGATGATAGCGAACAGCTATGTTAGACATAGCAACTTGTGCTGGGATTACACAATTCAACAGCTTGCAAGGCTGATGAATTGACCGCCACTATTTTTAGCCTGGTATCTACCACACAGCTGATAGGGTCTTGGTCGAGCGGAATTGGATCTTTGCGTCATAATACCGTACACATCTGAGGGGAACCCGGGAAGTCGCGGGTACTCTCGGGTCAAAAACAATGGTGCCCTGCCTCGAGACCGGCGTTGCGCTGGCGTGGAGTGTACGCATGACATCAAAAGATCCGATTCCGCTCGACCAAGACCCTATGCAGAGCTGGATCGGCGTTGCACACCCTGGGGGTTATGTACTCTTGGTTCAACTTATTCAACGTGCGATTAACCAATCTCTCTTTGGGCTACGTGTCACTTTAACCTCCGTCGGTAGTATATAATTATGTTGTCTACGAATAATCTAGTATGTGAGGTACAGTGTGAGATGAATAACGGTATGGCAGGATTTTTAGGGGAATCCCCATTACCTAGGTAAGCCCGTCGGCAAGCATAGATGTCTACAGTGGAAAATGGTTAGTACCACTTCTATTTGGCACTCTACTCCAATTCGCGATCCATCATAAAGCATGGCAATGGCTAATGCCGTGAGACTGCAGTTGTCATACAGTCAGCACATTGCATTGTATAGTTTACCGGTTTTCGCTGATCTCCACAAGGCCCTGCACAACCCGGAGAGATCTAAACACGTTGAGAGTTGTTATGCAGTCCGAACCAAGGATGCTCAACGACCCACTGATTTCCTTGACATTACCAAGCATGATCTGTGCACAGCAGAGCAGTGATGGGAGGTCAAAGCAAAACAAAGCATAATATATATTTACCGTATACACGCGCATAAAAGGTCACGCACTTACATTCGAATACAAGGGCACCTCCACATGTAAAGGCATGAAAAAGACACAAGACCCAAGAATGGATTTTGAAGACTTGAATACTCGTATCGAAAGACATGCCCTTGTATCAGAAATATTTGTGTCCTGGAGAAATGAAAAAAAACCCATTTTTCGCACATAAGGGCATGCACTTGTAGGTGAATACAGTATACAAGAAAAAAATCTTCAAAATACAGAAATATATTTGGGAACTTTTACCCAGTCGACAAGGCACTTCTCATAAGTTCTCGACCGTTTTTTCGTTCTCTTCTCATCAAGGATAATACAGAGAATGGTTCAATTTGGAAAGACTGACACTTTTAAATAGGGTAAAAATGGACCCGGATGGAGAGCCAAGGATTAATTTACAGAAAAGAAAAAGGATCACATGAGCTGATTGTCTAGAGTAACTGGTGGTGTTAGTGGACATTATTGCGTAACTTGTAGTTCCTTGGTCCTTTTTCTTTTCTATAAATAGAGTAAAGATCAAGATAACAACACTAGGGACAAGGTGGCAATTTATCAAGTTTAGAAAAACACAAATTTCGAAAAATAAATGAAAATATAATGACACCAACGAAGGGAGCAAACTATGTAGCATTGTTGACACCTCAATGAGGACTTACACTAAACAATTGCAAAGACAACACATTTTATTTTTGTACACAGCCTATGTATAAACGAAGCTTCTAAAAATCCAAAATGCAGTTCCCCTCTCGCCGGCCAGCGACATTCTGATAGAAACTGACGCATCAGGAGCCATCAGGCATGGCACAGTTTACGGCACGTACAGTGAAACCTGTCTAAGGCGACCCCTCAAGGGACGAGAAAAAGTGGTCGCCGTGGCCAGATGGTCTTCTTATCCAGGTTCAGTGGGTCACGTGACCATATCCACATGTGATACATCATTTTGATCAGTGCATCACAGTGCACACACCTACGCTACTCTAGCACGACTCATGTGCCTGGGGTCCTCAGACCTGTCAAATGTCGTGCATGCACCATGCACATCTACACTTCCTGCACTGATGTGTAGATCTACCATGCCTGGTGCACCATGCAATGCATACATTTACATGACTAGCACTGTACAAAGCGGTCGCGGGTGGGTGGTCGCCGGTCGCGTTGAACGAGTGGTCGCCTTATCCGAGGTGTTTTGAATGTGAATGCGTCCGTGACAAGGAAAAGTGGTCGCCATGGTAGAGTGGTCGCCATATCCGAGTGGTCGCCATTACAGGTTTTACTGTATTGGTTCGCCGACACCTGGTCACCACAACACACTCCGCTCTGCATTACGTTCAAGGAGCTGCATCCCATCTGCATTGCATGTGCTACGTGGGGCCGCCAGTGGTGTCGCAAGCGTATCCGCTTTCATACCGACAACGAAGCTGCCACCGCTGTTAAGTCTGGCACCAGTCACTGCCCTAATGTGATGTCTCTCCTACGGCAGCTCTCCTTCATCTGCGCCAAGGGTAACTTTATGGTCACCGCCCGTTACATACCTGGCACTACCAACATCCTTGCCGACGCTCTCTTCCCGGCAAGATTTCAAGCGATTCCATACGTGCCACCCTACCGCCGCTCATATGCCCACTCCAGTGCGTGCTCTTCCGTCCATCTCTGGGGCGACTTCGGCCGTGCCTTGCACTGCCGCGTGACGGAAGTCCACATGCAAACTGCCATGAAAGCTGGCAGCACCGGTCTTGGGAAAGCGCTGATCAGACAGACTGGCAGCACCGGTCTTGGGTAAGCGCTGATCAGACAGACTGGCAGCACCGGTCTTGGGTAAGCGCTGATCAGACAGACTGGCAGCACCGGTCTTGGGAAAGCGCTGATCAGACGGACTAATTCAATGTATCGTGGCTGCCAGAGCATAACTGAATGTCACCAATGTACCGATTGTACACTCAGTACCTCAATAATTATCATTCTACAATTGTCCACAATCTTTGGTATCCCCCACTACAGGTAACAGTGAATAGGAGGGTCTCCATTTGGGGAGTCGACCTTGCTTACCAGGCTCCTCATACTGCTCATTCAGCCCCTCACACTCAGACGGCTCACTCAGCCTCTGAATACGGCTCTGTAAGGCTCACCCAGCCTCCGCAGCAGGGCCCTGCCCAGCTGCCATACACACAGTCACACAGCTCTAAGCCGTCACTCACTCGGAGCCTGGCAAAGCAATCGACAAACCCTCCTATTCCCCAAACTGTTTGCTCGTTGTGTGAGTGTGGCATGCAGATGCTTGTGTTAAATGAAAATAAAATGACACCAACCAAGTGAGCAAACTATGTAACGTTGTTGACACCTCTACAAGGACTAACAACAAACAATTGCAAAGACAACACATTTTATTTTTGTACACAGCTTACGTATATGCAAAGCTTCTAAAATAGCCAAATGCAATTCACCTCTACCCCGTGAAATGACTGAGAAAACATCATCATTGTACAACTCAACACAATTAGCACGTGCGGACAGATCATTGTAGCCATTTTCTTTCTCTTTTTAATGTGAATCTCTTAGGCTTCCCCGTGATGTTCTGGGTCAACTACTCACATAGCATGGTATAGTATTTGAACAAGAACGTCTCAACGGAAGTTCTTTGAGAGGGAGTTCTATGAGATTTACATTGAAAATTGGGAAACAGTGGGGCACAAGATTTGATGACACTGCTGAAAACTGCATCCAGGAACAACTTGGAGCGCTCGCTCACCTCCACAATTTCTGTTAGAGTACTGCTAGTTGTTAAACCAGGGAATTGGGAGCTGGCCAACAGAGTCGTGAGATCCCTCTCTGCAAGTAGGCAATAAGTGAAAGACAGAAAACAATTGAGAAATCAAATATTCGATACTAACTCATGATCGCGGCTTGGAGCTGCTTACTTTTCTTTTTGCTTTTATTTATAAAACATTCACCAGTGCTTCTACTTCACATTAGTTTATGACTGACAACAACGAGTTTAGTTCATATAAAGTCAAACATACAGTTACACACATACAGTTACACACATACAGTTACACACGGATGAACATGACAACAGACAGATAAGCAAGCAGATAGATAGGCAGATAGATAGGCAGACAGACGGATGGACGGACGGATGAGCAGGCAGGTAGACAGACTGTGAAAAGAAGACCAGCAGATGGATAGACGGACAAACGGATGGATGGACGGACAGGCAGGCAGGCAGGCAGGCAGGCAGAAGCAGGACAGCTGTCGCCTAATCTTACCACTGGGTGGCCGGCTAAAAGCTAGTAGAAGATCACCGACAATCCTGGTGCAGCCGAAATAGACAGAGAGCTGAAATGTATGGACAATGTTCCCTCCGAGGCAAGCTGGATAGGTGCAACAATATCCAAGGAAGTGTTAAAATAGGACACTATATTCCCTAGGTGAAGAATCGGCTCCCTTGTGAGGAGAAGTCTTGGACGGCAAAACCATGCATTTCAAAATTGCTTCATACCGGAGATTCTACACAACACTCGTCCGGGTAATCGAAAACATTCAATACATATGACCTGACACAAAGGTTGAATCTTCTGAAAGAATTGGTGTATTTCCATTTTTTCTCGCTTTTCTGGCAGCCCATTTCCCTGACGTTTCATTTTGAATTTGAAGTTCTCCCAATTCCCAATCCTTCACCACGGCAACGTATTAATATCCAATCTGTTTAACCTGTCCACAGCTGTTGTATCCCGTCTTTGCTGCACATGCATATAATTATAAGCGCTTGCTGCGCTTACCTCGGACGCACGGAATGTCTAGATTTAGGAACCAGGGCGCCACTGGACTAAGCAGGTTGCAGTCATACTCGCACAGCTGGAGGATACTATCTGATTGTTGTGCTGAAGAGTGGCTCATCCGCGCACCTTCAGAGCCACTGTATTGGACAAGAATCGGGCAACTCGCCAAGTGTAGATCACCCAGGAACTGCAAAGACGGAAAGTTGAACACAAGAAGACATCCCACAAGAAGACATCACACAAGAAGGCATCACGCAAGAAGACATCACAGAAGAAGACAGCACAGAACAGGAGTATCGTGTATCAATATCGTTGTTATAACTGTTAGTTCAAACCATAATTATTATTACTCTCAAGACCAGAGGTTGATAAAAATGGTGGTAAAGACACACCTGTCAATATGGCGGTAAACACACGCCTGCCCACACACGCTCTCTAAGCTGCAAAGTTCTGGCACAGAGCTCTCCTTCTCACCACCACCACCATCAGTTCGCGCCTGGCGCCTAGTCGATGCATGGTTGGCGGTATCCGACATAGCAGGCTGGCACATCAAGTAGCGCATGGCACATAGAAGATGACACAGCAACGACATAGCTCGATTGCGACGTACGTTTCGTCCCCGCTGGACTCACCAGGCAATCTTCTTCTTGGATGTCTTCATACGGAGCTTGACTCGGGAGAATGAAGTTGAAGTCACCACTGCAGCTGTACTTATGGTTGATAAATATGGTGGTAAAGACACACCTGGCAATATGGCGGTAAACACACGCCTGCCCACACACGCTCTCTAAGCTGCAAAGTGTGGGCAGGTGTGTCTTTGTCGCGAACGTCGCGATGAAATACATGTACATGAATTCGGAATAACCAATTTATATTTGCATTACATGACGATGATTTTGTACTCTCTTGCTTGCTTACGTTGTGGCTGATTCCACGCTTGGGTTAGCCGAAGTCTAGTTCCCCATCGTCCTTTCTACAGTCCATTCATAAAAAAATGGGTCCTGGCTCTGGCGAGCTCCCGTATTTGGCGATTTTTCGTGATTTCATCGTACACAGTGCAGTGCTGCGAACTTTGAAATTTGAAAAAGGGTCCAAAAAGGGTGCCTGAACTGGGGTTCGAACCGCAGAATGCACTGTTTCAGGCGGGGTCAAACGGCCTGGATTTTGATGGTTTTTCCCAATTCAGTGCTTTTGGGGCAAAACCTGGCCGAAATCCTATTCTTGCTATGGCTTGCTTTTTGGACAAAAAAACTTCAGAAACATAATTGGAAGAGGATTCCATATGGGATTGCAGAAAAAAATTCTAAAAAAACTCAACGTTTGACCCATTTATGGCCAAAAGCTAGAAGTTCATTTTTTTCTGAATGGACTGTAGTGATTGATTTCATTCTACTTCGAAGTAGCTTCGAAGCAATCCCTCGTTTCTCTATTCTTTGCATTTTGCTCACAAACAAATTCTTCGTTATGTTTTCGTCCCGTGAGTATTTTCGCGCTCTTGATTTGTTTTGCTCACGCGTGACTTTCCTTTCCTTTCCTTTTCTTGTTATGCATGACCATGATGACGTATTTGGTATGACGTGTTATGTGTACGTGACCACGTGACTGCGTGTTCACTAACTACATGACTGTACAGACAGTAGGCTAGTGCATTTTAGCGATTCGCTCTCCTTGCTGTTCACTTCTTCTCCATTTCTGTTTGTCGCTGCACTAGTTCCTTTTGTTACCATGCCACGTAACTGAAGGTCGTGGTCGCCATTTTTATGCATGTTCTTTGTGCGCAGCTGCCTGTGGATGCAGCTGCCTTTTTCCGTTGAAATTAGATCTTGTTTGAGAAAGAAACAAAGAAACAAACTTTCCAAAATCAAGAAACGTAAATGTCTTTCATGTCCGTTGAGTCGGGATCATTTATGATGTCGCGAGTCACGACAGTCTTTACCACCATGTTTATCAGGGGCGTCACAGGGCGGTTGAGAGTGGTACGACCGGGAGTCCGGGGGTGTCCCGCGGAGAAAAAATTCGGATTTTTCGGCCAACAGGGCACGTTTTAGCACTCTACAGCCGCAAAGGAGGGTTCCCCTAGCACTTATTATAATAATAGACAACCCACTCCAGCTCAAAAAAAACGTTCTCATGGATTTTTTGGAATTTTCTGTACATCGTAGGTGGCCAAGGCAAAAAGGAAGCCATTGCCCTCGAAAAATCGAAAAATCCGAAGTACAGTTCTAGCGCCAGCCGCTGTGCAAAAACGTATGTCTTGTCCTGCGAAAGTGCGCCACGCCGCATGCACTAGTCTATGTACATGATGAACACCTGGTACACGGCCGGACCGCGGACAGTCGCGAAGAATAGTTGTTTTTGGAGAGAGAAGAGGATCCTTTTTTTTGTTCGGTGGGATTGAAAGATCTGCCAGTGGACCGGAGAGCTACAACGCTGGAAGCAGAAGAAAGGGCTTGCGGAATCTTCTCTGTCTTCGTGGCAACAGGACTTTAGTTTGCGAGAGACTTTCGTCCTGTCGTCGCGGACGCAATTCTTGTTGCTGCTACCAAAACATTCGGAGAACGAAACGATCGTAAGTCGTTTGGTGAAGCGGGTCGCGTCGGTGAACAGATGCAGAATGTTCTGCCGCCGTGGAACAGCAGTCCAAACACTTTTCAACTTCGGAGAATGAAGCGCTTCCCTATTCCTTTGACAAGCGCGGCGTTCGCGGGTGTAGATGTAATGCATTTTCGCATCAGCTTGCAGTAGATCGTCAGGAGCCAGAGGTACTAGGTAGGTGTCGTAGTGGAAAGAATAATAATAATGTTGTAGCTGACAAGTGACATGCTTGTAGTGTCTCTTGACCACCATTGTAACATGGCCGATCTTGGAAAATTTTAGTTCTGGACCCAGAGATCGCCGCCAGCACTGTTTCCGACAAGTTTGCAGCGAATGTGTCCGTGAGAAATCCATCATCTGGTTGTCTGTACCCGTGACTCCAACGGCCTATCGCAATGGATAGCCGCCTGGAGTCTTGGGGTGCTAGCTGCTAGGCATCGAGTCTGAACCAAATATGCTCCTTGCAATGAAAGTTGTGATGTTTTGGACAAGTCCGAAGATCCTTGAATTTTTTTATTGCTTTTTTGGATGAATTGGGTGGACCATCCTGGACGAAAAGTGGTACGACCATGGTCGTAGTGGTCGTACCGTGTGTGACGCCCCTGTTTATCAACCATAGGTACAGCTGCAGTGGTGTCTTCAACTTCATTCTCAAGACCAGAGGACCCATCAAAAGCAGTAAGCAAATTGGACAGTACAGGGCTGTTCACTGGTACCTCTACTCGTAAACCGCACAATTTTAGACAATCTCGCAGGCAGGGCTCATCAAGATAGCATAGAGGCACTAGCTGGTCTCATGACGCAGACAGCTAGCTGGTCTCATGATGCAGACAGTCTGTATGTGCACACCTACGTAAATGTACTTCAAGTGCGTCACCGCGCCTCCCGATTACGGATAGTGGCGTATGGGTAGTATCGAGCACCGACACCCGGCACAACGTTGCAGAACGCTACTGGGCTGGAAGACGCAGGTTGGTGAGTGGAACAGTGTGGTACACCACCAGTATGGAATTTCACCGGGATACACACCCATAGGTTCTACAGAACATCACAATCATCGCATGACAGCCACAGCCTTACCTGCACATGACTTTCATTGGAGAAGACAGAGAACACAGATCCAGATACACCCACGCAGGTGTCCCTTCCAAGAATGGCTGCAGACGAGTATAACAAAATACCGGCAAGACATACTGAAAACCAAAGCGCCTACATTGGACGTGTAAGTATCTGGGCTTGTCACAGTCTCTAGCCGTGGGTCGCCAAAGACCACAAGCCATCTGTGCTGAAGAAGCCATTTTCCGGTAACGTAGAATGCTCCACGTGAAGGTATTGTATTCTTTTCTTTCATGTGCTCTATTTCCAGTATGTTTTCACTTTGTGGGCAAAAGAGGGAAGAGGTAGAGGTATGTGTGGGGTGTGTGTGTGTGGGGGGGGGGGTGTTTCAGGGGTGGGAGCATGTGCGTGCGTGTCAGGGGTGGGGAGTCAGGGTGAAAGCTCGCAAACCCACTGTTACAATTCTTGATGTTGACGTACCTAGCTGCCGGACATCTTGCTGAAGGAAACTGGGCACATTTTGCTGAAGGGGACTAGGCTGGGAGGAACTGGCGGTTCGCACTGGGTTGCAGAGGAAAACGTTGTTCAGCAAAACTACAGGATCCTCTGCTACAATGGGGGCTAGGCCACCACCGTCTTCACGATTATCAGCTACCTGATTGAATCCATCATCCACGCGTCCACCAACAGCACGTGCATTCTTGACACAGATAGGCGTTCTGCTCACTGGCGTGTCGTATCGAAGATTGGTTACTGTGCAGTATGCAAGATTTAAATGGGAAAACAAGATACACCCGCCAGGGTCACAAGTATGCTGGAAACTCAGCACTGTCATGTCAGCAGAGTGTTTACCTGCATGACTGAACAGTAGGGGCGTCGGACACGGTACGGTCGCTACGGGATTGATTGTACCACTTTTTGCCCCAGTCCGGCACCCAGTGAATCAATGAAATACACTGATCTGGGCTCTAAATTTCCAATTTTTTCCGGCTCGGCATTCCCTCTCCCACGAGTAAACTGTACTTCAGATGGCTGACCGTACCACACTAAAATACCTTCCGACGCCCTGCTGAAGAGTGAGCTTAGTACTCGTACATGGCATGGGATGGTGAAATGAAATCCAGTGCTCGACGCCAAGACTCCTTTTTTTTGATTGGCAGTAACGTTGGTGTTGTGATTCACTTTTCACGGGGGATATCCACTGCCTGGAAGGGCACGTGTGTATGATTCAATATGGGTAGCATTCATCACTAGTAACACAACCCCGTGCGGTTGTAGGCAGACAAACAAGTACAAGTTAACATACATTCAATGAGGAATGCTGTTGTGACGGTTGCTGATGTAGCAGTCTGGACACGATTGATGCCCATGAAACCATGTATAGCCACCAGGGCTGGGAAGATCTGCGCAAGAGTGTCCTTGCCCGTGGGGAATGAGACATCGCTGAGGCGAACAAAGCCGGTGATATCGGTCAACAGTGGAAACAGGGCACCCTTCATATCGGTGCAGTCCTGTAGCTCGGCGCAGCCATTCTGATCTCCTTCTGCCACGACAAAGTCACAGCAGGTCAGGGATACCCCTAGAATGTCCAACCGCCCCACAATGACTGTGCAGTGCCGCAGCAACCCTAGATAGGTCCGGTTGCGTACAGAGCCACCAGTGCAGTACACTGGACCTTCTTGCGGTGCTGGACTGACATCTGCAACAGGAATTATTACGAATAGGACAGACAACAACAATGTTAAACTTGTAATGTAAACACAATACTTCTATTCCTCTGGCTGGTGGCCATGTACAAGTGATATCTTGACTGAATGGCAGTTTTAGTGAGAAGGGGAAGGAGAAACTTTGGATACCAGTGCAACTGACTACAATCGCACAGTATGTTTCCGAACATTACTCTCTCCCCACTTGGCATTTTGACGATCCAGTGACATCATGAAGTACTGTAAAAGCCATAATATATAATTATAACGAAGTGCTAACTCTAACGAGTTAACGAGGAGAAATCTGTCGTTAAAATAGAAATCGTTATACAGAAATCGATACATATACTGTCCTATTGAGCGTTGAGAATAAGTGAGAATCGTTACCTTTGAATTTGGGGAAATCGTTATATATGCGCCTCGTTAGAATAATGGCTTTTACAGTAGGTGGTATACGCTATATTGACTATACAGCATGTGAATGACACACTATCCCACTGAATCATCACTAAACATCCGGCCACAAAGTGCACGAGTCATTGACCGTAACTGTGGCTCACTGCACTGATGGTGGCTGTAAAATGAAGAAATACTGATGCACATGCATTACGTGAAGTGCAGTGGCGGCAAATGAAATCCAACCCCACCAATCCAGAGCTATGCACAGTCACTCACTGCACAGTGTTTTGGTAATGCTATGGCTATAGGCATTGACCGGCACTAATCACGGGACTGGATTTCACTTGCATCACGGTAGGTGACCTATAAATCAATGCTCTCCTTGCTCCGCCTTCAAGTAACGCTGGTGTTTCGCCAACCTTAGCACAAACAGCAGTGCTCTGGGCAACATCACTGGAAAATTCACCTGACACAACAGAGCAAGCTGTGTGCCTCCAGTACATCTACATGCCAATACGCTGCACTGTCACATACAAACTCTTCCGGGTACATGCATAGTGGTCAAATAAACAGTCTGAGTTATCAAACGAGTTTTTTTTACTGTTCCATGCTTGCAAATCATTGCCTCTGACACTGCCCACATTGAACAGGTCATTTGCCACTTTGTCTTTCTGACATTGACCGTTCATGGCTAGCTATAAGCTCTCACAACATGTCCCAGCTAATATACCAGTGAGCATGGGCTGGATTTCTGAATGCCTTGGAACATACTCTACACTCGTGGTAACTGTCGTGACCAACTCCTACTAGTATCGTGTTCATCACATAATTATCTTATAATCGGTGCGGAGACAACAATTTTATAATAGCAATAAAGAGAACACATTCTGCTGTCATCGCCACGCAACAACGAAGTCGTGGCAGTTTTCCAAAATCAATTGTCATGTCACAATCATCAGTGGAGTGTCGTGACTGAAGAATAACCATGCGGAACTATGATTAATTATACATTCAATAATGTGTTACAAGAACAAAATAAAGTGCTAAAATAGAATGAAGAAAGGTGAGACAATAGAAGTGAAGTGAGAACTGAGTGCAAAGTGGATGAGACACTAATAGTAACTAATTTGTCTCACTGCACAGTTCTAGCGTTACTATTAGTGCCTCACCTACTTTGCACTCAGTTCTCAATTCACTTCAGTAATGTTTCACCTTTCTCACCTTTTCTCACCTTTCTCACCTTTCTGTATTCTATTTTAGCACTTTATTTTGTTCTCGTAACACATTATTGAATGTATTCTGAACTTAATCATTGTTCAGCATGGTTATTCTTTAGTCACCATATTCCACTGATGAATGTAACATGGAATCGATTTTGGAAAACTTTCATGACTTCGTTATAGTGTGGCGATGACAGCATAATTTGTTCTCTTTAATGCCATCACATATCTTATATTGTCTCTTTCCCTCAAACCAGTTAACATATCTTATAGCGATCGTTTTACAAATAAAGGGGGGGGGGGTGTTGTCAACTGACAACCGCTCTCTCCAGTTGCTATTCACTCTTGACGCATGCGCTGAATGAAAAGTTCTTCCAATAGTGATGTCGAAAAAATTATTGACGTTTCGGGCCGCCCGAAACGTCAAAAATTTTTCCGACATCACTATTGGAAGAATTTTTCATCCAGCGCATGCGGCAAGAGTGAATAGCAACTGAAGAGAGCGGTTGTCAGTTGACAAATCCCCCTTTTATTTACAATGCAGTTGCGTGATGTCCACCACTTTCTGAATGATCATTTTACAGGTCCAAGAAAAGCAAGAATCTTTACCCGTCTGCTTCTCTGCATAATCATACGCATTTTAGGAATGATACACTGATGCACAATGAACTTGAAACTCCCCAACCACTCTGGATTAGTCGAAATGCCAAAATCGGCTACCTACCACCACTTTCATATCAAGATGCTATGATGGTTTTTGTTTTCATCGGTAGAACAGCACATACAGCAAAATGTAATACAGTACTGCTGTAAGTTCAGGTTGCTAAATGAACAGGTAATCAAGTGGTGTGCTTCATTGTCCAAAGAGTGTTCAATACCCATGTAGGGCAGAGCCTTGTACACAAGAGAGAGACTGGAAGCTGTGTCGCAACTCTGAGTTTCACGTATTGCTACGCTCATCAGAGTTGCGACACAGCTTCCAATCTCTCTTGTGTAAATGAACAGGTAGAAAGTACTTGCAGTACGCACATCAAAAACGAGTCTCGTAATTCTACAGTGATATCACCCACAATCTGACAACTGCAAAAATGTTTTCATGTGTAGAGTTACTAACCTTCATCCAAGATAATAACAACAGTGTTACTATAGCACATTGCCATATTCACTGAGTATGTTTTGATCACATGATCATTCTCTACGTGTATGTAGGGAAGAGGAAGGAGGGGGGGGGGGGGGAGGGGCTCCACAATCCACATCAGCACATGCCCATGCTTGCAAGCTTGTTACATACCGTTATGATGTACAAGTAGTTGTAGTCAGGCGCGTGCCCCGTATGGGTTCCTGGGTGCCCGGAACCCCCCTTTTTTTTCGCTCAAAATGCAGGATTTTGCTTCATTTTTTGAGAATGTTTCCCCCCCCCCCCGTGAAGGGCACCAGCGCGCGCGCCTGGTTGTAGTTGTCAAAGACTCACCTATCGGCTATCGCTGCTTTCATTACTTATGACCGAATGCTGCACACTACAAACGAGCAGCACCGTGATACTACACACTACACTTCAGAAAATTTATATATTTTGATATCACCAATGGTGACCAAGCCTGGCAAGAACCCAACAAACTGGGATGCATAACACGCTTCCAGAGTGTAAGAGGCGTTGCAGGTACCGAGAGGCTTTTTGTCTCCAACGAAACGCACACTGCTCACCAACCTGAACTGAAGGGCATGAAAACCCCACAACCACTTTCCTCGACTAACTTAGAAACATTCCGGAACAGGGAGAACACTTACCTTCGGGAGGAATAGCAACAGGTATAAGTGGAGGTTGTCCAACGTCCTGTGGACTTGTCGTCGACGCCTCGTCAGGCTCAACTGTACTCAGGCGCTGTGCTCGGACAACGCATTCATGCTGGAACAAGAAACTGCTGCCGTCCAAGAAGAACACTAATGCCAGCAGGAGAGCGGTAAGTTTCCGACAGGCGGAAATCCCGCTTCCCTCCAGCTTGGTTCTGCTTAGCACAATGAGCTGCATCTTCTACAACAGCTATCATAAAAATGTCACAAAGCCATGCGCGTCGACAAGCCAAAACTTGCACGCCAACGGCATTACAGGACTCACGCTTCGCACCGCGCTATCGCATTGAAGGCGAGGAACTTGCCTGGCTGAGACTCTAGTCCTGGCTATTGGAATGAAACTCAGGTTCACAGAATCTGTGATGGTCTTACTCTAGGAACGCCGAACGGAGTATCTGCAATCTTTTGACGTTTCGTAAAGAAGTCCGGTAGTAGATCTACTGGTGCAGCACAGAAAACTGGGAAAGGGATCACGTGGAGCGCTAGACTTTAGAGTGAGGTGACACCACGAGTCCACGACACCTACAACGAGGAGATGTTTGGAAGTCCAAACACACACTGCGACACATCCGCGGAGCGTCCGCTGACGGCGTAAATACACACTGGAGGTGGTGATAAATTGAGGAGGGATTGGTGGCAACTCGACTCGCTAGAAAGGTTATCCGAAAAGTTGGTGGATGGATGACACGCAAACTACCCGTGACGGGGTGAACCACTGAAAGAAGTAGCGTTCATCATGTTCATTGGCGGTCCACCAAGAGGCAAGGATGTACATTTCCAGTTGTCGGTATGCACAAGTCATGTACTAGTAGTAGTACTGGTACATGGTGCCAGTACAGTCAGTTGGCATGGTCTCTGCATGGGTCTGCTAGTGTAGGCAGCGTGGTGCATGATGGTAGTGGTGCATTCATGGCATATCTCGCACTAACACAGCCAAGCAGCAAGGAAGTCACGTTGGTCTACGCCATACGGACTGGCTATTTTAGTATTAGTATTACTAGAGCCGAGTAGCAGGGGTCGCCTGGAGGTACCGAGGCCCAGTGCTCAATCCAGGACCCTCTTGAAGTCTCGGAAGTTGAATGACTTGATTATGACTGATTGTTGATATCCCCTCTTATAAACAGTCATCGTCACATTATGGTAGGTTGATCGGCATGCTCGGCACCGGTGGAAGCTTCTCCGAGCCCAAGAGAGCCGCTCAGACCATTGAAGTCAAGGTATGGTTGATGGACAGGATGAAGTAAATTATTAATGATCCCCTGTCAAGCGGAATCATCCACTACATGTCTGGTAGTCAGAGCTTTTGAAGTGGAACCACTTCAGTCCGCACTAGATCTCGAAGTCGAGTCAATTCAACAATGCCTGTTTGGGTCATGCACTCCCACTTCGTCGAGTCGTCGATCTACGCTACACATGTACACACCGCTGTATTAGTACTACTACTAGTACTAGCTAGCTAGCTCTACCTGCAAGTACAACTACAAGTACAAGTGCGACAAGTGCAAGGCTGCATGCCAGGGAGTAGTGGTATTTGACGCCGGACTCCCTGCTGCATGCAGGGTACAAAATATTGATCTGACATAATTCTGTATTCTGTACATGTAGTCACGTATCTCGATAATAATCCCTGCAAATCACACATGCCAAGTACATGTACAAGGCTTAAAATGCGTGTTGTGACTCCGAGTTTCAAGACAACCAGGTCGATGACAGTGTCGTTAGCTTGGGTTGAGCACTTTCACCAGTCAAGACAGTTTTATTTCGCTTTGTACAGTCATGTACTAGTACATTCCATGTACTACATGTAAGTATGTAGATCCTGGTATAAGAAGACCAAACATAAGGATGTTGACCTAGCTGGCAAAGCCACACGTCCTTTGTAAGCAGTAGCCTCAACAAAATTAAAAAATAAATTACGAGCGGATGAGGGGTCACTCTCATCAGAGCAAATGGAGGACACAGTGGTCGCCACAATGACAATGCAAAACGACTATGCCCGTCATTTGCCGGTGCGTACTTTAATGGTCCGAGGAAGCTGAGCCGCCCCCTTCCTTCTTTATTCCCAATCGAACTCGCGCACTTTCACCGAAACTGGGTGACTGTGCCCTACTAGGTGGGGATTTGTACGCAAAATGTCACTAAAAGCGCCATGTCGTTCTTATAAAAGGACGGATGACCGTGATTGGCCCATATGTTGTAGTCTTTTGGACGTTGAGTCAACTGGCCCAAGTTTTGGTCCGAAAAGGCTGCGATGTAGCGTTCGGCCCTTATTCCCAATCGAACATGGCTGAAGAAGCGGTCACGTGCTCCTGCGTACACCAGTCACCTGGTCACGATGCCTGCAGGCTACAACTTACAGCGTGTTTGGGCGAGTTTCTGTCTCTAGAGTTGAACCTTTGAACCTTGGAGCTGAACCTTGGTGTGAAAGTTGTCGCCTGCTGGCGCGTTGACCAGGTGACTTGTGTACGCAGGAGCACGTGACCGCTTGTTCAACCCTGTTCGATTGGGAATAAGGGCCGAACGCTGCATCGCAGCCTTTTCGGACCAAAACCAGTTGACTCAGCGTCCAAAAGACTACAACATATGGGCCAATTGCGGTCCTCCGTGCTTTTATAAGAACGACAAGGCGCTTTTAGTGACATGTTGCATACAAATCCCCATCTAAATGTACATCTAGTAGGGCGCAGTCACCCAGTTTTGGTGGAAGTGCGCGAGTTCGATTGGGAATAAAGGAGGAAGGGAGCGCCTCAGCTTCCTCGGACCAAGACCATTCGACTCAGCACCCCGAAGACTACAACCGGTGAAAAATTGAATTTAGGCTTTTAACTTCCCCTTTCAAAAATGCACACATGCGGATGGATTTGCATGGATATAGAAGTGAAAAGAAAGGGCTAATGTGCCTTGAGGCGAACCATGACCCCATGGTCTCAACGCATGCCATAGATACTACAACTCTAATATCTTGATCTGGGAGGAGATAAAATTAATTAATATAAAGTGCAAATAGGGCGAGCATTCATGCAGCTTGCAACGCAACCGCATTTCTACATGCTCATTCATAGAGGTCATAATACCCTTGCCACAAGACTCTGGTCGTACATATACAGTAAAACCTGGTGTAAGGGGCCTCTGGGTTTAGCGACCACCTGCTCTTAACGACCGTCTTTCCATGCACCGATAGTTCTACACAGACACTGTGGGGACCTGGTTCTAAAGACCACCTGGCTTTAACGACCGCTTTTGCTTGCACCGTGGGGTGGTCTCTTAAACCAGGTTTTGCTGGACAGTACTTCAAAGTACATTAAAAAGAAGAAACGTTTCTCTTGACAGAGCCTCAGAAGAAGTCAAAAGCCCAAACTGGTATGAGAAGAAAGCATGGCCCACAAAACCAAATCAATCGACAGAAAGGATCGTGTTGCTCATAAGAAGGCTTGGAGCAATGGGAAGCAGATTACTAAGAAAGAGTGATACTAGACGCGGACAAAGGAATCCGGCAAGCTTCACCCAATTTTGAAACGATCGCCCCATGTAGAAAGCTGAACTTAGCATGAAAAAAGAAAAGACCCAGGACTGAGAAGCCCACAAAATACTTCGAGTACCAAAAATAAGTCAGAATAAAAGATAAATCTTTAAAAGTTTCGCAGGGAAGAGCCTGCTTCAAAATGTATGCAAACGAAGATCAATGTAACGTTATTCACGAAAGGTCTAAAACACAACAGGAAAAAAACAGCAGCAGCAGCAGCAACAGTAGAACACAGGGAAATGATCCTTTTTCTTCTCCTTCTTCAAAACGTTAATCAAAGCAACCTAATTGTAGATGTAGATGATACTCAATCAGAATTGTAACAAGGCAAACATCTGCTTTTCTCAGAAGGGTGCATATCCGTCGAAGAAACCATCCACATCACTATCATCATCAAAGTCAGAGTTGTACTCTTCGTCGTCTTCCATGTCTGGCCCGCCCTCTGCGTTGCGTAGTTCATGCTTTCTGCGCCGCCTCTGTCGGCGCAATTCTATTCGGCAGAACAGGAAAAGAAGATGAGAAAAGATGGCTTCAGAAGACGAAACAGTAAACGTGTTGGTGACACCATAAATATTATTATTATGACTACGCAATGCATGAGAATGACACGGCAATATTAGCAACCTACCTCTCCACTGTCGCAAGGAAGTCAGACTTTCGAAACTTTAGTGTGGGCATATGAAAATTACTGGTTGTTCCCAATCTACTGCCATGCAAAGGTCATCTATGACGTCACACATCTGCACAAACTATGCCATCATCATGATGTCGCAGAACGAAATCAAACACCCCGGATCCAGCTCTGCATAGGGTCTTGCTCGAGCGTAGTCGGATCTTCTGAATCCGAGCAACCCTGCCCCAGGAGCAGGGTTGACTGGATCCATCGGATCCAAATGTGACCTTTGTGTGTATATGGCGGGTAAAATCATGTTAAATAACTTTGTACTCATTGTCGTACGACTAGTCTCTTGTTGACCTTTCGTACGACGCTCGTGATCAGTACGACTTTCGCCCTTTCGGGTGACCTGTCGGCGCCATTTTTTACTTCGTGAACATGGCAACAGCCAAGGTCCGGAAAAAATGATCGGTTGATTCTGAAGGATCCGACGGATCTGAGATTGGGGTCTGGATTTGGATCCGACCAAACGATCATAGCCTTAGACAGGCCTGCTTATAGCCCGGCTAGAATGAGAAAGATCACAGAAGTTGTCGCCACGGAAGAAGAACAGTTCACAATACTGGTGCTAGTAAATTCTGTGCAAGAAGTATCTTGAGAAGTACATGTATGTCCCGTTGAAGTCCTTTACCAGCGAGTATGGACAGGTGAGGTCTAGCTTCAAGTTCCCGCCATTCCCATCGTCCCCTGTACCTGTCTGCTGCACCCGGCGCAGAACGTATTACGATGTTGTCGTCCGACGAAAAGCTGAATCCTGTCACATCTACCGAAGCTAGGAGCGTCAATCACCGTGAACTCGACAGTTCGACAAGCGCCAAGCACACATTGCTAGAACGGGATCCCGCAGGCGTTCATACTCGGCTGGGCAAGGATGACCAGACACGGACATTTGACAGGGACGACTATTGTCGAAGAGCCATGGCCGTATGCTTCCATTCTCCAAAGGAAGCAGAGGTAATCAGCTAGAACTTTTCGTTGACTTGTTAGCTGATAATAACAAACTGGGAGTGGCGGGTTTAGGGGCGGCGCTGTGCAAGCGCGTAAAGACACAACAGTGAACTTGTCACAGGCAAGCGCTTCTTTCCGCAACTAAGTTACTTTGCACAACGATCTTTTGAGCTCTGATTATCGCCTCGGCGTTCGAATGTGATTTGGTTGACTCTGTCGCGAAGACTTTTCGACGATGTCTCAGCGACATCCCAAAAGGCCAAGCTCTAGCCAGCAGAGCCTGGATGGATTGAGAAATTGTTGGACTCGCAGAAATTGCAGTTGATTCGGTCCAGAAAACCAGTGTCCGGTTGCTCGTTGCCATTCTCGCTACTTGCTGACAAGAGAAAGCAGTTGGGCACATCGAAGCGATTCCTCCAGCTGTCTTTGTTTGAGAAGCACCAGTGGTTGGCGTATCACGACGGTGAAGGAGACGTATCAGCATGCTGTTGGTGAACCCTGTCCAGGAGGAGTCCGAAGGTAACTGCCCCGACTTGTAACTTCTCTCTCCTGTTGACGTGCCCTGCCGAACTTTGAAGCAAAGCTGTGTGTACTTACCATGTGCAGAGGCAACTGCTATATCCCTTCCAGGGGATCGATTTATCCGGGTTCGCATCGCAGTTTGCGAATCAAAATTCACTGGCTGCGATTCGCTTTTCGATTTTTATCGCCCAAAACTGCGATGCACTGGCCATGCGTACCGGTATGTACAAAGACCATTCTGTACTGTTTGTGTGCAGTTTGCATGCGACTGTTGTACACACTGCTGACAAGGGAGTAGTATTTTACTACTCCAACCAACTGGCCTGTCCTGCTCAGGCCGCGCGTGGATCGCGCTCTGTTTGATTTTGGACACTGCACTAGCCACTGCTATCACTGGTCGACCGGTCGTAGAAGACTGCACAGTTTGCAGTCTTTTGAAGTTTTGTACACGGCGGCGACTTTCCCTGAAGTTCTCCTTTCTTCTTTCACTGTCAACCTCAGTTTGTTTCTGTTCGGCAAGACACAGTTGAAGTAAATGGTTCTTAGTCTCATGTAGCCAACATAGCAGTGAATCTGATCACTGTCCAGAAGCGGGAAAAAGAACTGGACGCACCAGGAGTGTTGATTCGTTTCGATGAAGAAAAGGAGAGAAGCGAAAATTCTGTGCGCTTTGAACGAAGTGTCACGATCGTTTGAGCGCTTTCCTGAGCTTTCTTTGTGGAAGGAATCAGTGGAACTGCCCTGTTGAAGGACATTGTGTTGTGAAGAACTCGAAGTCGGATGAGACGCTGAACATGTAACAAGCCCAAGCGAAAACCCTAACGTAAAATATTCAGGTCAACCGTTCGTTTGGAAAAGCAAATAGCAACTGCAGCTATTGTCCTCTTCTGTACAAAATACTGCTATTGTACAGATATACATGTAAACTTTCGATGAAGGAAAACTGCAAATCAATACTGGGAGTTGCTAGTCAATTGTAAAACTGTGTAGCAGTAACTGCTATGCAAAAAATCAAAGTAAATCGATCCCTGCCCTTCTATGTACTTTCATTATTAATTTTGTGATGCAAGCTATGGAAAAAAATTTCACAGTTCGCGTCAGACTCGGTTTCTCTATATAGCGGCCGAGTTTTCCACATCCGTAGGAACGCCACCACCCTTCAAGGATCAAGGCGCAGATGCAGCTCCTAAAGCGGTGGGAGGTGAGTAGATCAGCTCACCAGCATGTGGTCAAAGACAGGGGGCTATGGAAATACATGTACAATAAATGATTTTAATACATTTTGTTTTCGTGGTGTGTGCGATTCATGGCTTCTTGACATCATTTTCAAAATGGCCGCCCCGGGACAGTAGCATGATGTCATCTATCCCCACCGCGTCCAGGCCGCAACCCAGAGTTCTCTTGCTATAATGTTGAGCGGTTCCTTTGGGTGGTTTGGGCGTGCGCCGAGGCACAAGCACGCCTCTACAGAACGCTGTAGAAGCCAACGTCACGGCTAGGCTTCTACTTAACACCTGGTATTCTAGTGTATGTCCACACAAAAACCAGGCCTATGTGCGGACGGACCATCTTCAAAATCAGGTTTGTATTCAAGACAGGCTTCTATGCTAGACCGGCCTCTATAGAAGACAATACGGGTACAGGCTTCTATGCTAGACCGGCCTCTATAGAAGACAATACGGGTGCGTTATGTCCAGGGTATTTTATACTGAACATATTCTGCTGTCTAGATGAAATGAGATATCCTACCTGCTATTTGTCTCCTCTCCTCTTCCTCATCTGAGTCATCATAGTTATCAAAGTCCAAAGTAATGAATGGTGCCTGTTGTAGAAAACAATCACAAAGAGACAAACAGGAAATAATTATGACTAGATGATTGTCAGAAGAACTCCGTCTTCAAGCACGTTGCCAAGAGTGTCTACATCGCCACATTACAATCTCCATTCAACAAGTAGCTCTCTAAAATTACTTTCAGTCCACAACAGTTTGCCAGGATAGTTTCCGTTACACATGACATGATAACTGTGTTGGTGTTCTGATTTTGCAACACAACACCCGGTGAGGGCTTCTGCTATGAAGAGCTTCTACCAGTTGTTTTTTACTGCATTGCATTTCCCCTTCTGCAGTGTGGCTAAAAACCATTCAAGGTATCTCGTTTTTTCTCTCTCCTTTCTCTCTCTCTCTCCTTTCTCTCTCTCTCTCTCTCTCTCTCTCTCTCTCTCTCTCTCTCTCTCTCTCTCTCTCTCTCTCTCTCTCTCTCTCTCTCTCTCTCTCTCTCTCTCTCTCTCTCTCTTTCTCTCTCTCTCTCTCTCTCTCTCTCTCCTTTCTCTCTCTCTCTCTCTCTCTCTCTCTCTCTCTCTCTCTCTCTCTCTCTCTCTCTCTCTCTCTCTCTCTCTCTCTCTCTCTCTCTCTCTCTCTCTCTCTCTCTCTCTCTCTCTCTCTCTCTCTCTCTCTCTCTCTCTCTCTCTCTCTCTCTCTCTCTCTCTCTCTCTCTCTCTCTCTCTCTCTCTCTCTCTCTCTCTCTCTCGGCAGGTCCATGTGTGAGGAAACACCATAAAAATGGCTGACGAGTTGATGCTGGTGGCATTCTTCAAAACCTAGGAGAGGACAATGAAAAGGAAAATCGAGCGGCCTTTGAAGCCATGCTTACCTTGACCTTGGTGTGTAAGAGTCGTGGCCAGAAGCACTCCTCTTTCTTCTTCACAATCAAGCTGTATGACGTTCCTATAAACTTCTCTTGTAGGTCCTGAATGAACCACAATCACAAACATAATGAATACGAGCTGAAAGGAACACACCTGCTTTCCATCCACTCAGCCCAACCCAGGATTGAGCTACAATAGAATGCTTAACCCCCCGCCCCGGATAAAACCAAAACCAACACATGAAAATAGCGGCCAGGGGAGAGTACCGTCATTCTTCATGAACACAGCACGTCAGTGAACAACTTACAGATGTTAGAACGTCACCAAACAAAACCAACTCAACGTGGTAGGTCTGCCGATCGACAACAGTGCTGGATGGGAAGAAGAACAGAGAGAAGGCAAGAGTTGACAAGCAATAATAAACCAGCATTGGCTGTAAGAAAGAGAAGACGGCCACAAAAAGGCATTGCACAGCACGGCAGGATCCCCGGTCCCAGCGGGCCACATACCTCAATCTGATCAGAGACATTACTCAGGATTCAGAATTTCTTCTCTATACACAAGACGACTAACAGCACATGAAAATGGTCATCATGTATGTGTGTATGTATAACCCATAACCATTATCGTCGTAGGACATAAGGCAGCAGCAGCATCAAAAGAACAGAAAAAGAGAAGAAAAACCTAACTACACTGATAAACAAGCTGCCTATGCATATCACGATCAGCAGCAACGAGAGAGAGAGAGAGAGAGAGAGAGAGAGAGAGAGAGAGAGAGAGAGAGAGAGAGAGAGAGAGAGAGAGAGAGAGAGAATTGTAAGATTCATTGGTCCAGTCTTTGATGTTGGTGAAGCCTAGCAATAAGTTGGCCAGCGGTGTCCACCAAGACCTAAAACAAACAAGAAACCGTCCCGTATATCGCCGAAGTCGCAACAACCTCTTCTTCTCGCTAAAAAAACCCTTCCAGCACTAAGTTCTAACTAAATACCGGTAGTGAAAATGCCTGAATAATACTCACAGGAATGTGATTTGGTTGTCCTTGACCTGCAGCTGCCGTTTCACCACATCAGCCACGCAGAACGACAGCTTGAGGAAACCTCGCCGCTGGGCCCACACTATCTTTGGCCGAATGCTGTCACAAGAAAACCATAGGCAACTAGCATGTCAGTGAAGGCAACACAATCATGATACAATACAATCGCAGTACCCAAAAACACAATTGGATCATTAAAATCAGTTTTCAGAGTGACAAAAGCCCATCACCAAAAAGGCCCATTGTACAAATTCTTATGTAGATCCAGGACTGCAGAAGCACACAAGTACATGCAAAGCAGAGAGCAATTGACATTAACCCAGGAGCGACTAGAACAGGCAGCCGGGAGCGAAGCCTGCATTGGGTCACATTTGAATTGCCTGTGTCGTCTCCCTAGATGGTACGAATCCCTGATGCAAGCGCACTTTTTAAAGCAAACATACACATATACATACTAGAACTGGCACCACACACATACTACACACATGCACAGACAGACACACAGACACACAGACACAGACACACACACACACAGAACCTACGTTTGACAGCCACCGTCAAGCTCCACAACCAAATCATGCGTATCCACATCCGCTGTACCATTGGCTCTGTTTGCTAGGGCATTGATATTCTCAGCCGACACCAACGAATGACGTGTGGAGATACTGAATGGTGGGACGCGTCGCTGCAGGTCCATAGCAAGACCACGTGTGACCATGCCACACCGATGGGACAGTATGCTGTAGGTTAACAAGAACGTGCACACGTGCACGCACGCACATGCACACACGCACACACACACACACACACACACACACACACACACACACACACACACACACACATTACGTGCAATTCTGAGCAAAAACACAATCTGTATTATGTCTGGTTGCACACTCTACCCTGCTCAGAGCGTAATCACTTTGTTACAGACATAGTTTGGGACACATGGTCGATCAGAATGCACGATAATGTTATCGATGAATGCCTACCACGCCAATAGAGGGACGTTCACATCGTGTGAGAGCATTTTTCTAGAAAGTGTGCATGGTATGTGGACAGTGGAAATCAACATGGCCGGCATCACATATCGATGCAGGGATCAACCAGGAGTTGGAAACCAACATGGTTGCCCTGTATGGTCATGTGACCAACATGGCTGTCCTGTATGGTCATGTGACCAACATGACTGTCCTGTGTGGTCATGTGACCAACATGGCTGTCCTGCATGGTCATATGACCAACATAGCTGTCCTGTATGGTCATGTGACCAACATAGCTGTCCTGTATGGTCATGTGACCAACATGGCTGTCCTACATGGTCATGTGACCAACATAGCTGTCCTGTATGGTCATGTGACAGATGTGCAACAGCTGTATACAGTATACTCACGTTCGCAAGTGCTCGTGCACGCCCACAGATGACGCGTACTCAATATTGGCTTCGTCCTCTCCAATCATTGCCTTCAGGCAGCGGATGAACTGAACCATAGACTGAAGGTGAAAAGAACGCAAACATAAAACAATGTGATTTACACGTTTGCTTTAACTATAGCAACCTGGTGTCATGCACAAAGCAGTTACCAACTACCTCAGCTGTTGTTGTGACAATGCTGATGGTAACGGTCACAACATCAACAGTAAACAAAACAAGTTACAAAAACGATTGTGATGACAATCACAAACAGCAGAAGCAATAACAGTGACAGCAGCGGCGACACCGCTGACAATAACAACGACAACCATAAGCATTGGCAATAGCTATCCAGATCTGCAGCGGCAGTGCCCGCCTGGCATACCTTATCGTTGTGACACTGCAGCATGACGTTGGACAGCTGCACAATAGCGCCTGTCGTTCTGAAGCTGGTGGCCGCTCTGCACGCACGCACCATAACCACAATACAAAGACACAAGCACAATCACCCCACTGTCTACACGGATGCTGATCATCAAAGAAAACCATTTCTACGACTGAGTGCTTTAAATGACGAACAATTTAGAGCAAACCAAAACATGGCCCTCATACCGTATGTCCGCACATTTAAAACCATGGCGGTAGATTCAATTATAAAACCATGGCTTCATAAATGAGATAACATTTGAAGCACGTTGCGTAAAAAGTGAAGGCATAAAACTAGACTAACAAACTGCCAGTCCAGCAGAAAGGGTAAACAAGTGGATTTCGATTGAGATTTCGGTGTGGACATTGACTTTCATGGCGTAGTGGGCGAGTCGTTTCACACCTAAAATAGCTAGGAAAGCAGCAGTGTTTGGAATATAAGGCCATGGCTATAAAAGCACAAGCATACAGCAAGTAAACCCGCATGGTTTCCCAAACTTTCACACGTGGGAATACGATAACTGTCAAGTGATCAGGCTAGGAGCTTGAATTTCGAGGGAAAAAGGATCCAGTCACTGTCACTTGATTGTTAGGTCATCCAAGAGAAGTGGATCATCCTGCTCAGTGCTGATACAGCCAGACACACCACAGCTATAGGGACTTGGTAATCGACAACAATACAGCCGTGTCACAAACAGACTGCAAACAAACACAGTAAAGAGGTTGATGACACGCAGGCAAGGGCAACTGACCGTGGACAGTGGGTGGCGATGACCTCTAGGCAGCGCGACGCTTGCTCGTGAGACCGCACGCTGGTCTCCTGGCTGAAGATACTGCCGGCTGCCTGCACAACGCCCTCGTTACGAAGAGCCTCGCAATTTCTAGGAGAAAAGAGAGACGGCAAAGAACAGGGATATGATGGACCCAGTATCAACTTGGAATACATACAGTGGCAAAGAGCAATGCACTTATGCTCAATGTTCAAACACGAACACAACATATTCACAGCATCGTTTTGGGAGAGAGGATGCAACAAGAATCTCCTGCCAATGCACGGGAGAGGACACCTAACAATACGGTATACAATCAAAATACTATTGTAATAAGAAAAATGCACAAGGACTGAACTGTAGATAAAATTATGATCGTGCAACCTTGAAAGGAAGGTATGTAGAGCGACGGCATAGAAGTAAACACCATCAGTATCAGGTTTCATATTGCCTGGCAAGTGTGCAACATAGGGCTGATAGTCTGATACCAGACATCTTGTCTTACCGTGTACTGTCACCAGCAAAAGCTATCATGGCTGATACTATTGCTTCCACAACCTGAAGAGGAGCAAGTACAGGACAAAGCATAGCATGACATTATATCAGTTGTACTTTGTAGGGCTAAAGCAATTCTACTGGATTAGAACAAACCGATCACAAAATCGATAGAATTTAGCTATCAGTATTTCAATTTTCCATCAGCTTCAACTTTCTAGGATAGTTTTTGGACGGACAACTCCCAACACATCAGATGGAGACAAACATCTCCTGGCACAACAAAGGCACCAGTCTGAGTAGTGATGTTTCGTAACTGTTGTCACATCTAACCCAAGAAATGGTTGTAGCCACTGCAACAGTTGTCTTAGTCAGCACTAGGTACCAGCAGAACATAAAATCACTAAACACGTTCTAGTGCGGGGGCTAAAATGAAGTCAGGATGGCTATTTCACAGACTTTAAACAAGCAGGATTAAACAAAAATTTATATTCTCATGGATGGTCCAAATGATGGGTCCAAAATCAGGTAAAATGATACATCACCATAGCCATCGCCATGTCAAACACTGTACTGCGACTGACCTGTGGATCCTGACATGCCTGTGACAGGAGCTGACAAAGTACTCGAACGCCACCATCGTCACGGACTGCATCACGCACACTGCATAGTTTGTTCATACATATGCACACATACACGCATGTGTCCATGCAGCCACCCACACGTGAACACACGTGAACACACGTGAACACACCCCACCACACACACACACACACACACACACACACACACACACACACACACACACAAACACACACACGTGAACACACACGTGAACACACACGTGAACACACACACACACACACACACACACACAGGCAGACAAGCACACAAAACAAACATTCAAACCTCCATGATTTAGAAGTAATAGCACTACTCACATGCACAGTGCAGATATGCACATGTAAAGCTGTTGTTATTTGTTTTCTTTAGAGCCGACGAACAAAGAGGAAAATTTGTCTGCCGCAATTACATGATATCGACTAAAAGTTAGACTGACCATGCCAGGTGAGAGAAGGCAATACAAAATCCGCAACACCAAAATGTCAACCACAGGCAGCATATACATGCACATGCTATTCAGACTTACATCTGAGACGTTGCAGCCAGTTTCCTCAAGACAGAGCAACATACGACTATAAGCGATGGCTCTGAAAGCTGGAGGGGAGCACGCAAACAAGGGAGGGAAACAAGAACAAATCACATATCAAGCGTAACAATTGCACGCAGTAGTGGAGAGAGAGAGAGAGAGAGAGAGAGAGAGAGAGAGAGAGAGAGAGAGAGACCTGATAGATGTCCAGACATAGCCACATAGTGGAGGAAAACGTTTTTAACAAAGAATTCCACGGCCCGCGCGAGACTCAGTCAGATTGGATTTCCACATCCGCAGGAACACCACCACCCTCAAGGATCAAGGCGCAGATGCCGCTCCTGAAGTGGTGGAAGGTGAGTAGACAAGACCCACCACACACAAGTGACCAACGACCGAGAACCCCAAGACAAGCCTAGCTAACACAGTATGCAGCAAGGTGTGTATGCGTAAACGGAAAAAGGGGCAAAATATGTTGCATTCAAAACAAATACTGTATGTACAACACATAAAATGGCAGGAGAATAGACAATGCACTGAGCCTTGTCTAGAGGAAGTCAAACAAAAAATGAAAAGCCCACTCACTGGTGATAGGAACTGACACATTGCCTTGATCCCATGGAAGCGGGCTATTGACTCACACACCCTGCAGAAAGAAAACAGAAACATTGGTAGCATAGTAGTTAAACGTACTGACCAACCATGGTGGTGCTGTGTAGCGTGTGCATGGTGGATAGAGACCTAAGTGGCTGGAGTCGAGTCTCCACATAGTGGCTGGAGTCGAGTCTCCACATAACAGTTATTACAAATACAAACAGGCAGCAGCAGTCAGCGGAGATCACTGCAAATATTTTTTTCCATCAGATCAAATCACAACATGGGAGGGGGGGGGGGGAACCCGCTACACGACATCGCTCTGAAAAAGAAATGGTGACCAGTGAATACTGGATAGTAACAGTTAGTAGTGGATACCACCACGACCTGAACTATCTAGCACAACACCAGAAGATGACACCAACATACAAACTGCAATGCAGTACTCTCCCTGGTGAAGCCAGCAGGCTACCTGCACATGACCTTACCCATGGCCGCAGTCAATCAACAACGAGAGCACTCCAGCAAGATGTTCCCTGATGGCGTCCGTCTCGACCACCTCCAGAGCACGGCATAACAGATTCAGCCCTGTAGTCTTCAGGAACTCAGGGCGATACCTAGTCAAAGACAACAAAGCAAAAAAGAAATCAGGCCGGGATCACACAGGGATTTAGACAAACAAAAAAAATGAAAAAATGGAGGATATGGGGTTCGAACCCATGGCCTCTCGCATGCAAAGCGAGCGCTCTACCACTGAGCTAAACCCCCAGGTTACAAATATTGTGGTTCTAGAGCAGATCAAGTACAGTCAGCCCTGTTCCCTGTGTTAAAGGGGAACTGTCACCAAAATTTTTCTTTGTCTTAGGGGCCGTCCAAGGTTACCAATACTTCCTCCGCGTCATCGAAATTGTCGCAGTTTGACTTTTGATGTAAAATGCGGTATTTACTCACCAGCACTCGTACCAGAGGCAAGGAATCGGACATAGGCGATAGTCATCAGTATAGGGTGACGGCAAAGTTCTATTTTCTGTAATTGGAAGCTGGAATTTTTGAACTAGACGCAATTTCTTCGCTGATGTCGCTGCGCTGGTAATTTCGACTCGCTGAGATCAGTCAGGCGTTGCAGCCTGCACATTTCTCGTGCTTATGGCCATTCACTCAAGCCCGATCACTGTTTTACCTTAGCTGAGATGAGAATGACTTCTTGGAACAAGTGGCAGCGCTTGGAGAAACATCGAGGGGTCGGCAAACTAAATGCCTGCAACAGCGATAAAATTTGTCGCTCTGGCTGAGACACTCAGCACTACAATACATGATTGTACCTGCAAGAGCCGTGTAGACTCTACACGTAGTGCTAGTGATGCACGCGCAGGTGCCGTACCATGGTATACCAGTGCTGAAAAAGAGGGCGCGCTGGACGTGATACTACACTTACCTGCATGAGCTGTGGGCATGCCACGGCTAAAAAAAGTTCATTTCAAGATCGAGGTGATTCCAAAGGTGATTCCGCCGACGGTAATCAACTGACCTCGCAATGATCGTGTATTCTTACTAGGCTTCGTTGGTGGTGAAGTAGAAATCATCCAGAGCTAGCAAACGACAAGCATAGCAGCTCTTGTCCTGTGGAGAAAGTCAAAGCGTTTGAGATGAGGCGCGACCAACTTTCAACCTTCCTTGAAATATTTCAGAACGATATTTTTGCGTCCATAGACATCAGCGACGACGAGGACTTCATCTCTGTATGAAAACTCTCAGTCCAATTGTCCTGGAACGTTACTCTAGTCTTCAGACTATCATACTGTGTAATAAGTTCCGAATGGCGTAGTTTATGGAGTTGTCAGTAACAAGTGAGATTTCACTAGTCAAACTGCGACAATTTCGATGACGCGGAGGAAGTAGTATTTTCAAAACGAAAAGTTTTTGTTTGGGGGTGGGTGGGTTTGAAGCAGTTTCGTTTTGAAAATAATTATTGAATGCAGATGGAGAATGCCCAGTTACTTCTGGGTGTCGAAAATTGACATCAATATTTTATTGGAATTCGTTTTACCTGCAGAAAAGGTAGGTGGGTGGGTGCCGAAAAATACTAAAGCTTTTCGTTTCGCAAAAACTATTGGTAACCCCGGACGGCCCCTTATCTTGTAGTTCTTTGGCTCCTGATCACGATGGTGGTATTCGTTTTTCTCTGCGATGACTGGAAGTGGGTGAAAACTTGAAAAGAAGGTGCGCAAATTTGTCCCGAAGTACCGAGTGACGTCACGTCGGACTTGACCTCCACGCGTACTTTCATCGTCAAAAACGAAGTCCAGCCCGTGTGCTGGTTGATCGAGCCAACTGGTTGATCGAGCCAACTGTTCGATGTACGGTGCACGCTTGCCTTCTGAACTCGGACACTCGATGTGTACATTGTACACAATGAGAACGCCAAAAAGGGACAAAATAAACAAAAGTTCTCCAGCCAGAGCCTGCCAGAGCCTGGCAGAGGGGCTAAATACATGTCCAAGAATAAGGTCGCATATTCTTGCAACTGAACACAAGTATAGCACAACAAACGCACTCTCATTCGAAGAATATTTCCGATGAATTGCCTTCACTTACTTGTCATTGTCTCGCACAAGGGCATGCACAACTGAGGCTAGCTCCAACAACATATCTTGGTCCTTGTATGGCACAAAAAAAAACCCACACGCACATGCAGACAGAATCAGATGAGCTTGCAGAATATTATGTTATTTTAACTTATTTACTATGAAAACATATAGGTGGCATGAATAAGAGCAGAACAAGCGGTAGTCATTCCTTGGGAGAACGCTCCACAGACGAAATCCACCAGCAACAGGTCACACTTGCCAACATGAGAATGTACTCCCCGTGTCAACTGTTGTGATGACGTTTATGAAAATGATAATCTCACACAGTTGCAGCTCTCAAAAGCCTAGCAACCCGGCCTCTTGAAGTGGTTCTATAATGTCCCAAACTGTCGCCCAACATTCCAGAAGAAACAACAGAATACCAGTAGTTTTCTTGTGGACTCGGCGGGTCAGAGACTCAGAGGCGAAGACGGCCTCTTTCTAAAAGGCGGCAAGCAAACAGCAGCTGTGCTAGATATCGCAAACCGTCAGCAGTGAGCTAGTATGGCTACCAAACAGGTCACTCCATTAAGTAACAAGCACTCTTATCTTTACCGTTAAGACTTAAGACCAAGTGAACACATGAACAAAGCAGCGCCTGGACTAGAGGAGAGAGAGAGAGAGAGAGAGAGAGAGAGAGAGAGAGAGAGAGAGAGAGAGAGAGAGAGAGAGAGAGAGAGAGAGAGAGAGAGAGAGAGAGAGAGAGAGAGAGAGAGAGAGAGAGAGAGAGAGAGAGAGAGAGAGAGAGAGAGAGAGAGAGAGAGAGAGAGAGAGAGAGAGAGAGAGAGAGAGAGAGAGAGAGAGAGAGAGAGAGAGAGAGAGAGAGAGAGAGAGAGAGAGAGAGAGAGAGAGAGAGAGAGAGAGAGAGAGAGAGAGAGAGAGAGAGAGAGAGAGAGAGAGAGAAAGAGAGAGAGAAAGAGAGAGAAAGAGAGAGAGGGAGAGAGAGAGAGACAGAGAGAGAGAAAGAGAGATAGTAGTATGTGTACCTTGTAGTGGAGTAGGCAGCGGCAGAAATCAGTCAGCTTTGTGACCGCAACCTAGAGAACAAGCAGAACAGAATGAAACTCATACAAAGCTTTCACCTCATGATGAGATTGAGGTGTGACACCCCCAGCATGGGTATCTTGATGCCAAACTGGAGCATGACAGGGACACTGTTGGCGAGGCTAGGGGCGTCCTGGAGGTGCTGTATGCTGTGACAAGTACGTGGAAGATGACGAGCAGGGAAGGAGCTTTCCAGTAAGCCATAAGTTGTGAAAATCCGTTGAGAAACAAATATGTTGTGACAATTTGTTTGTTGCGATCTCCACAATTGTACGGATGCACTGAATTTCAGTGCCCAGACGTAGTAAATGCACTGTGACCCTGAAAGGGTTGATGAAACAAAACAAAAATTCACGGTTCTTGTTAAACTCAGTTAGAATGGGTTTCGGCATGCGTGGGAACGCCACCACTCAACCAGTGAGTGAGACAAGCCGGTGTACATGTACTTACATCACCAAGCTGTCCGGCATACTCTGCCACGGTTACACTCTCAGGAATCTGAACACATGGACACGTACACCAGAAGTACATTCGACGCAAAGTAGTTATAGAAGCAAGCAATGCAACTGTGGTAAAATAATAGTCATCAGTATAACGTTTGTACTGACGTTCCACAACACTTCCAATCTTCGTTGTCACACAATACGCGCCAGCTCCCAGAGTTGACCAGGTAACTTAACACATGCAATAGATAAACCCACTAAAGGTCAAATCTAATAATAACTCTCGTTTTGTACGTTAACCTCGACATAAGGTAGAAACTTGAAATGAGCCGATCGTTAAGGTATCAGCTAAGCTACTAAGATAAATGTAATCGCTTTTGCACTAATATTGCAGCAATGAGGTTTCCTCAACTTACCAAAAAGCTCAAAGCTGATGGCAAGAGTTTTCCGTGCCCAGATTTAGAGAGCTCAGCGGCGACTAACACATCTTGGCCAGATGAGGTGTCGTACAGCTCCACCACAAATGTTGCCACATTGCTATCTTGATTAGAAACCTCTCTGACCTGCAATGCATGCATACAGTTAGGCAGAGTGAAAAAATAGCATTGGTTTACAATTGCAAGAAGCAACCAGCAGAGACTTAGCAGGGCTAAATCGAATATGACCTTACGACTACAGCGGGAAAACTGATCCACCCACCTTGTTCTGCCAGTCTCAATCATTCACTCACTCACTCATTCACTCATTCTCCCTCCCTCTCTCCCTCTCCCCTTCCTCTCTCTCTCTCTCTCTCTCTCTCTCTCTCTCTCTCTCTCTCTCTCTCTCTCTCTCTCTCTCTCTCTCTCTCTCTCTCTCTCTCTCTCTCTCTCTCTCTCTCTCTCCTCTCTCTCTCCTCTCTCTCTCCTCTCTCTCTCCTCTCTCTCTCTCTCTCTCTCTCTCTCTCTCTCTCTCTCTCTCTCTCTCTCTCTCTCTCTCTCTCTCTCTCTCTCTCTCTCTCTCTCTCTCTCTCTCTCTCTCTCTCTCTCTCTCTCTCACGCACGCACACACACACACACACGCAGACCTGTTTAGTCACTTATTTGCTGCTAAATAAACACATCCATTCACCCTCACCTTGGCTAACAGCTCCTTGTCCTGTACCAAATTATCCAGCTCGTCCTGGTCGCTCTTGATCCATTCATCACCTGTACCCAGCAATTCAACAAAGGGTACAACAATCAGAAAAGCAGGAATCCTTCTCCAACTTCACATGATTCAAATCGTGTATCCAGCATTGAGCAGAGCACAGACAAGGACTCTCAAAGACGTGAACAAGAAATCACAACTGAAGACCAACTATACTCACCGGCTGGCAAAATGTCCGCCAGGGAACAGTGAATGGCTTGCGCTGGTAGCTGGGAACACACACAGAAAAGCACGACGCACGCTTCAGTAACAGAACGACTGCAGTAACGTCGGGCGCCGAAGAACGGCCAGGGTAGAATTTCATCAAGCACAGCATACCAATGTATACAAGGGGACTCAACTGCCCATAGACTGTAATACATGAAAATAAGAACGGTCTAGATTAGTACTGTACATTGTACATGTAGTTCACCGCAGGAGAAAACAAAAAAAGTTTCACGGTTCGCGTCAGACTTGGCTAGAGGCCGAGTTTTCCGCATCCGTAGGAATGCCACCACCCTTCAAGGATCAAGGTGCAGATGCAGCTCCTAAAGCGGTGGGAGGTGAGTAGATCAGCTCACCAGCAAGCGGTCAAAGACCGATAATCATTCACTGCATCCATGTTTTCCTCGTGCCAGGCCATGAGTTCCCAATTAAGGCCTCGGTCACACTATGGCAAGTTTGAAGCTGGACGCAGCGTCAAGCCGCAGCACTTGACGCAGACGCGGGGTCACACAGTGTTTTGTTTTTTTGCAGCTCATGACTGCCGCGGCCTGACGCATTTGTCTACGTCACAAAATCACCAGGGAAACTCAATGACACGGATTCCCACGGAAACCGGCCTGCTGTTATTACGCAAAAAATTGTCGGACAAAGTTTTCAAATTTTTCATTGATTTTTCAATAATACAATATTACAAGAAGACGAAAGGTCAACGCGCATGCACTATCATTGCTGTTTCTTTCGGGAAGCCCTTTTCAGTTGTAGTGTCATGGATCGGGCAAGAAAAGTCCGCATTGTAGCTGTGTTTCTCCTGACTTCGTCATACTGGTTATCCTTTTTTGGGCTCTTGGCGACAACAACACTCACAAGTCAACAGGCTCCAGTTGGCCGATGACCCTTTCATACTACATGTACTGTCCTTTTCCGACATCATTTTCTTCTCAGAAAAGCCTCGCTCTTCCGCCAGGTTCGGAGCAGAGCAGCCTCGGCCTAGTTGGTCCACGGACTCATCTCGAAAAAAAGAGGGAACCAAACAAACCGTGAAGAGACGAATGTCGAATGACTACTCAACTCAAGCAACTGTCTTGAAAGACACTGTTTTTCCGCCAAGCGTCACTCCCATCAGCGGCAACGCAGCCGATTTCTCCATGTCAGACGCAGCAGCGTCTGACGCTCAAATTTCCCGCGCTTGCGTCAGTTGCCATGGAAAAGGTCATGATTCTGACGCCGACGCAGCATTTTTGCCGTAGTGTGACCGAGGCCTAACTGTAGGTCGTAGCACGGCTGGAAAAAAATCCTTCCACTTCCAAGCAGGACTTGAACCTAGTACCCTCTGTTTCTCAATCATGGTCCTAGACCATCCCACTATGCCTGCCCGCAGGAGAACTGCAAACTAAACACGATACACCCAGTAACAGGCTTGCAAACGTTTCGCCGAGCACCTTCTGCTCAACAGGCTAAAAGTAGGCTATATTGTTCAGCACATACATGTGTATGTTCTAGCCACAACACAACTTTCCTGTTTCCTGGGTACACTTTCGTGATGTTTGTGTGAATCACATTACAAGTACAAGTACAAGACAACAAGACTGACCTCACTCTGTGGCTCACGCAACAGTGGCCTCAGGTGTTCGCTGCTTCGCCATTCCTTGTTGCCAAAGTCCACGTACTGCACTGAGTACTGCTCGCCCTGACGCAAGATGACCTTTGCTCTGTACCAGCTGCACACGGCGATGACAACCGTGAACGACAGCAACGACAAATAGCAGCAGCGGCGGCGGCAGCAGCAGCAACAAAGATGTATCAAGGACATCAAGATAATATGTGAGAGTCCCAAGCAGCAGAGGGAGACACATGACCTAGAAAGTGAACTACATGTAGCACAATCATAGCCGGCCGGAGAAGCTCGAAAGAGTGCTCCATACACCTGAGTGCACAGCGGCGGTATACACAACTTGAATACATCAGATGGTAGGTTGTTTTGCTGTAACTTTACTACTGGTAATGAAGTTTCACGCACTCTGTGATCATCAGATGATATAAACTAGCATGCAGACCTGTTCACTAAAACCACCTGTACCTAGAGACCTACTTCTGTACAGCTGCATGGGTGGTTGCCAAACATAGACTGTGCATTCAGTGTTAGCAAAGAGTATCAGCACCAACCACAACACATTCTTACTTGTCATCGGCAGAGGCATGGCACAGTACAAAGCCACCGACATGCAGCTTCTCCGGAGCTGCAGGTCGATCAGCTGGGTTACCCGATTCATAGTGAATCCAATCCTGTAGGTCCTCTAGCCTAAACATGTAGAACATAAGACAATAGGAAGAGAGACAACAACAACGACGACGACGACGACGACAACAACAACAACAACAACAACAACAACAACAACAACAACAACGACAACAACAACGACGACGACGACAACAACACACAACACTTGAAAGTGGCAATACATTGTTCACTTGTGGACACTATAAGTGTGGAGATTGATTTTGACTGGGAAGTCATGAGCGCAAAAACACACACTCAGTGCTGGCAGGCAAAAGACAGACATGCGTCCAGTGATAAAGCATGCGTATGCGCGCTTCTGACTTACAGACCAGTAGACTTCTTCTGTTGAACATAGAAATCAGAGGGTGAGTTGATATGCGACACAATGACCTCTGTGTAGCCTTCGGAAGACAGACCCATCTGGTCCAGTCTATAGAAACAACACACACACGCACGCACGCACACACACACACACACACACACACACACACACACAAGCACAGTCACGTCTATTGTACGGCTAGGCTTTCGGGCTGTCCAGAAGCCATGGGCTTCGTCAAACTGGCGGCGATGTCATAGGATACATGCCCAAGCAGTAAACTACAAACCATCACTAAGGGGCTGTCTATGGCTGCTTGTGGCATCGGGTATGACCAATACATTGGAATAAGTGTAAAAAAAAACCGGTATGCCCCTGAAGCAAACCCTTCATCTGTAGCAGAGTAGGGACAAAAACCAGTACACAACAAAGAAATCATGCAGCTTTCCAATGAAATCAAGTAAAACTGGGGCAGCAACTTGATTCAGAGCCATACTTCAAGCTTTCAGTTCAAGGTGGCATCATCATGACATGCTTTGATAGCTCAAACTTGAAAAGAAAGATAGCGTCAATAGTCAAGCCACTGACAGTGCACAACGACGTTGTCCATGGTTGCAACAGTGTGAGACACGCGTGCAGCCCAGACCGGTGCATGGCTGTGAGCCTACTGTGAACCTACCGCTGTAGCAAGACCACATCGTCACACGCTTTGGGTGTGAGGATCGGCGGTGCCCACGATGCCATCATCTTAGTCAAGTTGGCAAGATGCTGTACAGAAGAGGACGACACACACACACACACGCACGCACGCACACACACACACACACACACACACACACACACACCCACAGAAGCATGGAAACTACAAAGTAAGAAGCGGCCAGGGACAAGGCCTACATACAACAGTCATCCTTACTGCCTTAGCGCGCACATGCACTGTAGTTCACCTACACACTGTTAACTAAAAAAGCACCAGCAGTGTTGACGGCTGCAAGGCCAGCGTCCCGTGACTGCTTGACTTCTCAACGGATTTCAACGTCCACAACAGTACATGCATACATGTGTGGATACACTCGCAGAGACTATCACCCAGTCCTACGACCTACCGTGGGGTTGCTGGACGCCAGCTTTTTCTCTTGAAGCTCATAGCGTATGTTGACGGTGGTCTCCAAGACGTGGAGGTTGCTGAGCATCTGCTGCTCGATGAGCGGGTCCAGCCACAGGCAACCCTTCATGCTGAGCGCAACCTTGCCATTCAGCGTTCGATTTAGCAGCGTCTTGGCCAGCTCGGTTGCCTGTACAACATAATACACACAGTGGAGCAGGAAGGAAGCAGTGTCAACCAAACCACGACCAGTGGTGCCACACAATTCCAGTTGCACACACTAAGACTGGGTCCCAGCTTTCCATCAACATCGGCACGATATCCAAGGTGATCCTACTGGGTGTAACCTTCGTCACTTTCTAGTCTAGTCTGAAACAATACAACCACTGTCCTGATTGTCTGCACATTTCATGAAAAACGGGTTTAGATTGTTGTTATGTTCAAGCTGTATACTCGAGAAGCAGGACAGAAACAGGCCAAATAGGACCCCCAACCCCCTTCACAGGGAAATAATGGTTTGGCGTACTCACCTGAGGTGTCCAGTGGTCTTCCTGGTCGCACGGCCGAAGACGACACGCAAATATCTCAATCGCCTAAACACACACACACACACACACACACACACACACACACACATCAACACACACACACACACACGCACATGCACACAAACATTCACACACCACACACACATGTGCGCACGCAGGCACGCATGCACGCACACACAACACAATCACCCCACAAGAGCAATTGAGAAAGTGGACTTAAAAAGCAGGCAAATCTGGTGTGACGAGCACATAACCCCCAAGAGTGTGCAATTCCCGTATACCCTGCTGACATAACCCCCAAGAGTATGCAATTCCCGTATACCCTGCTGACATAACCCCCAAGCGTGTGCAATTCCCGTATACCCTGCTGACATAACCCCCAAGAGTGTGCAATTCCCGTATACCCTGCTGATCCGACATTAAGTTACATGTACCGGTATGTCATTTCCATGATGCAATGGGACTTATACATGTGTGCTTGTGGTCAATTCTAGTATGCGGACGTGCATGTACACGCACACGAGTGCTCATTGCACTGTCTCCACGAAAGGTAATATTGTACAGTAAATACTGGATATAACGTGCCCCTTTGATTTTCGATAATTTATCACTACATTCGGTGCATCACTATAGCCGATTTGCATGTATGACTGACACATGGCACATGACTGTGCATGAAATGATGCGTACATGCTGGAAAAAGCATGAAAAGCAGCCATGTGTACATGTGGCTGCTTACAGCATACAGGGAAGAATCTTCTCTCACTCACGTCTGCTGCCAGATGCATCCAGGCAACACTGGATAAGTTTCGGAAGAAGTGAATTTTATTGGAAGAACACTTGTTTTGTGATCATCACTCTTGATCGTTATAATGCGATATTTCCCTGTACATTTGATATGGTTTGCTTCCTGAAGATCACTATGTTCTCGAACTACACTCTTCCGGCTTCCACTGTCCAAATGGACAACGTCTCACTGGATTCTAAAAGTACGGTAACACATCTAGGCGTAGAGATCAGAACTAATCTTAAATTCCAAGATAATTTAAAAAGGCGAAAATCGCCCCCTACGGCTAACACACCGGATGCTGCACGTGAATCGACCCGCACCCCTGAATACAAACATGCATGTGCACGAACGCACCCACTCATCCACATACAAACCACACGTGCAAGCAAGCAAGCGCATGCATGCACACGCACGCACACACGCACGCACACACGCACACACACACACAGTACCTGAGGAATAATTTCAGCTAGGTGACGCGGCAGTTCATGGAGGCTATCCTGCTTCACAACGACCTCCCGACCTTCGTCCAGAAGATGGACCTGAGTTGCAACAAAGAGGCACGGCGATCAAAAACAATATTGACACCAGCAGTGCCACAGGCTGGATTTCACTGCTGCGGTAAACAAGAAGGACAGCAAAAGGAGGTAATCGAGAGGTTCCGCACAACGTAATTACGTTTGTAAAAAAAGTAATCGATCTACGGAAAGTCTTACGTACACGGCATGCAGATCTGTGTTCCGCCATACATAGTTTTCGAATCACGTAGCTGCCCCTGACAACTCCAAACACGACCTAGGGAGAGAGTCATAAATTTATACCCCAATCCACTTATGGAGCACCTCCGTTAGTAGAGCTCCATTCACGTACTCTACGTAGACAACTTTCCGTAAGTGGAGTGCAAACTCGCGAATTCCCAGTTTTCCCCCCACCGACTTGCGTAATGTTGCTCAACGTTACGTAGTGCGGAACCTCCCTAATATCTCTGCCAAATAACCATGACCGCTACTAACACTGACCTTAACTAGAAGGCGAGCACCGCGTTGCATCTTCTCCAGTACACGGGCCCTGCGTGTTACATTGGCAAACAGCACACAGTACAGAATTGCAGGGCACATGTAGATAGGCATGTCAAAAGGACACGTAGCGGATACTGTAAAACATATAATTTTACGTGTGTTAAAATTTCGGTATCAGGGACCTGCCAGGTTTCAGGTGTGATGTAGAATTAGGTGACCAACTTTCCCTTCACATACTGTGCATACTCTAGTGTCTTTTAGATGTAATTTAAATTTAGGGGCTTGTTTTCACTACCGAGATTACCGAAAATATCGTGTTTTGCAGTAACTTAGTTAACCCAGCCACGGCACTATTGGATACTGCCAATTACGTGTGCAAATACAGCAGTCAATTACGTGACTGAGCAAGACACATCACTCACCTGCAATAAGCTTGCTGAGCATTGGTGCACGCACACAAATCACCCACTTTCACATCATCTGTTCCATAGCACACATGCACATACGCACGCACACATGTACACACAGACATGCACATGTGCACACATACACACACACACACACACACACACACACACACACACACACACACGCACACGCACACACATGCACGAATGCACACACGCACATACAGAAAACAAGCAACAACTATGGGCTAAAGCAGACAAAGCCAGGCCACGAGACAGTCACCTAGTCAGTAAACCAGCGTGCACGTTTCTCAAGAAAATATCTATCACGGAAGGGAAAACCATACACCAGTAGACGTATTGTCAGGAAACAAGAAAGAAACATGTTTTGTTGCTGATACACACATGATACACACATGCCACGCTTATAATTCTCATACCCTTGTTTTGTGCACACCTTTGTGAGAAGTATCACACTTTGATATGTTAGTGCTGTCACTGTACCTTGCTACACTAACTTGATTGCTAGATTATTTCCTTTGTTCTTATTTGTTCTTTAGTACAACGGTGATTCCTGAAGAGTGTTGTACGAAAACATGCTCGAATCATCTTTTTTTCCATCGCTTTTTCTCCTTACATGTATTTCTCCTTACCTTTTAGATCGTTTTTCGCATCATCTCCATCACTTTTAAACATTGTTTAATAAAGTAATCCAAATGTCACTTCAGCTCGTCCTCCTTATTGCAATATTGAAACACTTACAGTTCACACATTCAGCAATGTCCAGCAAAACTGTTTGAAGTTAGTAACTGGACATCCAGGTATATTATGTGGTAATGCCCCCACCTCCCCCAAACATGCCATTCGTTAGAATTGTGGATGACAACCAAGAGACAATCGTCTGACTAATGTACTGAGTAATGCAGCAACATCCGCTCAAAAACCTCAGCACTCACCCTTCTGGACGACATTCTCCGGGTTGCTGTAGAAAATGGCCAGGTCCATGGTGAGGTTAAGGTAGGTACGGTTCTGGATCTTCGAATGAACATCACTGGCTAGTGAGCGATGACTGACAATTCGACCCCAGTAGTGACTGGCCGATACCACACTCATAACGATCACCTTGACGTAGCCTTCGGTGGGAATGCCGGACGGCTGGTCGACTTCCTCCAGGACGACGTGACGCATAGAGCAGCTGCTGACACCTTCGTTGAACTGCGAGCACGCGCCCCACTGGCGTAGACTGGTGCACAGCGGTTGACTGCGGCGTTTCTCCTCGCGTAACTGCACTGCCTGGGCGCTCTGCTTCAACAACTCTTTGGGAACCTCTGAGCCGAAGCGCTTCAGCAAATGCATAATAGTGTGAGCAGACTCGACATCTTCCTCCGAGATGAACAAATGACTGCTGCATAATTCCGTCTGTCCCGCGAGGAAAGCCTTGCGAAGGCAGTCAAGGCGATGGCCGAAAGCCGATTTTGAGGAGGGGAAATCAAAGTGAATGACGCAATGTGCATCATCAATGCTCATCTTCAGCAGAACAGAGTCAGTGACGATGAGTAATGGCACGGAGGCTTTGCTGCACGGTGTACGCCAGTGTGTCAGGGCAGTCTCGAGCTGATCGTGAACGAGATTCTCGTGCGCGCAGAGCACCGAGTGAGAGTAGCGCATGAAAATCTCCTTGAGCCGATCAGCATGCTGTGCAGACGATGTGCAGATGACAATGCGATCGCCGCGCTGGCCCTCCGCGATCGTGTCGACAATACGGCGCAGCTCTGTGAAGCGGCTCTCGGCACTGGTGACATGAGCCAGCATGTTGCATCCCGTTGACACCGCCATCTCCAGCTTGCTGCAGACGATCGTCAGCTGATTCTGCAGGTAGGCCTTGTTGAGAGCACCAACCTTTGGTGTCCATGTTGATGTATAGAGCAACACTTGGGGTGGTGAACGAGAACTATTCGCAGCCAGAGACTCTTCCAGCAATTTCATAATAGCGTCGAGCTCATCAGTAAACAAGTCTCCAAGCTGATCACAATCATCAAGAACCAGGTGACACAGTCGGGCCAGGCTTGTTTGCCTCTTCTGAAGTAGCCGTAGCAGTGATGCAGGAGTAGCAATGATGATTTCACAGCCATTGATAAGATTGGTTACCTGCTCCTCTTCCGAGCCACCTCCGTGAATCGGGAACGAACGGCACGGGTTTTGGCGTGTGCTGTCGCCCAGATTATCATACATCGCGTGCGCAGCCAAGACCTTGCTCCAAGACGGCAGCAGGACGACAATGAAGGGGCCAATGCCTTTGGGCATGGATCGCGTGAAGGTCGGGTTCATGATCTTGGCCAGCAGCGGAACACAGTGGCCCAGTGTCTTTCCGGTACCTCGCGGCGATACGCAGGCAACGTCGTGGCCACGCATCACAGCCGGCCAGCAGTAACTCTGCACTGGACGGGCCGCCGTCAAATCACACTTCTCGCACCGGGTGACGAGCGCGTTCGGAAACGAATGCACGCCGGCCACGCTGTCAGCCGGCTCAGGAGTATGTTGGCCGCGTACAAGAACAAATCCTCCCGACTTCCGAGAAATACTCTCCTGCAGATGAAACACAAAATTGACCAGGTTACAATAAACGCTGTGCACCTAAAATGTACATAATTATCACTTCAACACTGTGTCTGGTCTCTCGGCTATATACGGGATTTGTTAGCCAATATTGGGGCTGTTTTCACAGAACATACCATTCCAATGCATTTCCATGATACACTGTACACGGTAAATACACCAGTGCTTCAAGGTAAGTTAGTACGATAGTAAGCAAAACTATGCTAAGTACATCTGATAGATTGGCTGAACATCCTGGCATGCCAATGTAACACACACTCCAGTAGTTTTGCCTAGCTCAAACCCCAGACTGGGTCAGAGCACCATTCGACCTAGGATCAATTAACACTTACGTGCATGCGATTGCGCATCTCTCTAGCCTGAGCGGTGATCTCATCAGCGGCTTCGCCGTGACAGTTTGCATCCTGCCTGATACAGTGCAGATCAAAGCGACTTCTCTGGCCTCGGTGGCGAGGATGACGTTTGGTATCCGAGTCGCTGCCTCTGCCGGACATGGCACCTTGCATGCCGCGAATACCAGTGCCAGGGCTGCGGTCGTCGCTGCTGATTGGCGATTCGTCCGACGACTGCCCTTTGGTAATTGCAGCAGTCCTGGGAGCAGTGACAGCATGGTAGCGCTGCATACGCTCTGTACCGGTGGGCTGGCTACGGAGGCCAATGACCGGCTTCAATGGCGATGCCGCTGGACTGGGTCCAGGCCTGTGTGCATCACTCGCCGGTGAAACGTTCTCCGGGGAAGCAGGCCTATCGCCAACGGGAGCAGTGCAGGTAGCAGAAGTAGGAGTCTGGCCACCTGCACTGGCCGGAGAGCGTTTCTCTGATGCTGCCATGCCGCCGACTGGAGTGGTGGATAGATTGGCAATGGCTGAGGCAATGGCTGCGCCGCGGCCACGGCTAACTTTCGGCGGCGGTGGCGTTTTACCCTTCGTATCTGCAATTGACGGCGCATTAGCAGCAGGACCAGCCACCGCTGGCCGATCACAGATGCCGGACGCATGGCCGTGAGGCGAGGATGAGTCAAAGCTGGTGGATGAAGACCTGGCCAATGGCTCATTCGAGGAAGATGCCGTTACAGGATGACTGGTTGCACACTGCCTGCTGTTCTCCGTTGTCGAAGCATCGCTGCTACTGCGTTGCTGGATGCCACGAGACGTGTCAGCATTGCGTCGGGAACTCTCTAGACATGCATCTGCGCAGGGAAGAACAGCGGAGAACAAAACTCATCTACTGCAAGTTTGCAACACAATGCTTGGTTGCATTTAATTAATTTGATGACCCTTACAACTGCTGCTTGCATAATCACATATTATCATTGTGGTTTCTGAATTCCCAGAGCACATCACACTACACAACAATGAATCGTTTACTCTGGGGTCTAGCAAATACGATGAAGTGGAATTTGGAGCTCATACAGCAGAGGATAAGACTATGTACTGTGAATGCACGTCATGCTGAAAGCAAAGCTGCTTTGGGACAGGGTTTCATTCCAAGGTATATCTGAGGATTTCCAAACACATGGAGGACTGGAATGACCATCCGCGCAGTAGGAACATGAATACCTCTGACATAGCACTCCCCACTACAACGTCCGCAATAACAGCCGCTGATGCATGCACTGTAGGGATGGTTCAACCTCACAAAGAAAGAGATAAGAGACAGAACATTGCGTTGCATACTGACCTAACACATTAGCAGCCTGCTCCGCTTCTTCAACAAAGCCAGCGTCAGACATCACCAGAATAAGTTTGTCTCCGGTCAGGTCCTCTTGCTGCCAGCTCTTTAGAAGCATGAAGCATGCTTCAATGCTGCTGCCTGCTGCCTTTGCCTTCAATTGGTTGATGTCAGCAGAAGACCAGTTTAATTCATAGGCCAGGTCTGCCCACACAGACTGCAAGCAGCGAGCCAGTCGACGTAAAACGCGATCATCCAGCGAAGTAGAATGTTTGCTAGAAGTGCTTGTGATCCGGGGACTTGGTATCTTTGCTGTGGCGAGAGAGAGAGAGAGAGAGAGAGAGAGAGAGAGAGAGAGAGAGAGAGAGAGAGAGAGAGAGAGAGAGAGAGAGAGAGAGAGAGAGAGAGAGAGAGAGAGAGAGAGAGAGAGAGAGAGAGAGAGAGAGAGAGAGAGAGAGAGAGAGAGAGAGAGAGAGAGAGAGAGAGAGAGAGAGAGAGAGAGAGAGAGAGAGAGAGAGAGAGAGAGAGAGAGAGAGAGAGAGAGAGAGAGGGAAAGCTGTGTGATGCATTCTATAACGTTCAACGAAAAAAGAAAGAAAAAACTCCCCTGCAGCTTGGAGCTGCTTTGAAAAAGTCATCAGAGGACAATCCGCAAATTGTGAGCACACACACACAAAGGCATACCGGTACTACATAACACGAAGCAATGAAGTACATACGTGTACGTGTAGGTAGAACAGAACAAATACTAACTAGCACGCGGTTGTGACCAGGAGCGCTTCTCTGGCGGACCATAGCTGTCGTCAAGTGGGCGACCGGCCAGACCAGGGCGACTCTCCGGGCGCGTAGAGTGGTACTGCTCACCATTTTGGGCTACACTAACCGCAGGTGTTGCACTGCTCACAGGCGTCGTAACGTTTGGAGAAGTAGAGACAACATCTTCCTCTGCTTCAGTTGCGTATGCTTCTGCGACAAGAAGTTTGCTGACCGATGTCTGTACAGAAGCCATGGTGACAGAGACAAGCAATTAACCATGGTGTCAACACCAGAAATCACAATACTGTAAAAGCCATATATATAACGAAGTGCTAACTCTAACGAGTTAACGAGGAGAAATGTGTCGTTAAAATAGAAATCGTTATACAGAAATCGATACATATACCGCCCTATTGAGCGTTGAGAATGAGTGAGAATCGTTACCTTTGCTACACGTAAACTAGTCAATGTTGGGAAATCGTTATATATGCGCCTCGTTAGAATAATGGCTTTTACAGTACAACGGTTGAACCTACACCAGAAATCGTATTACAACCTAAACCAGAACCCCACACCCTCACACACATTCACGGATGCACAAGAAACACAAGCACGCAACCAAACAGGCATACACATTGTCGGTTCTATCGATTTTATCACTTTAGTTGGGAAGTCTCACCCGACTGTATGGTGTTCTTATGGTGTGCCTCACAGGGATGGGCCATGGAGTATGGAAGCGTACGTTCGGGTGAGAATTCTGTTTTCTAAATGAAGAAAAGATCAGTTTGGCCCTCCTGATTTTCACCCACACATGCACCTAGGGTGCAATGGAAATCAAATAATTACAAAACTTTCCTTGTCTTACTCGCTTCGGACCAAAACATATTCTCACTCGAAGGGACAAGTACCGATATGTTATGTTTCAGTCGTTCTTGGGGCAGGTATTCCTCTATATGCCCACATAGCTGAACAGCAACCGTAGTCTCCCCCAGCACCACACAGAAACAGTCACACACATCAGCTCACCTTTCCAGCATACAGGTTGACACGGAGCACACCATCACCAGATACGTCCATCACCTCCACCGAGAGACGCTGATCTACACATCACGACCAAAGAAGAAAGAAAGCTATGCATGAGAGCGCATATACACATGCATACAACCACAAAGGCGCCGAAAAACGAGGAAGAAACCCAAAACAACAAGTACTATAGTAATATACCATCGCTGGCCTCAAGCGAAGAAGGTCCCTGTTTCAAGTCCTGGTCAGTCAGGTTTTTCTTCAGACTTTTTTCCCTTTTCCATTCCCTCAGCTAGTGACTACTATATTGCACGTACTAACATGACGGTGCTAGTGCAACTAACACTGGCCATCACGTGTACACCCCCGTGGTGCTCGGGGAAAGCCAAAAACTTACCTTTGATACTTTTGTGAAAGAAGTTTCTGGCTGATTCGTCCCATTTCTGTCCTGACCTACACAATGACACACACACACACCAAGCCATAGTTATAATCAAATTTAAAACAGAAAGGATATTCTATGCAAAATCAAGGTGCAAAAATCAAGGAAAAATTAAACTTTCTGCCGTTTAGCCACTTGGCAAGGGATCCAGACAAAAGGGGACTGGATATTGAGAATGACAGTAGCTTGTAAAAAATATCTCTGCAAAACACACCAAAAAGGATTAGTCAATGAAATGTGCAAGAATTAAGAACTACCAGCTTTCCTGTCTCGAAGACATCCAAAGTAGACAGACAGACAGACAGAAGTATGCGCCATATGCGAACACAGGCACACACATGCACAGGCACACACACACACACACACACACACACACACACACACACACACACACACACACACAGTGACACTGGCTTACTTTGGAACCTGCTGCATGTAGTCCAGGGAGAAGTGAAGAGACAATGGCTTGACGCCATGTAGAGTACACTGCTTTGCCTGCCAATCCAGCGAGTCAAAGTTTGCCGGTGCCGGTCGAAGACTACAAGAAAATCAAGAATTTGGAAGTGGCTAGTATGAGTGCCTCAAAAATGTCAGTGTGCTTGAGAAATTCCAGTGGCATGAGCAACAATGCCCCATAGCAACTCACTGAGACGAGTGCACGGTGAAAAGAAGCTTCAAAGGTCACGGTTCGGGTTGCAAACAGGAAAGCATGCAGACAAAGCTACCACAGCACCGTGGAGCCAAACAATTGTGCAACAATCGACACAATGCACCCGACAACAAATGCACTGTACCCACTAACCTGTCAGCCTTCACCGTCACTGTCTGGCCATAGTCCAGATAGAAGACTCTATAACAGAAAACGTCAACACACAGCAACAACCGTAGCGTCACTCAACACCGGCGGCCAGGCTTGGTCAATATCAATTACCACAGACTGTTCAAGTACAACAACTGAGATAGACGGCCAGCCTTATTGAGAGGCCCATGGTCATCCTGCTCCAGTGAGATCCACACTATTTGAAGCAAGAAGGTAATGGGAGTCACCGCTGGATCCAGAATTCATACGTCACATATTATTATAAAACAAGATATGCTTGTGTGTGATAGCGGATATTTACCTATTCTTACTGGTTACCTAGTAAACTGGGGGTGACAATATCTGCAAACACCAAGGTGAAGTGCGTTCCTGTCAACCTCGTTGTGGTGAAAGACAGCGATCCAGAAAACTAACTTGGGCCTGCCGCGGCTGTGACTTTTGTCCTTCAACAGAAATGCATTCATCTGCAGCAGACAGACTCTTCACAGACTTCAGGCTGAGGCTAAACTGCCGCAAGTGTAACGCTCTTGACGCGGGAGTGCCAGTTGTGCCAACACTCCTAAGTACCAATATTCCTAAACGTGTACATGCCCAGATCGACGCTGCACGAAGCGAACAATCGCACAACAATCTTACAAGATGTGACTCTCCTAATCGTACATACCGTGCCAGAACTCCATCCGAACCCTGCAGCAAATGGTGTATCCTACCGCGGTACCACTGGCGATCATCCTTATCCTTAACGAGGACGTTCTGTGTGCAAGTGCAAGACACACAAGAAAGACAAGGTGCAAGACGAGAGAAATATCAAATGTGTTTTCAATCAACCGAGTACGGGCAACAGTGAACAGTGACAAAGAATCTCTTTTTTCGCTCCTTTGTCTGAGCGACGGCGCTTGTGTACCCGAGACCAGTAGAAAGGTGCTCAAAATAGCCGACCAGGGAGAAAAACGGTAATACAGTATACTCATATTGTATGCTTGAGGACTTGCCGGCATGTATGTAAATCTCAAAATAGAACTCAGAAAGTCAGAATATGAAAAATTACCTAGCCTGAACACTCACTAAATACTACATTTTCTTATTATGTTTTCTTCTCTGCAAAACATATGTTTTATACTGTCAGATTCACTAAATATTCAGGCACGGCCTATCCTCAGGGTGAAACACTAAACTAGACATGAACAACAGAGAAATGGAGTAGATATGACGTGAGGCGCACTAGAAAGGTGCGATAAGGAAAGTGACGAATATGCCAGCTAAGGTGTGTATATGTGGAGAGTAGGAGCGATGGCGAAAGGTGTTGGGAAAAAGGGAGGGAGCGAAGTGGGGAGCTATGTTAGTATGAAATGAAAAGAAATGTTTGTGGAGCTCCAGCCCTACGTGAGAAGACAAATACCTGCCAAACACGATCGGGTCAGTATGTGCAACATGTGCAATATCGCATGCAAAGTAGACCATGTATTTATCACCTTATTTGCTAGCAGAGTACACACTTCCTGCTGCCAGGGCGAATCTCCAAATCGGGGGCCTTATGATCTACAGACAAGCCCACAACCGCTCAGCCAAAGCGCTGGCCGGCATAAATAAATAAAAATTAACGAGAGAGCTCGACGCATTGTCCTCGCTAGGCTTTTTCTTTACCTAGGTCATCAACATCAATATCATTATCATGATCATTTCGCTGTGCTAGGTGCACTGGTGGTCAGTGACGTGTCAGTCCTCCTTGTCCTTTTTTGTTATAAATTGCGCGCGTCTGACTGTTCATGATCTGGTGCAGTTGGTGGACTCTAACGCATAAGTTGTACCTCAGCTAGTGTTCCTCTTTTTTCGGGCTCTAAATATTAACAAAACATCCTGCAAGGCTGTAGTAGATTCTTCACCCAATACAATCATAGCACCTACAGTAGCACATACATGTACCTATACTACTTCATATCAAGTAACACTGCCGACTGGAAAAATATTGGTCTTCTAGGTTAGGGGTTTAACTCACCTGGCCAGGGCTCGGTGACGACAGTCGTCCAGGAACGGATAGAGAAAGGTCATTCAGATGCTGCTCGAGTTCCGACAGTTTCTGCAACGTGGCGACTCCATCTTCGCCAACTCTGAATCTAATCCAGAACTCTCCGGGGCTTTCCACCTGAATGGAGGAAATAACAACCGATAGGATGACAAAAAGGACCACTTATCACAGTTTCTCAGTGGAAATAGTTCGAATTTTGAATGAGTACTCGACCGACGCTATTATTTTAAAGTTGGTGAGATGCCTATGTTACAGTGCAATGAAACAAAGTAAGGTGAGGGAGCTAACCTTCAATAGAGATACTTCAGGCATCCTAATGTCTGCTCCTTTTTCTACCAAATAGCCCTTCTTTCCATCACAGCTCACAGCTCAATTTCAAAGGAACAACAATGAAACTGCAATTATTTTAGTATTTTGTCATTGATTTCGATTGAAAAAAGGCATGTCACTTTTTTGTTGTTGAGTTCAGCCGGCCGTGCACGTGGGCGTGCATGCAGTGTGTACAAGGCTGCAGTGAGTGACCATGGTGACCAGTGACGCGTGAGAGGGCTGTGTGTACGGGAATATGCAGATGTGTATGACATGTGTACGGGAGTGTGTGCATATACGGGAGTGTGTAGTTCCATGTACGAGACTCTACACGACAACGAAAAACGTTTTTCAATCGTTCTCGAGACCTTTTTGCTGTTTTGCACGAAAAATGGCGGTACGTACATATGTACATACATGCTACAATATAGCGCTAGCATGCTGTGTGTGTGGATTTTGAAAACGTTTTTCAATCGTTGTCAGAAGAGGCTCGAGCGCTCATACACACACGTGTACACATGCACACGGGTACACACACGTAGATCTACGTACACATGTACACAGTGATTTCATTTTTTATTTGAAGGATTCTCCAAAAGTAAATCATTAATGGTACCAGCAAGAGTCCATTAAACTCTTTTTTCTCGTGTTTATGCACTCTTGATACCAGCAAGAGTACATGAAAACCGTTTTCATGTACTCTTGATACCAGATACCCTGATGGATACTTATCGGGATCGGGGGAGTTTCGAATTTCCTGGTGGTGGATGAGACCAACAACAATAGTTACATGGAAAAAGGTGTTCATGTACTGTAAGACATGTTATTATAACGAGTCGCACATTTAACGATTGTCCAAAATTCATAGGTTAACGAGAAGATATGTTAACAATCTTGCAGTATTCTGCCATATACACACACAGCATATATGAAGCAGTACGGCCTCAATGGATCTATTATAACGAAGAAATGTCATCCGTTAAAACGTTAGATTTGCTTCCTCGTTATATTATATACATGTCTCACACAGTTACAGTACTCTTGTCTTGATGAGACGAAACTCATCGTCGAAAGGGAAGTACAAAGGCAGGTCATAAAAGACACACAAAACACGTCACCAGTCACGTCACTGTCATCAGGCCAGCACTCAGGCAGCGCTGCAGCAGGCCGCCGCGCCGGCCGGGAGTACTAAAATTAGTAAAAAACGGAAGTTTTAGTACTCCTGCCTTGGCTGACAGTGACATAATGTCATCTGATATGAGAGATATATTACAGAGAATCTGGGGAATCCCCAACGGCAAAGGGTTGCATGCAGTCGAGAACAATGTGGAAAAGTCTGGCGTTTTCCGAATCTTTGCCGATCTGTAAGAAGAAGCTGCTACTGCTTTCTACTAAATTCTAATCGTTCGCGACATTCTCGTACAATTCTAGTAATTTCATAGTCATTATTATAAATATTGACGATGGCTCGGCAGATCGATACAAAATTTGTTCAGAGCTTTGGAATTGGAAGGTTGGTTGAAGTGTGCTCAGAGCCTTGGGAGTTCAAATCGCAAGAGTTGATTTGTTCAGGAAGGCGCAAGGATACCAGTAGAAATCGCAATGTTCACCAACTCTTTTTTCTCATCCCCGCTGGGCAGCGGCAGTGGTTCGTTTGCTCCCCAGTACACGGGGTATTTGGATGATTTCGACTCGCCATCATGGAGAGTTCCATCGCGCAGCGCTGCGTCGTACAGAGTGCCATTTGGATATGGTGAGAGGCAGCAAGAACCTGCCTACACTCGGCCATCAACTGCGGCTACTCTGCGCCAGCGACAACGGGCAGCGGAAATGGCAAGATTCAGACTGCCAACTCGCCCAGTTTATACCGCTGCTGATGAATCGGACGAGTCATCAGAAGACGAGCGACCAGGCTTCTGGATGTCGCGACCGACGGCCACACCAAGATGTGCACCTGCTTCAGCTGCTACTTCTCAGGCAAGGTATGGCGGCCAATCACCACATGTTCACTCGGCTTTCACTCGCACCTGTAGTCCGGCAGTGAGCAAACGAACTCCAGTGACAACTACCAGAACCGCTAGTCCTGCGCCGAGTGCAGTGGAGGAAAATCGCCGTCGACCAGCTCTACGTGTTGTAGCTCCATGGGAGCAGCACCAGCGCTACCCTGTGGATGACTGCGCATCTGAAGACGAAGCCCAACCAGTGGCTGAGTCGTCCCTGGCTGAGTTGCTGAACAGAAGACGCACCCATCGCCTGTCTTCGTCATCGGCACCTCTGAGTACTAGTAACCGTGCCATGCCACAGTCTGCTGATGAGCCAACCAGTGAAGGAAGCTCAGAGGATGAGCAAACAAGCTCGACCACACCTTTGGCAGCCGCAGTAACTACACCATCCAGTGCTGGAACGAGTGCACAATCGTCACCTGTACACACCGATGTCGAACCCGAGATCGAAACCGCTGCAGTTACGCAGGAGAGAGCAGCGTTGATGGCCAGCTTTGCAACCATCTTGGCAGTCACGAAACAAATCGATGCTGTTCGCCATGAAGTGGAGACGTTTTCTGACACTAAGCAAAGCAAGACTTTCCTGCGCCTGGAAGACACACTGACTCGCATTATGCTTCGCCTGGACACCGTCGAGTCATACGGTGATGACAAGCTGCGTTCAATTCGCCGTAAAGCTGTAAGAGATGCGCAATCAGTGCTGGATGAGCTGGAGAGCAAACTGCAGACCCAGCGAGCAGATACTGCTGCTATTGCCTCCACCGATGACACGCCGAGTACAAGCACAAGTTGTGCTTTTGATGACCTGGCTCCTGAGTTGGGCCCGGAATCGACCACCGACTGCGATGAAGCCATCGCTGAACAACAAGCCGTGGCGGACAATGATACTAACGACGTCATGAGCACTGATGATGCTGCTACTGCTGAGGACAGTCATGATGATGATGGTAGTTATGTCCCAGACCATTGCTCGGAGCTGGTAGAACCCAACCTCGAGATCGACCAAGATGATGAAGAGCCAGGAGAAGTAGATGTTGAACCCATGTCCGGGGAAGAGTTTTAACAGGCAAGTCCATATGAACACTTGGACACCACTCGGTTTAGTGCTGGCCATTAGGACAGTTACTCTTAATAGCTTGTATCCATGTTTCCTTTCTTTCTACGTTTTAGAACTTTCCTTGGCAAAGCAACTTTATTTTGTGATGAATGATTTCCGATTCGAGTGCACACTCACCTGATCAGACTCAGTTATTCAGGTACTCTCTCTACTTCCGTGTTATATTCACTCGGTCACATGCCTGCTTCTGCATAGTTTTTTTGCTTCTCATCGCTACGCTACACTCTAATCGTCTGGACAGTTGTGAAATGTAGATATCCCTCTTGTCTTCTCTTTTAAAAGTCTAATTCTGCAGTGGAAATGACTTGATTGTTTCTTGGCATTGTGAATTTTGTATAATATAAAGCCAATTTAAGCCATACATTCCAACTCCCGTCATATGAACAATTATTTCTTTGCAGACAGCATTCTAATAAGATCACAGTCATTATTTCCAATACTGTTGTAATTATTGTAGTTGAGCAATGGTCACATACTGGAAACGGCTGGCTTTTGAATGTGAACGGTGATTGGGAATTTGACAGTCAATGGCGGAATTTGACATCGATGACATGGCCTGCAGGTATTCAATACCGCTGCCACAGCCAATGTTTTTGAATATGCTCTACAGATACTGTACAGATTTACAGAACAACAAGGACAATCAAGGCTTGTTTGCTGCTACTTCAAGTAATATTAGTTGTGTGCTCTCCCAAACATCAGGCAACATGAGGATGGAGTGCCAACCATGCCGGTACACTACACTGTGCCAGGAGAGGGTGGGTCTTGTAGCGCTGTATCAGCAACTGTGTGAGAATGTGGGGGCTCTATGTTTCAGGACTAGCGGTGTCATTTTAGGCAGGAGGCTGTGTGCAGAGTGTGTGGTTGTTGAAGGCAGGGGCTAGCAGTGCAATACTAGGCGCAGGATGCGTGTCTGGTGTGGGCAGGAGGTAGTGAGCAAGGTGTGTGGATGACATCATGTAACTTATGGGCAGGAGACTTATAATACCCCACATTCATGTACTACATGTACCTGCAACACTCAAAATTGTGTCACTTCGCTTTGCGGTGAGCTAGGGCTGTGCGAGAGTTGTTTTTCACTGGTGCAGGCTTCCGTCAGCCTGAAGCAGCCGTTGCCGAGCTCTCACTAGCGCGAAAAAGTCGATTTGACAAGAAGTGATACAATACACCCATTCCCATAGCGCTGCACATCACATCCGAACCAGTTCCGTTATTTTTACAACGTTTCGGCACTTGGCCATCGTCAGGTAATAACAATGAATACCGTGGAAGCCACGTATATACGCAGAGTGTAGAGCCAAAAAAAAGAAGCGAATTATGTCACCTATGTCACCTGTCACTGTAGTATGCAGAAGGGGGGGGGGGGGGCAGAGAGAGAGAAAGTGCAACTAGCACATCACGGAGAAGAAGCAGCAGAAGATATCGCGCCATTGTGCTCTGTGAAGTGAGGGCGCGTGCCATGGCGTTACGCAGAGTGTAGCGCCAAAAAAAAAAGGTTTCTGGACTTCGAGAGGCGGATCAACGTGTGGCGGGAACCAACAGCTCGCCCCGCGGCCCAACTCCTGTTGCCGCCGTTGGTGTTGCGTCACCCAGTGGGCATACGGCCAATGCTGAGCCAGTCCATGAGCGGGGCCGTTGGTGGTGGACGACTGTGTGTCCGACCAGACAAGGCGTCTACCTGGAACATGGACCTAGCTTTGTTCCGTCGACGGGGAGGCTCACCAAGCAAGAATGAACAGATGTTGAGACATCGGTAGAGACGATGGCGTTCACCCTCCGGTGGCAACAGCCCCAGCCTCAGGGTGTGGACCTCAAAGAGGATGGATGACCCACCGCCAGAGATCAGACAGGATAAGAAATTGTGGAAGCTGATGAAGCGTGGCTTTAAGCAGCCCCCACAGATGGATGACAAAGACGAAAGGAACATGGCCAACTTCCGCGACGAGGTGTTACGGGCATATGACAGACACACACCCTCTAAGCGCAATCTGACGCAGAAGGAGCGGGTGGAGCTGAAGCGACTTCGCACAGACCAAGAAACCATCATCAAACCGGCATCGGATAAAAGTAAAAAAACTCGTCGTTGCTATGAGACAGGAGCTGTATTTGCAGAAAGCAGAAGACATATTATTGAACATGACCATGTATGAGAAAGTTGATTTGACCATAGAGTCCTACGAGACCAAGACACGAGAAGTAACACTGTCAGAGTGCAAGAACATGGATTCAAAACTCCTAAAGTCAATCCTACCAAGCAGTACGAAGTTCCCCGAGTGGTACGGTCTTCCAAAGGACCATAAACAGAACTTACCATTACGACCCGTGGTAGCAGCGTGCGACAGCCCAACGACTGAAGTATCTATTGTATTGGAGCGCGTCCTACAGCAGCTCATTCAATAACCCACATCTGTGACGCATGTCCGGGATTGAACGCCCCCGATGGCACCATTGTTATGTCCATGGATGTAGTCGGGTTATATCCGAGCATGCCGTTCAGGCAGTGGTGGATATGCTGCAGCAGTATTCCCAGCGGATCGACATGTTTGGGCTGAGTATGAGCAGGGTACGGAATCTGCTGCTTTTTGTTCTCAGCCACAACTATTTCAGATTCGGCCATCAGATCTATCATCAAGTGGACGGGTTTGCAATGGGTAACAACCTTGCACCCCCATTTGCGATTCTATTCATGCATACGGTTGAGGCCAGGCTTCTGCAGGATTCTCTGTTAGTACCGCTCCTCTACAAACGCTACATCGACGATATCCTACTGCTATGGACCCACGGCAGAGAGAGCTTGATGCGGTTTGTGCAGCATTCCAACTCTGCACACCCAAGTATCAACTTCACATATGAGCTCAGCGAGGTGAGTGGCTCCATAAATTATATGGATATAACAATAATTATTATGATCCAGGAAGGCAAGCTGGCATACAAGCTGTACCAGAAGGCATGTGCTAGCGGTCTACTCATTGATTATACTTCGGCAGTTCCCCACAGTATCAAATTGGCAGTTGCTTCGTCGCAATTCCTAAGAGCTCAGAGGCTCTCATCGAATACCAGAATGCGTGCAGAAAGTGAAGCGAGGGTTCATGAATAGCCCTTTCCCAAAGATGCTCGCCACTTTTTTTCGCAACTTTTCGTTGTTTAGGAAGAAATCGCAACTTTCCGGCGCAACTTTCGCAACTATTACTTTCTTCATTTTCGCGAACTGTTTCGCATCTTTTCCGCAACCTTGGCGCAATTGGCCCCAAAAGGTCAAGTCACCGACTGCATGTCGGACAAATGCATACTCGTACTCGCTCATTTCTCGCCTGCCTTCAGACTGATTTCAGAGAAACAGTAGATCAACGGTAGTTATGATAATGTACATTCCCTTTTGCTTGCATTGGAATGATGTACATGTACATGTAGATCTACATGTAGGATACATGCAACAGGCTACTGGCACTGTGTAAAGTGGTGGTTCACCGCAGGAAGGGGTGTAGATCTACGAGTTTGCTGTCGCCGCACTTCTGCTATTTCTTCTCCCTTTTTTGTAGGTTTTGCACAAGAACTCTCCAATTTTAGGTTGCGATATTAGCAACGTTTTTTTTCTGAAAAATGGATGCGATTTCAGCAACTAGCACTTGTTTTGGCACAGTTGCAAAAAGCATAAGTTGCGAAAAATTATGGCATCTTTGGGAAAGGGCTATTCATGAACAATTAAGATTGAACAATTACCAAAAGAGAATCATTGAAGAGGCATACACTGCCTCCAGAAGGCCAAAGCATCGTCGCTATGCCAACTGCCAACCCATGGTGAGCATTTCTAAAGCTTCCATACAAGTCAGATAAAGTACATCAAGCAGTGAATACAGCAATCAGAAAGAATAAAATTCCGGTTAGAGTCGTATATGAGCACACTGGTAGCCTGAGGCGCGAATTGTGTCGCTCCGCCCTCGTTCCTCCTCTATGTGTCAAGGCTGCAACTCCGCTACAACCGAAAAAGAGAGGTCGCCCAAAGGGGCCGTGTATCTCGTGTATATCCGGGGGACAGGATGTATGTATGCAGAAGAATGTTGTATATCAGCTGAAGTGCAAAGAATGTCCGGAACAATATGTTGGTGAGACTGGCCGCTTTCTGGAAACTCGCCTGGAAGAACATAATGGTGAGGCAAGACGACAGGAACTCGACAAGCCATGGGGCCAACATTTTCGTACCACTCACCCTAGATGCAAGCTCAACTATGGGCAAAGTGCATTCTCTGCAGTTGAAGTAATAGGGAGAGAGCCTGATCGAGCCCGTCGCAAACTGCGCAAGGCGATTGAGATTCGTGATTAGGGTCCAGCGGATAATGCTCCGAAAATGTTCGTATAATGCTTATCATAATGCTCCAAAAACTACCTTGTAATGCTGATTATAATGCTTCAACAAGACTAGCTATAATGCTCCTGGTTTGGAACAAAAAATGAAAGGAAGGCTGCACATTGTCATGCTTCCAGGAAAGGATGCATTTAGTCGATCCGCCTCAGAAGCTGCTACAATATCTCTCACGAGCTCCACCACTTCTTAGCACTATAAGACATGATTACGTCTCCATTGGCTGCTCTCCATTGCAACTTTGATGCAGGGCTGTGGCTGAATAGTGGGTGTATCAACTCTTTCCCCTTTCTTATCCATGTAGTGAGAGGTGAAACCATTATTGCTGGTGATCATTTGGACGCTGGAAGCATATCATGGGAAGTGGTATTCCTGCCTGCAGACAAGATGTCACTGCTTCCACTCTGTGAAAAGTGTCTTCATCTGAAACAGCTCACGTGAGGCCAGGTCCTGGGAGACGATCTCAGATCTAGATCCCTCCCATCTGCGGAAATCCTGAAAGCACGTGGTCAGAAGTTACTTTGCCGCTCTACATCCTCTGCTTGCGCTGTCTTCTTCTTCTGAGGTTGCGTGGAGACAAATGGTTGGCCACAATACTCTTCTTTTCTGATAGCACTTGACTGTAGGCCTTCCATTACAATCATCCACGACGAACTGTACGTGCTTCACCAGGAAAGTAAGACACACGCTGCTGAGCACTCAAATCGTCTTGATACTGCGTCCATGAGAAATTCTAGTTCTTTTCGAGCCTGCTGAGCTGGATTCGGCATAGGCAGTCATTTGGAACAAGCTCTTTCTTTTTATAGCCGCTACTTCATCCCGGTCCAAATTTATCAATGTTTACTTCAGTATCGCTAGAGATGCTATGGCCAGAGCCTATAGCATATATATAACAGGAAACCTCCTCTTCGTCTGTTTGATATTCCATTCGCGTACAATGTACGTCTAGTCTCCTCCATGGCTCTTCATGATTTCTAAAAAAGAAGAACTCATAAATCATCGTTACGGATTTGGTGTAACAGCCTCAATTGCAACGTTGGGTATGCTACATCACCTGTACATTTACCTGACTACACTGCTACATACAGTAAAGACTTTATAATAGCATTGCGTGGGGTAGTGCCTTTGCTGTTTGCGTTATGCAGAGCTCACTGACTTGTCAGTTTGAGCACTCTGGCAAGGTACGTTCGGGCCTGATTGGAAATTTTTATTTTCATTGCTATCAGGTTCGGCCTCATTTTCTCTGTGCTGCGCTGATGAGTTCAAAAAGAACGAAACAGCATGCTGTCCGCAGATTGAGTATAGCATTACATGTATGTAGTCAGGTAAATGTAGCATTAGTGCTAAAGGTGTTACGTGTCTACAAAATCACAAATCCATGTGCCGGTACATGGCTAGCCCTTTCCCAAAGATGCCATAATTTGTCGCAACTTACGCTTTTCGCAACCGTGCCAAAACAGGTGCTAGTTGCTGAAATCGCATCCATATTTTCAGAAAAAGCTCAAAAGTTGCTAATATCGCAACTCAAAATTGGAGAGTTCTTGTGCAGAAACCACCAAAAAGGGACTAGAAATAGCAGAAGTCAAATTCGTACATCCCTTCCTGCTGTGAAACACCGCTTTACACAATGCCAGTATCCTGTTGCATGTATCCTACATCATTCCAGTGCTAGGCAAAGGGACCGGAATGCACATTATCGTAACTACCATTGATCTACTGTTTCTCTGAAATGAGTCTGAAGGCAGGCGAGAATGAGCGAGTATGCATTTGACATAGTAGTAGTAGTAGTAGTAGTAGTAGATTTTATTATTTTACTAGGGGAGTCCCAACAGGCGTTGCCTTTTTACTGGGAACCCTAGGTGAATTTTTACCATGTTTACATACAGAGTAAGAGACGGGGCCTGACGGCAGTCAGTGGGAAGAGCATTCCATCTGTCTGCCGCCAGGAAAGAAATAGATGGAATGCTCTTCCCACTGACATGCAGTCCGTGACTTGAATTTTTGACCACATGCCATATGGGGCCAAGGTTGCGGAAAAGTTGCGAAATAGTTCGGGAAAAAGAAGGAAGTTGCGAAAGTTGCGATTTCTTCCTAAACAACGAAAAGTTGCGAAAAAAGTGGCGAGCATCTTTGGGAAAGGGCTATGTAACATGGCGTTGCATCTCATTGCTTTAGTCGACTGCAGCCAAAAACCGGAGATTTCCCGGCATTATCCACTATGAAACTCGTTATGCCGCTCAAACCTCACATAATGCTCGTTTTGTTCCCTTCTAATGCTTCTAATGCTCCATAATGCTCTGATGCTCGGATAGTCTCATAATGCCGATTATGACTCCCTTAGTATTGACTCCCATAGACTTTTGCCATACCTAAGCAGTCAAATATTCCTGCATATTTCACTCCTTAGGGCTATATTGACCGCTTATATTTGACTCCTTTTTAGCGATTGAACACATGCTTTGGTTAGTCGTGATAAATCTAATATTGACTTCGTACTTGGTCAGTATAGGAAATAAAAGACCTCGTAAAAGACCTCGGCTTCGCCTCGGTCTTTTACTCGGCTTTTATTTCGTATACTGACCTCGTACTCAGTCAATATTAGATACATATAATGCCGGCATTATCCGCTGGACCCTATTCGTGATGCTAAGCCCCATGTCAACATAAGCACCGGATGGGATTTATTGTGAATTTTCTCAGCTTCCCCTGCTGCTACTCTTTTTTTCAATATCACTGAATATAATATGAGGCGGGTCACTCAAATCCATTCTGTTCCTGATGCCTCGTCGCGTCCCTGGTGGTAACAGTTTGGCATGGAAGTGTGGGATTTCGCAGTTGTCTGCTTTTCTCACACATTCTGTTATTAACCTAGCTCATACTCATAGTGCATTGGCGGGGAATTTGGCGCATGGGCCTCCGTGCTCCCCTCCTGTAATGTGCTAGAATTAACACCATAACTATTTTGGCATGATTGTATCCTCACTTCGAAGAGCACAATGGCGCGCTCTTCTTCTCCGTGATGTGCACAGTTGCACCTTCTCTCCCCCATCTGCATAGAGGTGACATAACTCGCATCCCCCTTTTTTTTTTTGGCGCTACACTCTGCGTAACGCCATGGCACGCGCGCTCACTTCACAGAGCACAATGCAATGGCGCGCTACCTTCTGCTGCTTCTTCTCCGAGATGTGCTAGTTGCACTTTCCCTCTCTCTGTCCCCCCCCCCTTCTGCATACTAGGTGACATAATTCGCATCTTTTTTGGCGCTACACTCTGCGTATATATGCTGCTCTTGTGTGGCTTCCACGGTATTCATTGTTATTACCTGACGATGGCCAAGTGACGAAACCGTTACGTTGTAAAAATAACGGAACTGGTTCGGATGTGATGTGCAGCGCTATGGCAATGGGTGTGTCCACCCGAATTCCTTTCAGAGATGAAGCTGCAGGAAGCCTCAGCCCTTCTTCAAAGTGATACAATACTCGTATTTTATCCAGCCAAAGCCGGGAGTGCAACCCGTCGAGAAACAGATACAGAGAGAGGTCTGTCGTGGCAGGGTATATTGACCGAAGGTTTGAAGATTGGTTTGAAACGTGGCGCATTGCTATTCCCGACTGCTCACTATCGAGGAAACGAAGTACTTAGTTACCGGCACGCAGCGTCAGCAGGAACACAAGCCGTAGAAGCAATGGCAACGGGAGATTCGCGCACTGTGGAGGAGTGTTTTTTGGAGGACTGTTTCACTATGTTTCGCTACACCATTCCGCACCCGGATAACTTCGAACGAGCCAAGGCCATATGCCAGTCCAGCGAACCTGTTACGATCGAAACACCGCAAGTGGAGGATGTGAAGGACCCAGGCGAATGTATCTATAGTTCAGATGCAACGAGCAGACTTGTGATGAAGGTCACCACCAAGAAGGGCTCCGAAAGCACTGAACAGTTTGAAGCCGGTCCAACTGTGCTGAAATTACACAAAATCCACCCTGCTAAACATCGGTACGAAACTAAGATGCTGTACAAAGAACTCCTTATAACCATGTATGTACAGAGGTGCGAGGAGAAAATTCGGCAGGAGAAAATTGATCGGCTGTTTGCAACGTGCAAACCAATTTGGTATAAGTTCAGCAGTTGTGAAGGATTCGAAATGGACTATTTCGCAGAAGGCACACTTGGCCAGCTATCCCGGACTCTGCGGCATGATAATGAGCGACTAGGTTTGCTGCGGGATGCTGCATCCAGTCTCCACTTCCTCAACTCTCTGAACATTATCCATTTTGATGTGAAGCCATCGAACATCTGTGTAACCATGGGAGCCGACGGCACACGCGTTGCCAAGTGGATCGACCTAGGTTCTGCTAAATTTACCGGGGAGAAGGTGGATAGGTGCAATCTCAATGATACTGCTGCATATCGACCTCCTGAACTATTCCCACGCCCAGGAATCCAACCCACTGAGGATTTAGTTCTAGTTAATTCGTCAGCAGACTTCTGGAGGTTTGGACTATGTATTCTGGAAGTCATGACGCGGAAAAGCTTCCCCCCGTTATGGAGCAAAGCTCTAATGAGTAACGATATGTACAAGCAGTTCATCAGGATGAATGACCGTCAATTGATGAGGGGTTTGTATGAGCCTCTGAAATTCCCAGGCTTGCGTACCTCAAAACTACCCGAATGTGTTGACAGGCTGCTGTTCTACCTGTTGCGACTCGATGGAGCTGCGCGTATGGATATGGAGCACGTCACAGAGGAGCTAAACAAACACCTTGTCCTTGCAAAGGTATCTCCTCTGGATGATGCAGGCACGTCGAAGGTGTCCAGTGTGATCAAACCTGCTGGATCCATTCCTTGCCAAGCAATGCTTCGAAATTCTATTGCAGGAAGCGGCTTGGAGCTGTCCCACACTCACTGTTCATGACGTCTACTCCTGTGGATGCTCTTGCATCCGGTCAGTTCAAAGCACTGAATGCTGGTGCAAGTAGCTTGGATGTGTCCAAACACCATGATCATTGAGTGCTGGCTTGCGGTTCATGACGCCTGATTGTGTGCATGCTCTTGCATCCCGTCAGTTCAATGCATCGAATGGCTATGCCTATGGCTCAGATGTGTTAGCTGCATACACTGTACTCATTATTACGATGCTGATGAAGACAGCAAAGACCCTGCTGCACTAGCACCTGAATTCACATCATTGCTGAGAAGTGACACATTTTCTTCGCGGACTGTTCCACCGCAACATGAAAGGGCTGATTTTGACTGAACGCCACTAGCCACCTAGGCAGCTGGGTTAATCTGGATTGTACCCTAAGATTGATTAAATGAGTCACACAACCCACCGTCCAACTAATGTCACATACATGAACATGTAAACATCACTTTCCAACTGTTTTTAACAGAGGCATTACATCCGTTCAAGCTGACTGTTTTAAAAATTGTATATCTACAAGTACAATAATATTATGTACTCCTGAAGTACAGCTGTACATTCTGCTTTTGAACGTCTTGTCATTTAACTTTTAACCCTGATGAGGGAAAAGTTCTCCATACAACCGGACATACATTGTCCATCATTCTGACTGTTATCAGTGTGCGCCCCACCTTATGATCCAATCTGCACTCATCACTGTACCTACGAAGCAGGCACTAGAGATATTTAGCAACTCTCTGTATAGTGTATACTTGGTGCCGATTAGAAATCCGCATATTTACCCAATGACATCATTCGCATAACCTCTATAGTGTGATTTGTTCACTATATCCAACTTTGTCATGTATTTCTCCTGTTTCAGTTCGTGACCTGATGTGGTGGTAGCTAGTTTTGAACGTATAGCCAAGTGGCTCAAGCTGCAATGAAGCTGGGGGAGGATCCGCTTTTACCCCATGCTCTAGTATGTTACAGGCACTGAGCTTTATTCTGAAGCTGGGGGAGGGTCCGCTTTTGCCCCATGCTCTAGTATGTTACAGGCACTGAGCATAAAGTATTCTGACATTTTATTGTACTGCGCAGTATTTCATTGTACTGTAGCCTGGGCTCCATTGGCACTACTGGCTTGGCACTGCAGATTCCATCAGAATGATTTCTAGCCAGCTCACATGGGCGGCTATCATAGTGGTAGACACACCACGGAATGGCACGCAGTGTAAACCCAACATCACAGGTATCCACCATCAGCCAGAACAGACCCGATTGAGATTAGTCCATAGTATTGTGACAGAGAGTTCTGCTTAGTAACTGAACTATAGTTATGGTGTGCATAGTAGGGAGAACACTCCGGAGCAAGTGGAACGTAGAAAGCATTGCATGCAATGTCTATTGAGCACTCAGTGAGTAGTCCAAATAGCTAGGCATATAGCTTGTGCTATGCGCTGGTCCTATCATGTCATACAGTAAGCAAGCACGCACGCACACACACACACACACATGTGCATGCGGAGGAATGTGTATCACAAGGAGACAACAGCCATGCAGAGGTCACAGTGTAACAGTGTACATATACCATCAGGAATACAGCCGCGATGATCAGTACTGGAGGCACTATGAAGTATGATGAATGTAATGCAGCATGTCAGTTGACTAGTAGTACTAGTAGTAGTGACAATGGCAACTAACTGAAACTCCACACATGTGCATCAGGATTTTACAGTTGCAGGCATGCAGTTCAGTATGCATTGCTTACTAGGCCACATGCATCATAACGTTAGATGTACAAGGTTCTGAGAGAGCCGTCCAAAGGGGCTTGAATTCTACAACGCTAGTACGGACACCATGATGCACCAGCACATGTGATGGTTACGTCGCTGTAGACTTGGTTGTTCAGCGCAAGCTGCTCTAACCACCCTAAGCAGTACACGGCGTGTGTCCACAAACCAGACGGGCTGTGGCAGTAACAGCGAGAGACTGCTCTGCACTGTTGTCTGGCAAGGTGGTTGATATGCTGAAGTGCACTACTCCGTGCTCTGCTAACTGGATTCCTGGTGTGATTGGAACCATCACAACCTGTGCCACAATACAAAAAAACCAACCAGTGTACAACTTGGGATATTGCGGCAGGCAAACCAGCTAACCAATGTTTTCCACAATCGAGGTTTTTCAAAATTTTGATGAAGGTGATCGGCACCTCGCTAAGATGGTTCTGCGGTGGCTGACAAGTGACAACACCATGCTGAGCACCATACAGTAGCTGCTTGCTGCATTTGAGGTATGTGCTGATCGCGAGTCAATCAAGTCTGCACAAGGTGCGATCTCCAGCTTGTATTGGGAGGAACCAAATTCTCTTTTAGATGACTGAAATGTTCTACTATATCACATGATAGCAATAACGGAACCTCCTGTACTTGCGGCAACACTCCCATCAAGTCGGGTTATGTGATTTCATCACTATTTGATGTCTTTGGTATTGAATGGCACCAGCAGGAAGTGCTAGTGGCATAAAGTCATCAGCACACATTCCATGCGTTATTAGAAATACAAAGTTTCTCGCTCACCGCTGCAAGAAGCCTGCTGGAGTGTTGTTCAAAGTCCACGGTCTGCTGCACTGAGCTTGACCTGATGTGCAAAGTCAGGGTGAAGTTCTGGCCATCGCTCTGGAAACGCCTCAACTTCCGAGCGTGCAGTTTGTGAATCTTCACATTGAGGCACCACGAGGTGGATGAAGCACTGGTGCTTTTGCTCAGAGATCCAGCACGTGTTTGAGTTTGTGTGGGCCATTGGGCAGGAAGCATCATGTAGGGCAGATCTTGTGTGGGCAACATGACATTGTCTTCAAAGATACTTCTCGGCTTCCACAGGTAGTGAGTGAAGAGACTGTCACGAAGATAGGCCAGGCAATCCCTTGAAGACTTGGTGGTGCTCTCGATGGAACATGGAGATGCTTGAGAAGAAGACGGGAACGGCAATTCCAGGTTTTGATATGTATGTCCAGATGGTGTGATATATCTGATACCGTTTGGATTCATCACTACGATGTCCTGCCAAATTTGTGACTTGCTTTGCAGTTGGTCAGTCAGCCTGATCGCACTGGACAAATCAGGAGCATCAGAGATCGATGGCCTTCGTGCGATACTTTTGATACGCTTTCTCAGGAGGCGCTTGCCCTTCGAAGTCCTTGGTTCGTTGTTGAAGATCATTTGCGCCTGGCCAGAGTAACTGCGAGCTGCTCCATACGCCATCACTGCAATACTGCCAGCAGTGGTGCGTGATGCTGTTGTGACAAACTCCATCATGGCGTTGCCAGCTGCCACAAGGAAAGCGTCCGTCACATTCGAGGATGTGTCCACCAGAAAGACAATGGCCTCGCCAAAGCATTCCCGGAGTATCTGCATTGCATTCCCACACGCATAGGATATCATACCCAGAAGGTGTTATTCTCACACTCATCACTAGTTCTGTACACGTGTTGTCTATTGTTATATCACACTTTATGCTGACCTTTCATACAAACTTCCAGTCAACTTGCCCATCATGCTGGCGGCTTATACTGGGCATATAAACCTCATACAAACCCCATATAGACCGCCACCATAGAAACAGGAAGAAGTTGACTGTCAGTTTGTATGAAGGTCAGCATAAGTATAATACATCCTACTAGTACGCTTGTACGTGAAATATAAACCATCATACAAACCTCGGCTTCGCCTCGGTTTGTATGTCGGTTTATATTTCACGTACAAGCGTACTGTTGGGTTGTATTATATACATATATCACACCTACTTTGAAGTACATTGACCTCTTCACACTTATAATGCATGTACATGATTAGAAGACTTGCCTTGATTTTGTCTATATGCTTGAAAATCAACGCTTTCGGTGCATTTTGTGTGTGATATTCTCTCTGTGTTTCGTCACTTTGAATTTAGCCGCACTATTTCATACCTCGGGAGAATGAAGTTGAAGACACCACTGCAGCTGTACTTATGGTTGATAAATATGGTGGTAAAGATGGTGGTAAAGACACACCTGGCAATATCTTCTAGAAGCTTGCCTGATGAGTCCAGCGGGGACGAAACGTACGTCGCAATCGAGCTATGTCGTTGCTGTGTCATCATCTATGTGCCATGCGCTACTTGATGTACCAGCCTGCTATGCCGGATACCGCCAGCCATGCATCGACCAGGCGCCAGGCGCGAACTGATGGTGGTGGTGGTGAGAAGGAGTGCTCTGTGCCAGAACTTTGCAGCCTAGAGAGCGTGTGTGGGCAGGCGTGTGTTTACCGCCATATTGCCAGGTGTGTCTTTACCACCATCTTTACCACCATATTTATCAACTATTTCATATCTCTTACTGATGTTTATATCATCTTTACATTGTATATCAGATACTGTACTGGTTAGTCTACTTTCTGCCCCTCAGTGTATGCACGTGAAGAGAAGGCAATAAAAGTACTCATGGAAACTTTCAGAAATGTTGCTTGTGACGAGCCTGTAGTTTGTTCTGTTTTATAGCAATCACGGTACCATTAAAACACCTACCCTGAAGTCTGAAAGTACTCAGCTGCATGGAAACATTCAGTAATGTTGCCTGTTACAAGTCTGAAGTTAGCCCTGTCCTATAGTACTCAAACTCAAAGTAACCTTTAAACACTTACCCTGAAGTTTGTCTTGGGACAATGGCCGTGATTGCCTGGAGTGCGTTTCAGTAGTGGCTTCAAGTCACGGTGATTGGTAAGCATGTGGACTGAACCTGCTGCATTGTCTTGCGGGCTTGCCGAAGACACTTGATAATTACTGGTAGGGGAAACCTGTGGAAAGAGCATATTCTATTGATAAGAGAATAGCGTGCCAAGCACAGCTAAGAATAGTCCAAAAGCACCACTCCAGTATGTGTAGATAAAATTTGCAGGAGTGATTGGGTACCCAAGTATCATTCAGTATGCCATATTGCCAATTGTATGTTGTAGAAAATGTTGGGACTGGGGTTTGTGAAGAAAATTGCATCTGAGGGTTCAGGATCTATAAACCAAGTGTTTACCATCCAGCGAGGGACAACACGGCGATTCTTAGGCCTCTCACCTCGTATGACCCAGAGATGCTGCTCTTCAAGATGGGAGACAGAACACCTGCAGTGGATTCTGAACTCTGTGCAGCACTTGAGCTGCTCACAAACGCCGGTCCCCAGCGTAGCTTGGCTAGAATAGCTAGGAAGATGTTTGCTGGATCTGGGCAGGACACCTGCATGCAAGAACAGTCATGAAATGCCGTGAGAAAAAACCATGGGCATACATGCAGTCCATTTGTGTACTTTTAAAGCTAAGAATTATTATTACCGGCAACTTGAAAAGGTTGTGAATGTTGGATAGTTGAATTATGACTCGAGCTGAATTCGACTTCAAAATGGAATCCTTTTAAAATTCATGTGAGCTTTTGTTCTGGCGCTCTGTATTTAGCTGCGTGATTATCGCCGAATTATATGCACATGTGCATGTGAGAGGCCTGGTTGAAACACTGACTCCCCGATCTTCGATTCAGTGTCTGGCCTCCACCCTGACCAAGTGAGTAAAATACTTGCAAACCCCGAGATAGCATTACCATGATAACCACACGTTGGCCCGCAAGACATCTTCCTTCAACACTCCACAGCTAGCAGCCAACCACCGCTAGATCAATGCTGTCATAGCAATTCCGTTCTGCAGCATTCCAGCGGCAGCCGAAGTTGCTGCATATCCAAATTGCAGCGATGGGTAGAAACCCTATGACGGAGGGTCTAAGAATTGAAAATATCTTTAGGCACTTTGAAGAAACAGGAGAATTTCTGCTTCCTTTCTACCATTGCTCCCCAAAACATTTGCTATTTTAGGATCTGCACTGCATTACATCTGCGCCTTGAGGATATGGCGGTGTTCTTGCGGATGCAAGAACTAAGTCAGACCGACTCCCTGGCGCGTAAAGTAACTTTATCGGTAGCATTGTACTGCAGGAGTAAACGAGTGCAGGGACAAAACACTACATTGTACTTACGTTGCAATTGGTGATAAGGGAGAGAGGCACTCGGAGAGTTTGTTTGTCCATCGAATGATTTCCGCTGCCTGGATGTTCATCGTCATGCGCTACGAAGACGAAGTCTCCGGCTTCACCACACACATCACCCGCCATCTTGCTTCCGGACACCATGGTAACCGCATGGTTACCGAGATCAGCTTCCCCGGCGCATTGGAGAGCGTTCCCTGGTAAGTTGTCGCGTGGCCAGTGGAAAGGCAGGAAAATTCTCACATGGTCAATGAAGGCGCGTTTTCCTGTTCCAGTATAGAGGAGGCGAGACGAGCGACGGATCACGGACACCATTCGATGCAGCATCCCAATATTTGGACACTGTTGCGGAGAGAGAATGGCATCATTCTCGTCCAAACTGTCGTCGAGCCTCACGTCGAAACGCAACCTCACAAGACCGTCCCCTGATATCGGTGTTGATGCGTGCGCGGCCATATGCCACAGCAGAGCATGGAAGGTAGCCGCCAACAAGACGAAACGAAAGAGCGGCCTGATTGTCCCGGAGCCGTAGCCTCTGATGTGAGCCATTGTCTTCGTGGATGACAAGCACAGTGTTTCTTATTTGCTTTGCAAATTGTCGTTTGCTTTTCCTTCTGGGTACAGTAATGAACTGTACACACAGTGGTAAACCTCCTCTTCTGCTCCTTTTTACTTCTCTCTCTCTCTCTCTCTCTCTCTCTCTCTCTCTCTCTCTCTCTCTCTCTCTCTCTCTCTCTCTCTCTCTCTCTCTCTCTCTCTTGCTTGGCTCAACTTTGCGTTCGAAAGTAGCTGTCTACCGAAATGAAAACTTTTCTAGCTATTTATACTCTTTGAGAAGGATCTTCAAAAACAAACCCATCATATTGGAAGACAATGTGGCTGAATGTGGCGTGTACGCAGAGCTGACAGAGTCATTCATTGCCGTTTGCCTCCTCTGGATCGGCTTGCTTGACTCCAACATCTGGACACAATGGCCAGGAACAACAAGAAGAGAAACTGCTGGGCTGCTTGCAGCCTACTTTCTGTCTTTACCTAGCAATGGCATACATGTACATGTACATCCATTGGTGGCAAAGAAATAGCATGAAGGACACTCCGACATCGATCTTCGCCGACGCTGTGGTTTGTTATCTCCAGAAATAGACCTTCGCCGAATCCGTGTGTAAGAAGGGCAGCAGAAAGAATAGCACTCTAGCTTTCTGCAGCCCCCCCCCCCCTCTCTCTTTCTCTCATCTTGGCTATTTTGTCCCATGGTTCTCTTCAAACTTCAAACAACATCAATAATGGTGGGCCATGTGTGTGCGAGTTAGAGTTCCAAGTAATCCAGGCGCCGTTTAAGGGCCTCTCGCGATGCGAGGTTTGTAGGATGCAAAGTTGCAAACATCAACAACGAGAGCAATGTGCACATTTTATGTTTATGCACTCTTGATGTGTGATGCGTGTACTGCTCACTACCTGTACAATGTCAGTGTACATCCAGCTGCAAGCCTGGACACCGGATTTACATAACATTCTACTGAGTCTGAGAACCACCGATGTGCTTTTCTCGTGATCACAGCATAATGGCAAGGTTGCAATCAGCTAGCTGCTGGTCTCTTAGTTCCACGAAAGTTGGTCTTGTCATGATGCATGAGGGTTTCGTGGGCCGGGAAAATACTATAGATTGTTTCGACAAAGGTACTCTAGATGTTCATGAGTATTTTACATGTACGTGTACACGCAGGTCATATTCATGAAGACACGAGATATCGAGACACATACATGTACATGTACACGTGACGTGTATCCATCCCATCATTATCATGTGCGATACGAAGTCACGCCAATCATTTGGACATTGCGCTATACATGTACATAATTGTACATGTACTAGCAACCATTCGTGCGTGTTCTTGTGCGTGTGCTTGTGCGCGCGGACAGTAATGAGTTGTTGTGTTGTTCGTATGATTGTATGTGCGTGTGTGCTGTGTCTGACACCATCCGGGTATCTCATGTCCGCGTTATGACTCCACCGTAGCCAAACAACGCAGATGCTGCACTTGCATGAACTATTCCTGTGCTTGCGGGTTGAATGTACATGTAGAAAGTGTGTACAGGTGCTGCGCTGACCCTCAGTATCACCAGTATCCATCGAATGAGATCTGAAGTGGTGTAGACGATGGCTTGATCCTATGCTACATGTATATCCGACTACTACGTACAGTCAACTAATTTCTTCGCTTATAACGACACTCGGCGGGGCATCAGAAAAGTGTCCTTATTCGCAAAGTGTCGTTATACCCGAAGTCTCATTTTATGTGTCACAGTGGGATGGGACTTTGCCCTGAGCATGAAAATTATGTCGTTATTCGCGAATTGTCGTTATATCCGCAGTCGTTAATAGCGAAGTTGACTGTACATGTATATCAGATACACATACACATACACATACACATACATGCACATGTATTTCAGATACACATACACATACACATGTACATGTACATGTATTTCAGATACACATAGTCATGTACATGTACATGTATTTCAGTAACACATTAACGTTACATTTCAACAGTAAACTATACAATACATGTATCGTACATGTATTATGTAGCGTTGTTGGTCACGAGCTTACTTGCAGAGTTGCACAATACAACTGGCTTGGTGTACACACGTACCCCCCCCTCCCCCAAACACACGTACCCCCCTCCCCCAAACACACGTACCCCCCCCTCCCCCAAACACACGTACCCCCCCCCCTCCCCCAAACACACACACAAACCTAATTTTTTTAACACAAACCTGTTTGTTGCAGCACACCTGCGGACTGTGGGGCCTGACAATACACTCGTACTCGTCAACAGGTCAGTGTAAAAGAAATCATATAAACACTCGACAAACAGACGAACCAAGTACCAATTACCACAACGTGCAGGAAAAGGCGTTTATTATCGCTTGGTCATGATTGTGCTGAGTAAAGTCGCTGACTCCACATCTTACAGAGCAATCAAATTTTCGATCAAGGCGAATGACTTCAAGAAACCCTGATGATGACGCCCCCTAACCAGATAGATCGTTTTTAGAAACATGTGAACTTTCCAATGCCGAAGCTGGAGATATGTTATTTCCCAGACCAGGAGAGCTTGGCTTGACATTGTGAATCGCCAAAAAATGAACTTTGGAATATCTGCATTTCCCCTGACAACAGTTGGTAACAATAATCTGTTGTAGTAAAATTGAAACTAGTCCTCGTACAAGTACTTACCTGCTAAGGGACATTGATGGAGTCGAGGCAGATTTGCCTGGAATATTGATAATTGAAAGGGAGTGTAAATTTGAACTCGAATGGTGAGCCAAAATAGTTATGATGAAGAAAGGAAAAGGACAAAATGTTACGAGTTATGACAAACTGTCAACCAACTTAAGGGGGCACATCACCCAAAATTCGCTGAAAAATCGAATTTGTAAATTCATATTGAGTGCTACGTCAGTTGAAAGAGCATGAATAGCTGCAAATTCTCTGAAAACTGTGTCCCTATCTGACCAGCCGTACGAGAGTATGGCCGAAAATGTGCCCTTGCAAGGAAAGATGTTTTTGTTGCATGCTGTCATTTGTTGGCAGCACTGTATTTGAATGTGAGCAGACCGTGCGCAACTTGTCGTATTATGGAAACACGCGAAAGTGTGCAGAATTTTGCCCCAAGTCCAAAAAAGTCCAAAAAATCACGTTAAAGCCCGCCGCCGTGCAGCAGGACTTTTGCCAGCACCCTCGTGACGTTGCAGATATGTGGCTTGATTATTGTAGTTGACGTTGATTTAGTGACTTTGGCAAGTTTGAGTCGTGTCAAGAAGTCAGGTAGGATTCAGTACTAGGCAGTAGTGAAACGTGAGTGGCAGTCTTTGCCGGTTTCTGAGGGCATCCTGGATTTGGTGTGCAGCGCTGTGGAAATGGCTTGCTGTGGAGGTCCCAGCACTGGATGTTGTATCAAAGGTACGACCTCGTAGCACGTGCTAAACCTAAAAAAATTCAAAAATTGACTTGGGTCTGTGGGAGTCCGTGAGAGAACGCCCACTCGTTCCGTTGTGACAGATTCCAGGGCCACGTTGAGGGGCCCTACCCCACCACCCATGGCTGCTTCTGGACTTGTTTTAGGTTTGGGTCCCGCGCACGGACAGAATGGGCACGAAAATGTGAAAAAAATGTAAATGCATTTGTTTGGCTCCTGGGTGGCTCGCACACCGTAGCACTATGCCGGAAATTTGAGTTTTTCCGGCCTGGAAAGCCTGTCATGTCAGTGAGGCGCAAGAACTTGTAAATCATGTCCTGAGGGCCAGCATAGTGCCAGGAGTGTGTGGTCAAAATTTCACTCAAATCCACTGAGAAACACCAAAGTTACGGTCAATTGAATGCCATATGAAATTTTTGGGTGATGTGCCCCCTTAACCAGATCTTATACGGCCAGCGAGTGCGACAAAATGGCACAAAACTGACAAGGAGTACTGAAACATTCGGCGACCTGACACCTACATTGTAGCTCCAACACTTCTCCAAGGCGCAAACCAACAACCTTTCAACAAATTACTTGGAAGGCTCAGGTTCAGAAAGGTCCAAGAGCCTGTAAGGTCGCCGAATGTCTCAGCACTCCTTGTCAGTTTGTGCCATTTTGTCGCACTCGCTGACTCATGACTGTATAAGATCTGATTACGTTGGTGGACAGTTTGTCATAACTCGAAAGGGAGTGTGTTCTCATTTTATTCATATACGGGCAGACGAGTTAACCCGATGGGTCATCTCACTCATGCCATGGGCTACTTGCGAGCTGTTCGCGAAGTAGCATTATTCCTGTTGCAAATTTGTACTCGGATGTTGAGCCAATGTAATCATGGATCAAATTAATATAATGACATGTTACGAAATCGACCCTGCTAAACGTACATGTACAATGTAGGTACGACACACAAGATGCTGTACAAAGAACTGCATAAAACCATGTACATGTACATGTATGTACAGATGTGCGTGGAGAAAATGGATCGGCTGATTGCAACGTGCAAACCAATATGGTACAAGTTCAGCAGTTGTGAAGGATTCGAAATAGATTATTTCGCAGAAGGCACACTTGGCCAGCTGTCCTGCACTCTGCTGCATGATAATGAGCGACTAGATTTGCTGCGGGATGCTGCATCCATTTTGATGTAAAGCCATCAAAGATCTGTGTTAGCATGCCAGCCGATGTCATACGGATTGCCAAAGTGGATAGACCAAGGTAGATACAGTCGACCTACCCTTATAACGATAACCTCTATAACGATATTACCCATAACGATATTTTTCTGCCAAACCAAATCACTTCATTGACTTGTGTATACAATGCCTCACCTCTATAACAATAATTGCTATAACGATATTACCCCTATCTTCTCTTTACTTATAAAGAAGAGGCACCTGTGACGTGTGTCTGTGTGTGTGTGTGTGTGTGTGTGTGTGTGTGTGTGTGTCACGCTCCTTATAAAGAAGAGGCACCTGTGACGTGTGTGTGTGTATGTCACGCTGAAGCGCTCCGGAGCAGCGCTGCCCTGAGCACGCGAAGAGTGCGAACAGTGTAGCACAGTGTAGCTAGCGGCCGCAGAAGCACTGAGCTAGCACGCGAAGGGTGCGAATCGTGTAGCTAGCGGAAGCAGCCACAGAAGCACTGAGCACGCGCGCGCGCGAAGCGTTCGAATCGTGTAGCCACCACCACGTGCTGAGCACGCGAAGCGTGCGAACAGTGTAGGTGGTACCATGGTAGCGCTTATACTAGTTACAGCAGACACGATCAGTACGAGTAGCAGTGCCAGTAGCAGCTGCGCGCAGAAGCACTGAGCACGCGAAGCGTGCGAATCATGTAGCCACATAGCCTCATAGGGCTTAGGTAGCACTAGCAGCCGCACAAGCGCTGCGGACCACGTGAACCGTTCTCTGCAAATAGAAACATCTGCAACAAAAGGATACAAAAGATCTGCACTGACTGCACTCTGCATCTGGTCTGCAGTGAAGAGCGCATCGCACTTTTGTACGTAAGTTTATGAATTTTTTGAGCCGCTTCATCCGCCACCAGGTGATGGACAACCCTGACCAGCCTCCCGAAGGCGTAACAGACGTCCCTCCTTCTCCTTCCAACCATGAAGAACCTTCCTCACCAGGACTTCAGCGGTCTGGCCACCACCACGTGCTGAGCAAGTGTGCTGTTCATGTACTTGCTTCACCCGCATGCCACATTCGGCCAGGCAACGCTGGCCTGGGGTGCTGCTAGTAAGGATATAAAATGGGCTGACCAATCGACATTTTCCATTAAATTTTTATAACAATACTAGCATGCATGAAGCACCCCAGGCCAGCGTTGCCTGGCCGAATGTGGCATGCGGGTGAAGCAAGTACATGAACAGCACACGTGCTCAGCACGTGGTGGTGGCCAGACCGCTGAAGTCCTGGTGAGGGAGGTTCTTCATGGTTGGAAGGAGAAGGAGGGACGTCTGCACTGTTACCATGGTTACGCCTTCGGGAGGCTGGTCAGGGTTGTCCATCACCTAGCACGATTCGCACGCTTCGCGTGCTCAGTGCTTCTGTGGCTGCTTCCGCTAGCTACACGATTCGCACGCTTCGCGTGCTCAGTGCTTCTGTGGCTGCTTCCGCTAGCTACACGATTCGCACGCTTCGCGTGCTCAGTGCTTCTGCGGCCGCTAGCTACACTGTGCTACCCCTTTCGCACGCTTCGCGTGCTCAGGGCAGCGCTGCTCCGCAGCGCTTCAGCGTGACACAAAAACACACGTCACAGGTGCCTCTTCTAGTATATATAAGGAGCGTGACACACAGACACACGTCACAGGTGCCTCTTCTCTACAAGGAGCGTGACACACAGACACACGTCACAGGTGCCTCTTCTTTATAAGTAAAGATCCAGTAGGGGATATGTCGAGTCCACTGTCAAGGTAGGGCAAGCTTCACTTGTTAAGTTGCTGGGAAATGACGAAATGCAATGGGGGCACCAGTGGGCACCTTGCTGTGTACATAATGTGCATGTGCGTCAGTTTTTATGCTATGAAGAGTGTAAAAAATGAATAAAATCCATGTATTATGACGTATGTGGATGAAGTGAACCAGTTACCCCTATAACAATATTACCCTTATAACAATATTTCTTGGTCTGACGCAAATATCGTTATAAGGGTAGGTCGACTGTAGGTGCAATCTCAATGATATAGCGGCTTATACAATATACCTCCTGAACTATTCCCACGCACAGGAATCCAACCCATAGAGGATTTGGTTCTACATGTACTTGATTCGTCATCAGACTCCTGGAGGTTTGGACTATGCATTGTGGAAGTGATGACGCGAAAAAGCTTCACCCATTTATGGAATAAAGCTCTAATGAGCAACGACCGACATGTACAAGCAATGTATAACTATGAATGACTGTCAATTGAGGAGGGGTTTATATGAGCCTCTGAAATTTCCACACTTGCACACTTCAAAACTACCCCACTCCCTGTTTTGACAAGTAATTGCTGCTCTAATTGTTGCGACTCGATGGGGCTGCGAGTAGGGATATGGAGCACGTCATAAAGGAGATCAAAGAACACCTTGTCCTCGCGAAGGCATTTCCCTGGATGATGCAGGCACATCGAAGGTGACCAGTGCGTTGGCACTGCAGATTCCATCACAAGGATTTCTAGCCAGCGGCCAGCGGAAATGGCAAGATGGCAGACTTGGCAACTCGCCCACTGTATATCCCTGCTCATGAATCGGAGTGAGCCCAGTCCTGCGCTGAGTGCAGTGGAGGAAAATCTCCGGCGACCAGTTCTACGTGTTGTAGCAGCATGGGAGCAGCACCAGCGCTACCCTGTCATTGACTGCGTATCTGAAGACGAAGCCCAACTAGTGGCTGAGCCCGCCCTGGCTGATTTGCTGGACAGAAGACATACCCAACTCAAATCTCCGACATCACCTCTCAGTAACCATGCCATACTACAGCCTGCTTATGAGGCAAGCAGTCAAGAAAGTTCAGAGGATGAGTAACGAAGCTCGATAACACCAATTTATACTAGCAGCAGCAGCAGCAGCAGCAGCAGCAGCAGTAACTACACCATCCAGTGCTGGAATGAGTGCACTGTACTAGTCTATCGTCACCTGTACATACTCCACTGATGTCGAACCCGAGATCGCAGTCGCTGCAGTTACGCAGCTGGATAGAGCAGCGTTGATGGCCAGCTTTGCAGCCATCTTGGCGGTGACGAAACTAATAATTATTATTATTGATGCTGTTCGCCATGAAGTGGTCACGTCGTTTACTGACACCAAGCAAAGCAAGACTTTCCTGCACCTGGAAGACACACTGACTCGACTCGCACTATGCTTCGTCTGGACACCGTCGAGTCACATGGGGATGACAAGCTGCGCCGCAAAACGGTAAGAGATCTGCAATCAGTGCTGGATGAGCTGGAGAGCCAGCCAGCAGATACCGCTGCTACTATTGCTTCCACCAATGACACGCCGAGTACAAGCACAAGTAAGAAATATTAGTTGTGATTTTGATTACCTGGCTCCTGACATGGGCCTGGAATCGACCACTGACTGCGATGAAGCCATCACTGAACAACAAGCTGTTGCCAGTGTTGGCAGACAATGATACTAATGACGTCATCAGCACTGGTGATGCTGCTACTGCTGAGGACAGTCGTGCCGGTGGTGATGATGATGGTGACCAGACCAATGGCTGGTAGAGTCCAACCTCCAGATCGACCAAGATGATGAAGAGCCAGTAGAAGTAGATGTAGAACCAATGTCTGGGGAAGAGTTTAAGCAGGCAAGTCCATAATTATGAATACTTGGACACCACTCGGTTTAGTGCTGGCCATTAGGACAGTTAGCTTGTATCCATATTTCCCTTTCTTTCTACATTTTAGAACTTTCCTTGGCTTAATGTGCGAAAGCTCCACTGCAGCCACTAATGGAAAACCTTCCACACACACCATCTTCAATCCAAGTGGTGTCTTCGTTGCAAAATAGAGAAAAATAATTGAGAATTATTTTTGCACTTGGATTGAAGATGGTATGTGTGTGTAAGGTTTTCCATTTCCTTGGCAAAGCAACAATAATTGGTGATGAATGATTTCCGATTCGTGCTGGACTCACCTGATCAGACTCAGTTCTTCAGGTACTCTCTGAGTCTCTCTCTCTACTTCCATGTTATATTCACACGGTCACATGCCTGCTTCTGCATAGTTTTTTTGCTTCTCATCGCTACGCTACACTCTAATCATCTGGACAGTTGTGAAATGTAGATATGCCTCTTGTCTACTCTTTAAAAAAAAAGTCTAATTCTGCAGTGAAAATGACTTGATTGTTTCATGGTATTGTGAATTTTGTAAAATTTAATATAAAGCGTAGTTAAGCCATACATCCCATGGCCCAACTCCCGTTCTATGAACAATTATTTCTTTGCGAACAGCATTCTAATAAGATCAGTCATTATTTCCAATAATGTTGTAATTGTAGTTGAGCAATGGTCACATACTGGAAACGGCTGGCTTTTGAATGTGAAGCGATTGGGAATTTGACATCAAGTGACGTGGCCTGTATGTATCCAATACTGCTGCCACAGCCAATGTTTTTGAATATGCCCTACAGATCCTGTACAGATTTACGGAACAACAAGGACAATCAAGGCTTGTTTGCTGTTACTTCAAGTTTCATGCTCTCCCAAACATCAGGCAACATGAGGATGGAGTGCCAACCATGCCGGTATACACGGTATACTTATGCCAGGAGAGGGTGGGTCTTGTAGCGCTGTATGAACAACTGTGTGAGAATGGGGGGGGGGGGGGGGCTCTATTTTTCAGCGCTAGCGGTGTTATTTTAGGCAGGAGGCTTTGTGCAGAGTGTGTGGTTGTTGAAGGCAGGGGCTAGCTGGCTAGCAGTGCAATGTTAGCGGCAGAATGTGTAGCTGATGTGGGCAGGAGGTAGTGAGCAAGGTGTGTGTGTGGATGTTGTAGGCAGGAGACTTGTACTAGTACAAAGGCTGAGTATTAGTGGCGCTAGTTTGTGCGTGACGTGTGTGGGTACAGTGATAAACCACAGTCTTTCAAAAATCTGTTGGCGCAATGCCAATGCCAATGGTGAGCAAAGGAAAAGTGTGAGTGATCCTGAGGCTGTTAACTTCAAACCTGTGCTGCATGCATACAATCATGTAGATCTAACACACATGTACATGTACATACATTTGACACATACATGACTGTACATGTAGATCTGCATGTGGCTAGGGTGCATGAGTGATAGTGATAGCTATCACTCCGGGTTACATACTTCAGTACTGTTATACAATATTACTTCAGTACTGTTATACAATAAAATTTTGTACCTAGGCTATGTCTATGATACTGATAGACATCACTCAGCAGTACAATGACCATGATGATGTAGATCCTTCATCACTTACGTAGGTTGTGGGAGTTTATCTACAAAGACCGCATGCATGTCAAGCAACGTCCCGATTTCTTCAGTGGTTCAGCACAATACTCAATACTATAGTCATCATTGACACGTAGAGTCTACGCACAACGCGGCGGGCTTGTGGGCTCACGTCATCAGGCAGAGGCGAGATGAACTTAAAGCGGGGGTTTTCAGTTTCGTGACTCTCTGAAGCAGGTCTACCATGCATGGTCTACATACCGCGCCGCTAATCATGATAATAGCCATGGCAGACCGTCTACGTGGATCAAAGCACTGTCGAGACGCGAAGCAAAGCCACGCAAAGACAAGTCGAGGTAGAATCTACTTGGTACAAATACCGGCAAGATTTGGTCAAAACTGTGTCACTTCGCTTTGCAGTGAGTTAGAGCTGTGCGAGAGTTGTTTTTCACTGGTTCAGTTTTCCGTCAGCTTCATCGGAAGCAGCCTTTGCCGAACTCTCACTAGCGAAAGGTCGACAAGACACTACTGATACAATACTCGTATTTTAGCGTTAGGCAAAGGTGTAGATTTCATCGAGAAACAGATACAGAAAGAGAGAAAGATCTGTTGTGGCAGAGTACATCAACCGAAGGTTTTGAAGATTGGTTTGAAACGTGGCCGCTTGCTATTCCCTACTGCTCGCTATCGAGGAAACGAAGTACTTAGTTACCGGCACGCAGCGTCAGCAGGAACACAAGCCGTAGAAGCAATGGCAACGGGAGATTCGCGAACTGTGGAGGAGTGCTTTTTGGAGGACTGTTTCATTATGTTTCGCTACACCATTCCACACCCGGATAACTTCGAACGAGCCAAGGCCATATGCCAGTCCAGCAAACCTGTTACGATCGAAACACCGCAAGTGGAGGATGTGAAGGACCCAGGCGAATGTATCTATAGTTCAGATTCAACGAGCAGACTTGTGATGAAGGTCACTCCCAAGAAGGGCTCCGAAAGCACTGAAGCCGGTCCAACTGTGCTGAAATTACACAAAATCCACCCTGCTCAACATAGGTACGAACCTAAGATGCTGTACAAAGAACTCCTTATAACCATGTATGTACAAAGGTGCGAGGAGAAAATTCGGCAGGAGAAAATGGATCGGCTGATTGCAACGTGCAAACCAATTTGGTATAAGTTCAGCAGTTGTGAAGGATTCGAAATGGACTATTTCCCAGAAGGCACACTTGGCCAGCTGTCCCGCACTCTGCGGCATGATAATGAGCGACTAGGTTTGCTGCGGGATGCTGCATCCGGTCTCCACTTCCTCAACTCTCTGCACATTATCCATTTTGATGTGAAACCATCGAACATCTGTGTTAGCATGCGAGCTGACGGCACACAGGTTGCCAAGTGGATCGACCTAGGTTCTGCTAAATTTACAGGGGAGAAGGTAGACAGGTGCAATCTCAGTGATACTGCTGCATATCGACCTCCTGAACTATTCCCACGCCCAGGAATCCAACCCACTGAGGATTTAGTTCTAGTTGATTCGTCAGCAGACTTCTGGAGGTTTGGACTATGTATTCTGGAAGTCATGACGCGGAAAAGCTTCCCCCCGTTATGGAGCAAAGCTCTAATGAGTAACGATATGTACAAGCAGTTCATCAGGATGAATGACCGTCAATTGATGAGGGGTTTGTATGAGCCTCTGAAATTCCCAGGCTTGCGTACCTCAAAACTACCCGAATGTGTTGACAGGCTGCTGTTCTACCTGTTGCGACTCGATGGAGCTGCGCGTATGGATATGGAGCACGTCACAGAAGAGCTAAACAAACACCTTGTCCTTGCCAAGGTATCTTCTCTGGATGATGCAGGAACGTCGAAGGTGCCCAGTGCGATCAAACCTGCTGGATCCACGCCCAGCAATGCTTCGAAATTCTAGTGCAGGAAGCTTGTAGCTGTCCCACACCTACTGTTCATGATGTCTACTCCTGTGGATGCTCTTTGAATGCCGGTGCAAGTAGCTTGGATGTGTCCAAACACCCTGATCATTGAGTGCTGGCTTGTGGGTCATGACGCCTGATGATGAGCATGCTATTGCATCCCGTCAGTTCAATGCATCGAATGGCTATGCCTATAGCTCAGATGTGTTTGCTGCATACACTGTACTCATTATTACGATGCTGATGAAGACAGCAAAGACCCTGGTGCACTAGCACCTGAATTCACAACATTGCTGAGAAGTGACACGTATTCTTCGCTTACCGTTCCACCACAACATGAAAGCGCTGATTTGATTGAACGCCACTAGCCACCTAGGCAGCTGGGTTAATCTGGATTGTACCCTAAGATTGATTAAATGAGTCACACAACCCACTGTCCAACTAATGTCACATACATAAACATGGAAACATCACTTTCCAACTGGTTTCAACAGAGGCATTTCATCCGTTTCAAGGTGACTGTTTTAAAAACTGTATATCTACAATAATATTATGTACTCCTGAAGTACAGCTGTACATTCTGCTTTTGAACGTCTTGTCATTTAACTTCCCTGGTGAGGGAAAAGTTCTCCATACAACCGGACATACATTGTTCATCATTCTAACTGTTATCAGTGTGCGCCCCACCTTATGATCCAATCTGCACTCATCACTGTACCTACGAAGCAGGCACTAGAGGTATTTAGCAACCCGCTGTATACTTGGTGCCGATTAGAAACCCGCAGATTCACCCCATGACATCATTCGCATAACCTATATAGTGTGATATGTTCACTATTGTCAACTTTGTCATGTATTTCTCCTGTTTCAGTTCGTGACCTGATGTGGTGGTAGCTAGTTTTGAACATAGCCAAATGGTTCAAGTTGCAATGAAGCTGGGGGAGGGTCCGCTTTTGCCCCATGCTCTAGTATGTTACAGGCACTGAGCTTTATTCTGACATTTCATTGTACTGCGCAGTATTTCATTGTATTGTAACCTGGGCTCCATTGGCACTACTGGCTTGGCACCGCAGATTCCATCAGAATGATTTCTAGCCAGCTCACATGGGCGGCTATCATAGTGGTAGACACACCATGGAATGGCACGCAGTGTAAACCCAACATCAAAGTTATCCACCATCAGCCAGAACAGACCCGATTGAGATGAGTTCATAGTATTGTGACAGAGAGTTCTGCTTACTGAACTATAGTTATGGTGTGCATAGTAGGGAGAACACTCCGGAACAAGTGGCACGTAGAAAGCATTGCATGCAATGTCTATTGAGCACTCAGTGAGTAGTCCAAACAGCTAGGCATATAGCTTGTGCTATGCACTGGTCCTATCATGTAATACAGCAAGTAAGCAAGCACACACACACACACACACACACACACACACACACACACACACACACACACACACACACACACACACACACACATACACTCACATGTGCATGCGCAGGAATGTGTATGACAAGGAGACAACAGCCATGCAGAGGTCACAGTGTAACAGTGTACATATACCACCAGGAATACAGCCGCGATGATCAGTACTGGAGGCACTATGATGAATGCAATGCCGCATATCAGTTGACTAGTAGTACTAGTAGTAGTGACAATGTCAATGGCAACTAACTGAAACTCCACACATGTGCATCAGGATTTTACAGTTGCAGGCATTCAGTTCAGTATGCATTGCTTACTAGGCCACATGCATCATAACGTTAGCTGTACAAGATTCTGAGAGAGCCGTCTGTAGGGGCTTGAATCCTACAACGCTAGTACGGACACCATGATGCACTAGCATAATGTGATGGTGACGTCCCTGTAGACTTGGTTGTTCAGCGCAAGCTGCTCTAACCACCCTAAGCAGTACACGGCGTGTGTCCACAAACCAGACGGGCTGTGGCAGTAACAGCGAGAGACTGCTCTGCACTGTTGTCTGGCAAGGTGGTTGATATGCTGAAGTACACTACTCCGTGCTCTGCTAACTGGATTCCTGGTGTGATTGGAACCGTCACAACCTGTGCCACAATACAAAAAAAAGAACCAGTGTACAACTAGGGTTATTGCGGCAGGCAAGCCAGCTAACCAATGTTTTCCACAATCGAGTTTTCCAAAATTTTGATGAAGGTGATTGGCACCTCGCTAAGATGGTTCTGCGGTGGCTGACAACACCATGCTGAGCATGTCTTCAGTTGACGCCCCTGACAACACCATACAGTAGCTGTTTGCTGCATTTGAGGTATGTGGTGTTCGCGAGTCAATCAAGTCTGCACAAGGTGCGATCTCCAGCTAGTATTGGGAGGAACCAAATTCTCTTTTAGATGACTGCAATGTTCTACTATATTACATGATAGCAATAACAGAATCTCCGGTACTTGCGGCCACACTCCCATCAAGTCGGGTTATGTGATTTCATCACTATTGATGTCTTTGGTATTGAATGGCATCAGCAGGAAGTGCTAGTGGCATAAAGCCATCAGCATACATTCCATGCGTTATTAGAAATACAAAGTTTCTCACTCACCGCTGCAAGAAGCCTGTTGGAGTGCTGTTCAAAGTTCACGGTCTGCTGCACTGAGCTTGACCTGATGTACAAAGTCAGGGTGAAGTTCTGGCCATTGCTTTGGAAACGCCTCAACCTCCGAGCGTGCAGTTTGTGGATCTTCACATTGAGGCACCACGAGGTGGATGAAGCACTGGTGCTGTTGCTCAGAGATCCAGCACATGTTTGACTTTGCCTGGGCCATTGGGCAGGAAGCATCATGTAGGGCAGATCTTGTGTGGACAACATGACATTGTCTTCAAAGATACTTCTCGGCTTCCACAGGTAGTGAGTGAAGAGACTGTCACGAAGATAGGCCAGGCAATCCCTTGAAGACTTGGTGGTGCTCTCGATGGAACATGGAGATGTTTGAGAAGAAGACGGGAACGGCATTTCCAGGTTTTGATATGTATGTCCAGATGGTGTGATATATCTGATACCGTTTGGATTCATCACTATGATGTCCTGCCAAATTTGTGACTTGCTTTGCAGTTGGTCAGTCAGCCTGATTGCACTGGACGAATCAGGAGCATCAGAGATCGATGGCCTTCGTGCGATACTTTTGATACGCTTTCTCAGGAGGCGCTTGCCCTTCGAAGTCTTGGGTTCGTTGTTGAAGATCATTTGCGCCTGGCCAGAGTAACTGCGAGCTGCTCCATACGCCATCACTGCAATACTGCCAGCAGTGGTGCGTGATGCTGTTGTGACAAACTCCATCATGACGTTGCCAGCTGCCACAAGGAAAGCGTCCGTCACATTCGGGGATGTGTCCACCAGAAAGACCGTGGCCTCGCCAAAGCATTCCCGGAGTATCTGCATTGCATTCCCACACATATAGGACATCATACACAAAGGGTGTTATTCTCACACTAATGCATGGACGGTGGATAGAAGCAGATCGTGACTGAACACTATTATCCATATATAGGCATCGCTGAAGGCAAGCACATCATTATGGTGCCTGTATGCTGGTCTCTCTGTATCCGAATCTTATACTATGTAAAAGTAAAGTAAATGAATTCAGTTAGCTTCTTAGGGCACTGTTGTGAAAACGAACTCAAGAACTGAACTAACTTCAGACTTCTCCCTGGCAACATTTCAGGAACTCATTCTACTGGTATTTTCTTTGCCTTCTCTTCTAATGGATACAGGGCATCACTAGTTCTGTACATGTGTTGTCTATTGCTATATCACACTATATGTCACACCCCACTTTGAAGTACATTGACATCTTCACACTTATAACACGTGTACATGATTAGAAGACTTGCCGTGATTTAGTCTATATGCTTGAAAATCAACGCTTTCTATTGAGTGTGATATTCTCTCTGTGTCTCGTCACTATGAATTTAGCCGCACTATTTCATACCTCTTACTGATGTTTATATCACCAGTTTACATTGTATATCAGATACTGTACTGGTTAGTCTACTTTCTGCTCCTCAGTGTATGCACGTGAAGAGAAGGCAATAAAAGTACTCATGGAAAATTTCAGAAATGTTGCTTGTGACGAGCCAGTAGTTAGTTCTGTTCTATAGCAATCACAGTACCATAAAAACAGCTACCCTGAAGTCTGAAAGTACTCAGCTGCATGGAAACATTCACTGGTAATGTTGCCTGTTACAAGTCTGAAGTTAGCCTAGCTGTCCTATAGTACTCAAACTCAAACTGTAACCTTTAAACACCTACCCTGAAGTTTGTCTTGGGACAATGGCCGTGATTGCCTGCAGTGCGTTTCAGTAGTGGCTTCAAGTCACGGTGATTGGTAAGCATGTGGACTGTACTTGCTGCATTGTCTTGCGGGCTTCTCGAAGACAAGTCTTGATAATTACTGGTAGGGGAAACCTGTGGAAAGAGCATATTCCATTGATACGAGAATAGCGTGCCAAGTACAGCTAAGAATAGTCCAAAAGCACCACTCCAGTATGTGTAGATAAAGGTTGCAGGAGTGATTGGGTACCCAAGTGTCATTCAGTATGCCATATTGCCAATTGTATGTTGTAGAAAATGTTGGGACTGGGATTTGTGAAGAAAATTGTATCTGAGGGTTCAGGATCTATAAACTAAGTGTTTACCATCCAGCGAGGTATAACACGGCGATACTTAGGCATCTCACCTCGTATGACCCAGAGATGCTGCTCTTCAAGATGGGAGACAGAACACCTCCTGCAGTGGATTCTGAACTCGGTGAAGCACTTGAGCTGCTCCCAAACGCAGGTCCCCAGCGTAGCTTGGCTAGAATAGTTAGGAAGATGTTTGCTGGATCTGGGCAGGACACCTGCATGCAAGAACAGTCATGAAATGCCGTGAGGAAAAACCATGGGCATACATGCAGTCCATTTGTGTACTCTTAAAGCGAAGAATTATTATTACCGGCAACTTGAAAAGGTTGTGAATGTTGGACAGTTGAATTCTGACTCGAGCTGAATTCAACTTCAAAATGGAATCCTTTTTAAATTCATGTGAGCTTTTGTTCTGACGCTCTGTATTTAGCTGCGTGATTATCGCCGAATTATATGCACGTGTGCATGTGGGAGGCCTGGTTGAAACACGGACTCCCCGATCTTCGATTCAGTGTCTGGCCTCCACCCTGACCAAGTGAGTAAAATACTTGCAAACCCAGAGATAGCATTACCATGATAACCACACGTTGGCCCGCAAGACATCTTCCTTCAACACTCCACAGCTAGCAGCCAACCACCGCTAGGTCAATGCTGTCAAAGTGTCATAGCCATTCCGTTCTGCAGTATTCCAGCGGCAGCCGAAGTTGCTGCATATCCAAATTGCAGCGATGGGTAGAAACCCTATGACGGAGGGTCTACGAATTGAAAATATCTTTAGGCACTTTGAAGAAACAGGAGAATTTCTGCTTCCTTTCTACCATTGCTCCCCAAAACACATGCTATTTTAGGATCTACACTGCATTACATCTGCGCCTTGAGGATATGGCGGTGTTCTTGCGGATGCAAGAACCCAGTCAGACCGACTCCCTGGCGCGTAAAGTATCTTTATCGGTAGCATTGTACTGCAGGAGTAAACGAGTGCAGGGACAAAACACTACATTGTACTTACGTTGCAATTGGTGATAAGGGAGAGAGGCACTCGGAGAGTTTGTTTGTCCATCGAATGATTTCCGCTGCCTGGATGTTCATCATCATGCGCCACGAAGACGAAGTCTCCGGCTTCACCACACACATCATCCGCCATCTTGCTTCCGGACACCATGGTAACCGCATGGTTACCGAGATCAGCTTTCCCGGCGCATTGGAGAGCGTTCCCTGGTAAGTTGTCGCGTGGCCAGTGGAAAGGCAGGAAAATTCTCACATCGTCAATGAAGGCGCGTTTTCCTGTTCCAGCATAGAGGAGGCGAGACGAGCGACGGATCACAGACACCATTCGATGCAGCATCCCAATATTTGGACACTGTTGCGGAGAGAGAATGGCATCATTTTCGTCCAAACTGTCGTCGAGCCTCACGTCGAAACGCAACCTCACAAGACCGTCCCCTGATATCGGTGTTGATGCGTGCGCGGCCATATGCCACAGCAGAGCATGGAAGGTAGCCGCCAACAAGACGAAACGAAAGAGCGGCCTGATTGTCCCGGAGCCATAGCCTCTGATGTCAGCCATTGTCTTCCTTGATGACAAGCACAGTGTTTCTTATTTGCAGATTGTCGTTTGCTTTTCCTTCTGGGTACAGTAATGAACTGTACACACAGTGGTACACCTCCTCTTCTGCTCCTTTTTACTTCTCTCTCTCTCTCTCTTCTCTCTCTCTCTCTCTCTCTCTCTCTCTCTCTCTCTCTCTCTCTCTCTCTCTCTCTCTCTCTCTCTCTCTCTCTCTCTCTCTCTCTCTCTCTCTCTCTCTCTCTCTCTCTCTCTCTCTCTCCTTCTCTCTCTTTTGCTTGGCTCAACTTTGCGTTCGAAAGTAGCTGTCTACCGAAATGAAAACTTTCCTAGCTATTTATTCTCTTTGAGAAGGATCTTTAAAAACAAACCCATCATATTGGAAGACAATGTGGCTGAATGTGGCGTGTACGCAGAGCTGACAGAGCCATTCATTGCCGTTTGCCTCCTCTGGATCGGCTTGCTTGACTCCAACATCTGGACACAATGGCCAGGAATAACAAGAAGAGAAACTGCTGGGCTGCTTGCAGCCTACTTTCTGTCTTTACCTAGCAATGGCATACATGTACATGTACATCCACTGGTGGCAAAGAAATAGCATGAAGGACAGACACTCCGACATCAACCTTCGCCGACGCTGTGGTTTGTTGTCTCCAGAAATAGACCTTCGCCGAATCCGTGTGTAAGAAGGGCAGCAGAAAGAAGAGCGCTCTAGCTTTCTGCACCCCCCCCCCCTTCTCTTTCTCTCTCATCTTGGCTATTTTGCCGCATGGTTCTCTTCAAACTTCAAACAACATCAATAATGTTGGGCCATGTGTGTGCGAGTTAGAGTTCCAAGTAATCAAGGCGCCGTTTAAGGGCCTCTCGCGATGCGAGGTTTGTAGGATGCAAAGTTGCAAACATCAACAACGAGAGCAATGTGCACATTTTATGTTTATGCACTCTTGATGTGTGATGCGTGTACTGCCCACTACCTGTACAATGTCAGTGTACATCCAGCTGCAAGCCTGGACACCGGATTTACATAACATTCTACTGAGTCTGAGAACCACCGATGTGCTTTTCTCGTGATCACAGCATAATGGCAAGGTTGCAATCAGCTAGCTGCTGGTCTCTTACCCACGAAAGTTGGTCTTGTCATGATGCATGAGGGTTTCGTGAGCCAGGAAAATACTACAGAGTGTTCCGACAAAGGTACTCGAGATGTTCATGAGTATTTCACATGTACATATCAGAGGTCATATTCATGAAGACACGAGATATCGAGACACATACATGTACATGTACATGTGACGTGTATCCATCCCATCATTATCATGTGCGATACGAAGTCAGGCCAATTATTTGGACATTGCGCTATACATGTACATGTACATGTACCAGCAACCATTCGTGCGTGTTCTTGTGCGTGTGCTTGTGCGCGCGGACAGTAATGAGTTGTTGTGTTGTTCGTCTGATTGTATGTGCATGTGTGCTGTGTCTGACACCATCCGGGTATCTCATGTCCGCGTTATGACTTCACTGTAGCCAAACAACGCAGATGCTCCACTTGCATGAACTATTCCTGTGGTTGCGGGTTGAATGTAGAAGTGTGTACAGGTGCTGCGCTGACCCTCAGTATTACCAGTATCCATCGAATGAGATCCTCAATCTGCGGACAGAACTGTTTCGTCCTTTGTGGACTCGTCAGATCTGTAGTGTTGTAACGTTAGACGATGGCTTGATCCTATGCTACATGTATATCCGACTACTACATGAACATGTATTTCAGATACACATACACATGTACATGTACTTACATGTATTTCAGATACACATAGTCATGCACATGTACATGTACTTCAGTAACACGTTGACGTTACATTTCAACAGTAAACTAAACATTTATGATACATGTATCGTACATGTATTATGTAGCGTTGTTGGTCATAATTTGACGATTGGCCGAGCATAGTCCGCCAATGGCTAGTTGGTATTAACCAATAATCTGTTGTAGTAAAATTTAAACTGTCCTCGTACAAGTACTTAGCCTGCTAAGGCACATTGATGGAGTCGAGGCAGATTTGCCTGCAATAAGAGAATTGAAAGGGAGTGTGTTCTCATTTGATTCTCATTTACGGGCAGACGAGTTAACCCGATGGGTGATCTCACTCATGCCATGGCTACTTGCGAGCAATTCGCGAAGTAGCATTATTCCTGTTGCCAATTTGTACTCGGATGTTGAGCCAATGTAATCATGGATCAAATTAATAATTGAAAAGGGACAACATGTTACGAGTTTACACAAAATCGACACTGCGAAACGTACATGTACATGTACAATGGAGGTACGACACAAAGAACTGCTTATAACAATGTACATTGTACATGTATGTACAGATGTGCGTGGAGAAAATTCGGCAGGAGAAAATGGATCGGCTGATTGAAACGTGCAAATCAATATGGTACAAGTTCAGCAGTTGTGAAGAATTCGAAATGGATTATTTCGCAGAAGGCACACTTGGCCAGCTGTCCCGCACTCTGCTGCATGATAATGAGCCGATGGCACACGGATTGCCAAAGTAGATAGACCAAGGTTCTGCTAAATTTACAAGGGAGCAGGTAGATAGGTGCAATCTCAATGATATAGCGGCTTATACAATAGACCTGAACTATTCCCACGCACAGGAATCCAACCCATAGAGGATTTGGTTCTACATGTAGTTGATTCGTCATCAAACTCCTGGAGGTTTGGACTATGCATTGTGGAAGTGATGACGCGAAAAAGCTTCACCCATTTATGGATTAAAGCTCTAATGAGCAACGACCGACATGTACACGCAATGTATAACTATGAATGACTGTCAATTGAGGAGGGGTTTATATGAGCCTCTGAAATAATTTCCACACTTGCACACTTCAAAACTACCCCACTCACTGTGTTGACAAGTAGCTTGTTGCGACTCGATGGGGCTGCGAGTAGGGATATGGAGCACGTCATAAAGGAGATAAAAGAACACCTTTTCCTTGCGAAGGCACAAGGACACAAGGATTTCTAGCCAGCGGCCAGCGGAAATGGCAAGATGGCAGACTTGGCAACTCGCCCACTGTATATTCCTGCTCATGAATCGGACGAGTCATTACAAGACGAGCGACCAGGCTTCTGGATGTCGCGGCCGCCGACCATGCCAAGACGTGCACCTGCTTCAGCTGCAACTTCTCAGGCAAGGTGCCGCGACCAATCACCACAATCATGTTCACTCGGCTTTCATTCACGCCTGTAGTCCGGCAGTGAGCAAACGAACTCCAGTGACGTCTACCAGAACCGCTAGTCGAGTCCTGCGCCGAGTGCAGTGGAGGAAAATCTCCGTCGACCAGTTCTACGTGTTGTAGCAGCACCAGCGCTACCCTGTCATTGACTGCGTATTTTTTATTTTTTTTAATTTCGGCCAGTCTGCTACTATCATTTCGTCTTGGGCCAGTTGGGGGACTGCGTATCTGAAGACGAAGCCAAACCAGTGGATGAGCGCGCCCTGGCTGATTTGCTGGACAGGAGACATACCCAAGGCAAATCTCCGACATCACCTCTCAGTAACCATGCCATACTACAGCCTGCTTATGAGGCAAGCAGTCAAGAAAGTTCAGAGGATGAGTAACCAAGCTCGATAACACCAATTATTATAATACTAGCAGCAGCAGTAACTACACCACCCAGTGCTGGAATGAGTGCACTAGTCTATCGTCACCTGTACACACTGCACTGATGTCGAACCCGAGATCGAAGTCGCTGCAGTTACGCAGCTGGATACCTGGATAGAGCAGCGTTGTTGGCCAGCTTTGCAGCCATCTTGGCGGTGACGAAACAAATTGATGCTGTTCGCCATGAAGTGGTGACGTCGTTTACTGACACCAAGCAAAGCAAGACTTTCCTGCACCTGGAAGACACACTGACTCGCACTATGCTTCGTCTGGACACCGTCGAGTCACATGGGGATGACAAGCTGCGCTCAATTCGCCGCAAAACAGTAGGGGGGGGGGGGGGGGGGTAAGAGATCTGCAGTCAGTGCTTGATGAGCTGGAGAGCCAGCCAGCAGATACCGCTGCTAATAATACTGCTTCCACCAATGACACGCCGAGTACAAGCAAAAGTAACAAAATTGTCAATGGTTGTGCTTTTGATTACCTGGTCTGGAATCGACCACTGACTGCGATGAAGCCATCAGGCATCACTGAACAACATAAAACAAGCTAGCTGTACTGTTGGCATACTAATGACGTCATCAGCACTGGAAGATGCTGCTACTGCTGGAGCTGAGGACAGTCGTGCCAGTGGCGGTGGTGATGATGATGGTGGCTATGTCCCAGACCAATGCTCGGAGATGGTAGAGCCCAACCTCCAGATCGACCAAGATGATGAAGAGCCAATAGAAGTAGATGTAAAACCAATGTCCGGGGAAGAGTTTTAGCAGGCAAGTCCATGAACACTTGGACACCACTCGGTTTAGTGCTGGCCATTAGGACAGTTAGCTTGTATCCATATTTCCCTCATTTTTTTCCACATTTTAGAACTTTCCTTGGCAAAACATTTCTTAATGTGCGCAAGCTCCACTGCAGCCACTTCAATGGAAAACCTTCCACACACACCATCTTCAATCCAAGTGGTCTCTTCGTTGCAAAAATAGAGAAAAATAATTGAGAATTATTTTTGCACTTGGATTGAAGATGGTGTGTGTGTAAGGTTTTCCATTCCTTGGCAAAGCAACTTTAATTTGTGATGAATGATTTCCGATTTGTGCTGGACTCACCTGATCAGACTCAGTTCTTCAGGTACTCTCTGAGTCTCTCTTTTCTACTTCCATGTTATATTCACACGGTCACATGCCTGCTTCTGCAAAATTTTTATGCTTCTCATCGCTACGCTACACTCTAATCATCTGGACAGTTGTGAAATGTAGATATGCCTCTTGTCTACTCTTAAAAAAAAGTCTTATTCTGCAGTGGAAATGACTTGATTGTTTCATGGTATTGTGAATTTTGTAAAATTTAATATAAAGCCAAGTTAAGCCATACATCCCGACTCCCGTTCTATGAACAAATATTTCTTTGCGGACAGCATTCTAATAAGATCAGTCATTATTTCCAATAATGCTGTAATTGTAGTTGAGCAATGGTCACATACTGGAAACGGCTGGCTTTTGAATGTGAAGCCATTGGGAATTTGACATGAATGAAGTTGCCTGCATGTATCCAATACTGCTGCCACAGCCAATGTTTTTGAATATGCCCTACAGATAATGTACAGATTTACAGAACAACAAGGACAATCAAGGCTTGTTTGTTGCTGCTTCAAGTTTCATGCTCTCCCAAACATCAGGCAACATGAGGATATGGGTGCCGACCATGCCGGTATACTACACTGTATATTATGCCAGGTGAGGGTGGGTCTTGTAGCGCTGTATGAGAATGTGGGGGGCCTGTATATCCGGGGGACAGGATGTATGTATGCAGAAGAATGTTGTATATCAGCTGCAGTGCAAAGAATGTCCGGAACAACATGTTGGTGAGACTGGCCGCTTTCTGAAAACTCGCCTGGAAGAACATAATGGTGAGGCAAGACGACAGGAACTCAACAAGCCATGGGGCCAACTTTTTCGTACCACTCACCCTGGATGCAAGCTCAACTATGGGCAAAGTGCATTCTCTGCAGTTGAAGTAATAGGGAGAGAGCCTGATCGAGCCCGTCGCAAACTGCGCAAGGCGATTGAGATTCGTGATGCTACGCCCCATGTCAACATAAGCACCGGATGGGATTTATTGTGAATTTTCTCAGCTTCCCCTGCTGCTACTCTTTTTTTCAATATCACTGAATATAATATGAGGCGGGTCACTCAAATCCATTCTGTTCCTGATGCCCCGTCGCGTCCCTGGTGGTAACACTTTGGCATGGAAGTGTGGGATTTCGCAGTTGTCTGCTTTTCTCACACATTCTGTTATTAACCTAGCTCATAGTGCATTGGCGGGGAATTTGGCGCATGGGCCTCCGTGCTCCCCTCCTGTATTGTGCTAGAATTAACACCATAATTATTTGGCATGATTGTATCCTCACTTCGAAGAGCACAATGGCGCGCTCTTCTTCCCCGTGATGTGCACAGTTGCACCTTCTCTCCCCCATCTGCATAGAGGTGACATAACTCGCATCCCCTTTTTTATGGCGCTACACTCTGCGTAACGCCATCGCAAGCGCCCTCACTTCACAGAGCACAATGCAATGGCGCGCTACCTTCTGCTGCTTCTTCTCCGAGATGTGCTAGGTGCACTTTCTCTCTCTCTGCCCCCCCCCCTTCTGCATACTAGGTGACATAATTCGCATCTTTTTTTGGCGCTACACTCTGCGTATATATGCTGCTCTTGTGTGGCTTCCACGGTATTCATTGTTATTACCTGACGATGGCCAAGTGCCGAAACCGTTACGTTGTAAAAATAACGGAACTGGTTCGGATGTGATGTGCAGCGCTATGGCAATGGGTGTGTCCACCCGAATTCCTTTCAGAGATGAAGCTGCAGGAAGCCTCAGCCCTTCTTCAAAGTGATACAATACTCGTATTTTATCCAGCCAAAGCCGGGAGTGCAACCCGTCGAGAAACAGATACAGAGAGAGGTCTGTTGTGGCAGGGTATATTGACCGAAGGTTTGAAGATTGGTTTGAAACGTGGCGCATTCCTATTCCCTTCTGCTCACTATCGAGGAAACGAAGTACTTAGTTACCGGCACGCAGCGTCAGCAGGAACACAAGCCGTAGAAGCAATGGCAACGGGAGATTCGCGCACTGTGGAGGAGTGCTTTTTGGAGGACTGTTTCACTATGTTTCGCTACACCATTCCACACCCGGATAACTTCGAACGAGCCAAGGCCATATGCAAGTCCAGCAAACCTGTTACGATCGAAACACCGCAAGTCGAGGATGTGAAGGACCCAGGCGAATGTATCTATAGTTCAGATGCAACGAGCAGACTTGTGATGAAGGTCACCACCAAGAAGGGCTCCGAAAGCACTGAAGCCAGTCCAACTGTGCTGAAATTACACAAAATCCACCCTGCTCAACATAGGTACGCACCTAAGATGCTGTACAAAGAACTCCTTATAACCATGTATGTACAGAGGTGCGAGGAGAAAATTCGGCAGGAGAAGATTGATCGGCTGATTGCAACGTGCAAACCAATTTGGTATAAGTTCAGCAGTTGTGAAGGATTCGAAATGGACTATTTCGCAGAAGGCACACTTGGCCAGCTATCCCGGACTCTGCGGCATGATAATGAGCGACTAGGTTTGCTGCGGGATGCTGCATCCGGTCTCCACTTCCTCAACTCTCTGCACATTATCCATTTTGATGTGAAGCCATTGAACATCTGTGTAAGCATGGGAGCCGACGGCACACGCGTTGCCAAGTGGATCGACCTAGGTTCTGCTAAATTTACCGGGGAGAAGGTGGATAGGTGCAATCTCAATGATACTGCTGCATATCGACCTCCTGAACTATTCCCACGCCCAGGAATCCAACCCACTGAGGATTTAGTTCTAGTTGATTCGTCAGCAGACTTCTGGAGGTTTGGACTATGTATTCTGGAAGTCATGACGCGGAAAAGCTTCCCCCCGTTATGGAGCAAAGCTCTAATGAGTAACGATATGTACAAGCAGTTCATCAGGATGAATGACCGTCAATTGATGAGGGGTTTGTATGAGCCTCTGAAATTCCCAGGCTTGCGTACCTCAAAACTACCCGAATGTGTTGACAGGCTGCTTTTCTACCTGTTGCGACTCGATGGAGCTGTGCGTATGGATATGGAGCACGTCACAGAGGAGCTAAACAAACACCTTGTCCTTGCAAAGGTATCTCCTCTGGATGATGCAGGCACGTCGAAGGTGTCCAGTGCGATCAAACCTGCTGGATCCATTCCTTGCCAAGCAATGCTTCGAAATTCTATTGCAGGAAGCTTGGAGCTGTCCCACACTCACTGTTCATGACGTCTACTCCTGTGGATGCTCTTGCCTCCTATCCCGTCAATTCAAAGCATTGAATGCCGGTGGAGGTAGCTTGGATGTGTCCAAACATTGTGATCATTGTGTGCTGGCTTGTGGGTCATGACGTCTGATGGATGCTCTTGCATCCCGTCAGTTCAATGCATGGAATGGCTATGCCTATGGCTCAGATGTGTTTGCCGCATACACTGTACTCATTATTACGATGCTGATGAAGACAGCAAAGACCCTGCTGCACTAGCACCAGAATTCACATCATTGCTGTGAAGTGACACGTATTCTTCGCAGACCGTTCCATCGCAACATGAAAGCGCTGATTTGACTGAACGCCACTAGCCACCTAGGCAGCTGGGTTAACCTGGATTGTACCCAATGATTGATAAGATGAGTCACACAACCCACCGTCCAACTAATGTCACATACATCAACATGGAAACATCACTTTCCAACTGTTTTTAACAGAGGCATTACATCCGTTTCAAGCTGATTGTTAAACTGTATATCTACAATAGTATTATGTACTCCTGAAGTACAGCTGTACATTCTGCTTTTGAACGTCTTGTCATTTAACTTTTAACCCTGATGAGGGAAAAGTTCTCCATACAACCGGACATACATTGTTCATCATTCTAACTGTTATCAGTGTGCGCCCCACCTTATGATCCAATGTGCACTCATCATTGTAGATCTACCTACGAAGCAGGCACTAGAGGTATTTTAGCAACTCGCTGTATACTTGGTGCCGGTTAGAAATCCGCAGATTCATCCCATGACATCATTCGCATAACCTATATAGTGTAATATTTGAAACTCGGGTATTGAGCCAATAATAAAAATAGAAAGGAAAAGGACATAATATTATGGACATACATGTATGTTGTTGCACTTTCTGACTGTATATAGTATCTAGTTACAGTGGAGTTACTCTGAACTCGTTTCCATGGTGTAACATGTTCACTATTGTCAACTTTGTCATGTATTTCTCCTGTTTCAGTTCGTGACCTGATGTGGTGGTAGCTAGTTTTGAACGTACATGTATAGCCAAGTGGCTCAAGTAACAATGAGGCTGGGGGAGGCTCCGCTTTTGCCCCATGCTCTAGTATGTTGCAGGCACTGAGTTTTATTCTGACATTTCATTGTACTGCGCAGTATTTCATTGCATTGTAGCCTGGGCTCCATTGGCACTACTGGCTTGGCACCGTAGATTCCATTAGAATGATTTCTAGCCAGCTCACTTGGGCGGCTATCATAGTGGTAGACACACCACGGAATGGCACGCAGTGTAAACCCAACATCACAGTTATCCACCATCAGCCAGAACAGAACCGATTGAGATTAGTTCATAGAATTGTGACAGAGAGTTCTGCTTACTGAACTATGGTTATGGTGTGGATAGTAGGGAGAACACTCCCGAACAAGTGGCACGTAGAAAGCATTGCATGCAATGTCTATTGAGCACCCAGTGAGTAGTCCAAATAGCTAGGCATATAGCTTGTGCTATGCGCTGGTCCTATCATGTCATACAGCAAGTAAGCAAGCACGCACGCACACACACACCTCAGACCTCAGACATGCCCATCGCGGGAGCGATGATAGCGAACAGCTATGTTTTAGACATAGCAACTTGTGCTGGGATTACACCATTCAACAGCTTGCAAGACTGATGAATTGACCGCCACACACACACACACACACACACACACACACACACACACACACACACACACACTCACGTGTGCATGCGCAGGAATGTGTATCACAAGGAGACAACAGCCATGCAGAGGTCACAGTATAACAGTGTACATATACCATCAGGAATACAGCCGCGATGATCAGTACTGGAGGCACTATGATAATGCAATGCCGCATATCAGTTGACTAGTACTAGTAGTAGTGACAATGTCAATGGTAACTAACTGAAACTCCACACATGTGCATCAGGATTTTACAGTTGCAGGCATTCAGTTCAGTATGCATTGCTTACTTGGCCACATGCATCATACCGTTAGATGTACAAGGTTCTGAGAGAGCCGTCCGTAGGGGCTTGCAATCTACAACGCTAGTACGGACACCATGATGCACCAGCACATGTGATGGTGACATCGCTGTAGACTTGGTTGTTCAGCGCGAGCTGCTCTAACCGGCCTAAGCAGTACACGGCGTGTGTCCACAAACCAAACGGGCTGTGGCAGTGACAGCGAGAGACTGCTCTGCACTGTTGTCTGGCAAGGTGGTTGATATGCTGAAGTGCACTACTCCGTGCTCTGCTAACTGGATTCCTGGTGTGATTGGAACCGTCACAACCTGTGCCACAATACAAAAAAAGAACCAGTGTACAACTTGGGATATTGCGGCAGGCAAGCCAGCTAACCAATGTTTTCCACAATCGAGGTTTTCCAAAATTTTGATGAAGGTAATCGGCACCTCGCTAAGATGGTTCTGCGGTGGCTGACAAGTGACAACACCATGCTGAGCACCATACAATAGCTGCTTGCTGCATTTGAGGTATGTGGTGATCGCGAGTCAATCAAGTCTGCACAAGGTGCGATCTCCAGCTAGTATTGGGAGGAGCCCACTTCTCTTTTAGATGACTGCAATGTTCTACTATATCAAATGATAGCAATAGCAGAATCTCCTGTACTTGCGGCAACACTTCCATCAAGTCGGGTTATGTGATTTCATCACTGTTTGATGTCTTTGGTATTGAATGGCACCAGCAGGAAGTGCTAGTGGCATAAAGTCATCAGCACACATTCCATGAGTTATTAGAAATACAAAGTTTCTCACTCACCGCTTCAAGAAACCTGCTGGAGTGTTGTTCAAAGTTCACGGTCTGCTGCACTGAGCTTGACCTGATGTGCAAAGTCAGGGTGAAGTTCTGGCCATCGCTCTGGAAACGCCTCACCTTCTGAGCGTGCAGTTTGTGAATCTTCACATTGAGGCACCACGAGGTGGATGAAGCACTGGTGCTGTTGCTCAGAGATCCAGCACATGTTTGAGTTTGTCTGGGCCATTGGGCAGGAAGCATCATGTAGGGCAGATCTTGCGTGCACAACATGACATTGTCTTCAAAGATACTTCTCGGCTTCCACAGGTAGTGAGTAAAGAGACTGTCACGAAGATAGGCCAGGCAATCCTTTGAAGACTTGGTGGTGCTCTCGTTGGAACATGGAGATGCTTGAGAAGAAGAGGGGAACGGCAATTCCAGGTTTTGATATGTATGTCCAGATGGTGTGATATATCTGATACCGTTTGGATTCATCACTATGATGTCGTGCCAAATTTGTGACTTGCTTTGCAGTTGGTCAGTCAGCCTGATTGCACTGGGCAAATCAGGAGCATCAGAGATCGATGGCCTTCGTGCGATACTTTTGATACGCTTTCTCAGGAGGCGCTTGCCCTTCGAAGTCCTGGGTTCGTTGTTGAAGATCATTTGCGCCTGGCCAGAGTAACTGCGAGCTGCTCCATACGCCATCACTGCAATACTGCCAGCAGTGGTGCGTGATGCTGTTGTCACAAACTCCATCATGGCGTTGCCAGCTGCCACAAGGAAAGCGTCCGTCACATTCGGGGATGTGTCCACCAGAAAGACAGTGGCCTCGCCAAAGCATTCCCGGAGTATCTGCATTGCATTCCCACACATATAGGACATCATACACAGAGGGTGTTATTCTCACACTAATGCATGGACGGTGGATAGAAGCAGATCGTGACTGAACACTATTATCCATATATGAGCCGTCAGATGCAAAAAGGTACCTTATGACATTTTTGGCCAAATCGAGTTAACGATTGTTTCAGATACAACCTGGTCAGGAGAGTGTCGTGCAAAAACCCAGGTCCAAAAATCTCAATTCATCACCGAGTTACCCTGGAAACTATCCGGACTATCGATCACATATTCACAGAAAATACTTTTTCGAACGCGATTTTCTCAACTGCGAGCAAAACGTCATAAGGTACCTTTTTGCATCTGACGGCTCATATAGGCATCGCTGAAGGCAAGCACATCATTATGGTGCCTGTATGCTGGTCTCTCTGTATCCGAATCTTATACTATGTAAAAGTAAAGTAAATGAATTCAGTTAGCTTCTTAGGGCACTGTTGTGAAAACGGACTCAAGAACTGAACTAACTTCAGACTTCTCCCTGGCAACATTTCAGGTACTCATTCCACTGGTATTTTCTTTGCTTCTCTTCTAATAGATACAGGGCATCACTAGTTCTGTACATGTGTTGTCTATTGTTATATCACACTTTATGATGACCTTTCATACAAACTTCCAGTCAACTTGCCCATCATGCTGGCGGCTTATACTGGGCATATAATCCTCATACAAACCCCATACAAACCCCATATAGACCGCCACCATAGAAACAGGAAGAAGTTGACTGTCAGTTTGTATGAAGGTCAGCATAAGTATAATACATCCCACTAGTACGCTTGTACGTGAAATATAAACCATCATACAAACCGAGGCGAACTGTTGGGTTGTATTATATACATATGTCACACCCCACTTTGAAGTACATTGACCTCTTCACACTTATACTGCATGTACATGATTAGAAGACTTGCGGTGATTTTGTCTATATGCTTGAAAATCAACGCTTTCTATGCATTTTGTGTGTGATATTCTCTCTGTGTTTCGTCACTTTGAATTTAGCCGCACTATTTCATACCTCGGGAGAATGAAGTTGAAGACACCACTGCAGCTGTACTTATGGTTGATAAATATGGTGGTAAAGATGGTGGTAAAGACACACCTGGCAATATCTTCTAGAAGCTTGCCTGATGAGTCCAGCGGGGACGAAACGTACGTCGCAATCGAGCTATGTCGTTGCTGTGTCATCATCTATGTGCCATGCGCTACTTGATGTACCAGCCTGCTATGCCGGATACCGCCAGCCATGCATCGACCAGGCGCCAGGCGCGAACTGATGGTGGTGGTGGTGAGAAGGAGTGCTCTGTGCCAGAACTTTGCAGCCTAGAGAGCGTGTGTGGGCAGGCGTGTGTTTACCGCCATATTGCCAGGTGTGTCTTTACCACCATCTTTACCACCATATTTATCAACTATTTCATACCTCTTACTGATGTTTATATCACCAGTTTACATTGTGTATCAGATACTGTACTGGTTAGTCTACTTTCTGCCCCTCAGTGTATGCACGTGAAGAGAAGGCAATAAAAGTACTCAGCTGCGTGGAAACATTCAGAAATGTTGCTTGTGACGAGCCTGTAGTTAGTTCTGTTCTATACCAATCACAGTACCATTAAAACAGCTACCCTGAAGTCTGAAAGTACTCAGCTGCATGGAAACATTCAGAAATGTTGCCTGTTACAAGTCTGAAGTTAGCCCTCGGTCCTATAGTACTCAAACTCGAACTGACCTTTAAACACCTACCCTGAAGTTTGTCTTGGGACAATGGCCGTGATTGCCTGGAGTGCGTTTCAGTAGTGGCTTCAAGTCACGGTGATTGGTAAGCATCTGGACTGAACCTGCTGCATTGTCTTGCGGGCTTCCCGAAGACAAGTCTTGATAATTACTGGTAGGGGAAACCTGTGGAAAGAGCATATTCCATTGATAAGAGAATAGCGTGCCAAGTACAGCTAAGAATAGTCCAAAAGCACCACTCCAGTATGTGTAGATAAAAGTTGCAGGAGTGATTGGGTACCCGAGTGTCATTCAGTATGCCAAATTGCCAATTGTATGTTGTAGAAAATGTTGGGACTGGGGTTTGTGAAGAAAATTGTATCTGAGGGTTCAGGATCTATAAACTAAGTGTTTACCCTCCAGCGAAGGACAACACGGCGATTCTTAGGCCTCTCACCTCGTATGACCCAGAGATGCTGCTCTTCAAGATGGGAGACAGAACACCTCCTGCAGTGGATTCTGAACTCTGTGCAGCACTTGAGCTGCTCACAAACGCAGGTCCCCAGCGTAGCTTGGCTAGAATAGTTAGGAAGATGTTTGCTGGATCTGGGCAGGACACCTGCATGCAAGAACAGTCATGAAATGCCGTGAGGAAAAACCATGGGCATACATGCAGTCCATTTGTGTACTCTTAAAGCGAAGAATTATTATTACCGGCAACTTGAAAAGGTTGTGAATGTTGGACAGTTGAATTCTGACTCGAGCTGAATTCAACTTCAAAATGGAATCCTTTTAAAATTCATGTGAGCTTTTGTTCTGGCGCTCTGTATTTAGCTGCGTGATTATCGCCGAATTATATGCACATGTGCATGTGACTCGGAGGCCTGGTTGAAACACTGACTCCCCGATCTTCGATTCAGTGTCTGGCCTCCACCCTGACCAAGTGAGTAAAATACTTGCAAACCCCGAGATAGCATTACCATGATAACCACACGTTGGCCCGCAAGACATCTTCCTTCAACACTCCACAGCTAGCAGCCAACCACCGCTAGATCAATGCTGTCATAGCAATTCCGTTCTGCAGCATTCCAGCGGCAGCCGAAGTTGCTGCATATCCAAATTGCAGCGATGGGTAGAAACCCTATGACGGAGGGTCTACGAATTGAAAATATCTTTAGGCACTTTGAAGAAACAGGAGAATTTCTGCTTCCTTTCTACCATTGCTCCCCAAAACATTTGCTATTTTAGGATCTGCATTGCATTACATCTGCGCCTTGAGGATATGGCGGTGTTCTTGCGGATGCAAGAACCCAGTCAGACCGACTCCCTGGCGCGTCAAGTATCTTTATCTGTAGCATTGTACTGCAGGAGTAAACGAGTGCAGGGACAAAACACTACATTGTACTTACGTTGCAATTGGTGATAAGGGAGAGAGGCACTCGGAGAGTTTGTTTGTTCATCGAATGATTTCCGCTGCCTGGATGTTCATCATCATGCGCTACGAAGACGAAGTCTCCGGCTTCACCACACACATCACCCGCCATCTTGCTTCCGGACACCATGGTAACCGCATGGTTACCGAGATCAGCTTCCCCGGCGCATTGGAGAGCGTTCCCTGGTAAGTTGTCGCGTGGCCAGTGGAAAGGCAGGAAAATTCTCACATGGTCAATGAAAGCGCGTTTTCCTGTTCCAGCATAGAGGAGGCGAGACGAGCGACGGATCACGGACACCATTCGGTGCAGCATCCCAATACTTGGACACTGTTGCGGAGAGAGAATGGCATCATTTTCGTCCAAACTGTCGTCGAGCCTCACGTCGAAACTCAACCTCACAAGACCGTCCCCTGATATCGGTGTTGATGCATGCGCGGCCATATGCCACAGCAGAGCATGGAAGGTAGCCGCCAACAAGACGAAACGAAAGAGCGGCCTGATTGTCCCGGAGCCGTAGCCTCTGATGTGAGCCATTGTCTTCGTGGATGACAAGCACAGTGTTTCTTATTTGCTTTGCAAATTGTCGTTTGCTTTTCCTTCTGTGTACAGTAATGAACTGTACACACAGTGGTACACCTCCTCTTCTGCTCCTTTTTACTTCTCTCTCTCTTTCTCTCTATTTCTCTCTCTCTCTCTCTCTCTCTCTCTCACTCTCTCTCTCTCTCTCTCTCTCTCTCTCTCTCTCTCTCTCTCTCTCTCTCTCTCTCTCTCTCTCTCTCTCTCTCTCTCTCTCTCTCTCTCTCTCTCTCTCTCTCTCTCTCTCTCTCTCTCTCTCTCTCTCTCTCTCTCTCTCTCTCTCTCTCTCTCTCTCTCTCTCTCTCTCTCTCTCTCTCTCTCTCTCTCTCTCTCTCTCTCTCTCTCTCTCTCTCTCTCTCTCTCTCTCTCTTGCTTGGCTCAACTTTGCGTTCGAAAGTAGCTGTCTACCGAAATGAAAACTTTCCTAGCTATATATACTCGTTGAGAAGGATCTTCAAAAACAAACCCATCATATTGGAAGACAATGTGGCTGGATGTGGCGTATACGCAGAGCTGACAAAGCCATTCATTGCCGTATGCCTCCTCTGGCTCGGCTTGCTTGACTCCAACATCTGGACACAATGGCCAGGAATAACAAGAAGAGAAACTGCTGGGCTGCTTGCAGCCTACTTTCTGTCTTTACCTAGCAATGGTATACATGTACATGTACATCCACTGGTGGCAAAGAAATAGCATGAAGGACACTCCGACATCGACCTTCGCCGACGCTGTGGTTTGTTATCTCCAGAAATAGACCTTCGCCGAATCCGTGTGTAAGAAGGGCAGCAGAAAGAATAGCACTCTAGCTTTCTGCACCCCCCCCCCCTCTCTCTTTCTCTCATCTTGGCTATTTTGTCCCATGGTTCTCTTCAAACTTCAAACAACATCAATAATGGTGGGCCATGTGTGTGCGAGTTAGAGTTCCAAGTAATCCAGGCGCCGTTTAAGGGCCTCTCGCGATGCGAGGTTTGTAGGATGCAAAGTTGCAAACATCAACAACGAGAGCAATGTGCACATTTTATGTTTATGCACTCTTGATGTGTGATGCGTGTACTGCCCACTACCTGTACAATGTCAGTGTACATCCAGCTGCAAGCCTGGACACCGGATTTACATAACATTCTACTGAGTCTGAGAACCACCGATGTGCTTTTCTCGTGATCACAGCATAATGCCAAGGTTGCAATCAGCTAGCTGCTGGTCTCTTAGTTCCACGAAAGTTGGTCTTGAAATGATGCATGAGGGTTTCGTGGGCCGGGAAAATACATGTACTACAGAGTGTTCCGACAAAGGTACTCTAGATGTTCATGAGTATTTTACATGTACATGTACACGTAGGTCATATTCATGAAGACACGAGATATCGAAACACATACATGTACATGTACACGTGACGTGTATCCATCCCATCATTATCATGTGCGATACGAAGTCACGCCAATTATTTGGACATTGCGCTATACATGTACATGTACATGTACCAGCAACCATTCGTGCGTGTTCTTGTGCGTGTGGCTGTGCGCGCGGACAGTAATGAGTTGTTGTGTTGTTCGTATGATTGTATGTGCATGTGTGCTGTGTCTGACACCATCCGGGTATCTCATGTCCGCGTTATGACTCCACCGTAGCCAAACAACGCAGATGCTGCACTTGCATGAACTATTCCTGTGCTTGCGGGTTGAATGTAGAAAGTGTGTACAGGTGCTGCGCTGACCCTCAGTATCACCAGTATCCATCGAATGAGATCTGTAGTGTTGTAGACGATGGCTTGATCCTATGCTACATGTATATCCGACTACTACATGTATATGTACAGTCAACTAATTTCTTCGCTTATAACGACACTCGGCGGGGCATCAGAAAAGTGTCCTTATTCGCGAAGTGTCGTTATACCCGAAGTCTCATTGTATGTGTCACAGTTGGAAGGGACTTTGCTCTGGGCATGGAAATTATGTCGTTATTCGCGAATTGTCGTTATATCCGCCGTCGTTATTAGCGAAGTTGACTGTACATGTATTCCAGATACACATACACATACACATACACATACACATACATGTACATGTATTATGTAGCGTTGTTGGTCACGAGCTTACTTGCAGAGTTGCACAATACAACTGGCTTGGTGTACACACGTACCCCCCCCCCCCCAAACACACACACACACACACAAACCTAATTTTTTCACACAAACCTGTTTGTTGCAGCACATCTGCGGACTGTGGGGCCTGACAAAACACTCGTACTCGTCAACAGGTCAGTGTAAAAGAAATCATATAAACACTCGTCAAACAGACGAACCAAGTACCAATTTAAAAGCCTTCCAAGTAATTTGAAGGTTGTTGGTGTGCGCCTTGGAGAAGTGTTGGAGCTAGGTGTCAGGTCGCCGAATGTCTCAGTACTCCTTGTCAGTTTTGTGCCATTTTGTCGCACTCGCTTGGCTGTATAAGATCTGGTTACGTTGGTGGACAGTTTGTCATAACTCGTAACATTTTGTCCTTTTCCTTTCTTCATCATAACGATATTGGCTCACCATTCCAGTTCAAATTTACACTCCCTTTCAATTCTCAATATTCCAGGCAAATCTGCCTCGACTCCATCAATGTGCCTTAGCAGGTTAAGTACTTGTACGAGGACTAGTTTCAATTTTACTACGACAGATTATTGTTACCAACTGTTGTCAGGGGAAATGCAGATATTCCAAAGTTCATTGTTTGGCGATTCACAATGTCAAGCCAAGCTCTTCTGGTCTGGGAAATAACATATCTCCAGCTTCGGCATTGGAAAGTTCACATGTTTCTAAAAACGATCTATCTGGTTAGGGGGCGTCATCATCAGGGTTTCTTGAAGTCATTCGCCTTGATCGAAAATTTGATAGCTCTGTAAGATGTGGAGTCAGCGACTTTACTCAGCACATGACCAAGCGGTCATAGTAATAAACGCCTTTTCCTGCACGTTGTGGTAATTGGTAAAACATGTGAACTTTCCAATGCCGAAGCTGGAGATATATTTCCCAGACCAGGTGAGCTTGGCTTGACAATCAAGTTGACATTGTGAATTGCCAATAAATGAACTTTGGAATATCTAGTCCTCGTACAAGTACTTAGCCTGCTAAGGCACATTGATGGAGTCGAGGCAGATTTGCCTGCAATAAGAGAATTGAAAGGGAGTGTGTTCTCATTTGATTCTCATTTACGGGAAGACGAGTTAACCCGATGGGTGATCTCACTCATGCCATGGGCTACTTGCGAGCTGTACGCGAAGTAGCATTATTCCTGTTGCAAATTTGTACTCGGATGTTGAGCCAATGTAATCATGGATCAAATTAATATAATGACAAAGGACAACATGTTACGAGTTAACACAAAATCGACCCTGCTAAACGTACATGTACAATATAGGTACGACACACAAGATCATAGATGCTGTACAAAGAACTGCATAAAACCATGTACATGTACATGTATGTACAGATGTGCGTGGAGAAAATGGATCGGCTGATTGCAACGTACAAACCAATATGGTACAAGTTCAGCCGTTGTGAAGGATTCGAAATGGATTATTTCGCAGGAGGCACACTCGGCCAGCTGTCCAGCACTCTGCTGCATGATAATGAGCGACTAGATGTGCTGCGGGATGCTGCATCCATTTTGATGTAAAGGCATCAAAGATCTGTGTTAGCATGCCAGCCGATGGCACACGGATTACCAAAGTAGATAGACCAAGGTTCTGCTAAATTTACCAAGGGAGAAGGTACGTGTAGATAGGTGCAATCTCAATGAAATTACGGCTTATACAATATACCTCCTGAACTATTCCCACGCACAGGAATCCAACCCATAGAGGATTTGGTTCTACATGTAGTTGATTCGTCATCAAACTCCTGGAGGTTTGGACTATGCATTGTGGAAGTGATGACGCGAAAAAGCTTCACCCATTTATGGAATAAACCTCTAATGAGCAACGACCGACATGTACAAGCAATGTATAACTATGAATGACTGTCAATTGAGGAGGGGTTTATATGAGCCTCTGAAATAATTTCCGCACTTGCACACTTCAAAACTACCCCATTCTCTGTGTTGACAAGTAGTTGCTGCTCTACTTGTTGCGACTGGATGGGGCTGCGCTGCGAGTAGGGATATGGAGCACGTCATAAAGGAGATCATTCACTCAGATCAAAGAACACCTTGTCCTTGCGAAGGCATTTCCCTGAATGATGCAGGCACATCGAAGGTGACCAGTGCGTTGGCACTGCAGATTCCATCACAAGGATTTCTAGCCAGCGGCCAGCGGAAATGGCAAGATGGCAGACTTGGCAACTCGCCCACTGTATATCCCTGCTCATGAATCGGACGAGTCATTAGAAGACGAGCGACCAAGCTTCTGGATGTCGCGGCCAACGACCATGCCAAGACGTGCACCTGCTTCAGCTGCAACTTCTCAGGTAAGGTGCCGCGACCAATCACCACAGTCATGTTCACTCGGCTTTCACTCACGCCTGTAGTCCGGCAGTGAGCAAACGAACTCCAGTGACGTCTACCAGAACCGCTAGTCGAGTCCTGCGCAGAGTGCAGTGGAGGAAAATCTCCGTCGACCAGTTCTACGTGTTGTAGCAGCACCAACGCTACCCTGTCATTGACTGCGTTTTTTTTTTTTTTTTTTAAATTTCGGCCAGTCTGCTACTATCATTTTCGTCTTGGGGGACTGCGTATCTGAAGACGAAGCGAAACCAGTGGCTGAGCGCGCCCTGGCTGATTTGCTGGACAGGAGACATACCCAACGCAAATCTCCGACATCACCTCTCAGTAACCATGCCATACTACAGCCTGCTTATGAGGCAAGCAGTCAAGAAAGTTCAGAGGATGAGTAAACCAAGCTCGATAACACCAATTATTTATACTAGCAGCAGCAGCAGTAACTACACCATCCAGTGCTGGAATGAGTGCACTGTACTAGTCTATCGTCACCTGTACACACTGCACTGATGTCGAACCCGAGATCGAAGTCGCTGCAGTTAACGCAGCTGGATACCAGGATAGAGCAGCGTTGATGGCCAGCTTTGCAACCATCTTGGCGGTGACGAAACAAATTGATGCTGTTCGCCATGAAGATTGAAGTGGTCACGTCGTTTACTGACACCAAGCAAAGCAAGACTTTCCTGCACCTGGAAAACACACTGACTCGCACTATGCTTCGTCTGGACACCGTCGAGTCACATGGGGATGACAAGCTGCGCTCAATTCGCCGCAAAACGGTAAGACTCTAACTTCTAAGAGAGATCTGCAGTCAGTGCTGGATGAGCTGGAGAGCCAGCCAGCAGATACCGCTGCTAATATTGCTTCCACCAATGACACGTCGAGTACAAGCACAAGTAACAATGGTTGTGCTTTTGATTACCTGGCCTGGAATCGACCACTTACTGCGATGAAGCCATCAGGCATCACTGAACAACAAGCTGTACTGTTGGCATACTAATGACGTCATCAGCACTGGTAGATGCTGCTACTGCTGGAGCTGAGGACAGTCGTGCCGGTGGTGATGATGATGGTGGTTATGTCCCAGACCAATGCTCGGAGGTGGTAGAGCCCAACCTCCAGATCGACCAAGATGATGAAGAGCCAGTAGAAGTAGATGTAGAACCAATGTCCGGGGAAGAGTTTTAGCAGGCAAGTCCATATGAACACTTGGACACCACTCAGTTTAGTGCTGGCCATTAGGACAGTTAGCTTGTATCCATATTTTCCCTTTCTTTCTACATTGTAGAACTTTCGTTGGCAAAACATTTCTTAATGTGCGCAAGCTCCACTGCGGCCACTTCAATGGAAAACCTTCCACACACACCATCTTCAATCCAAGTGGTCTCTTCATTGCAAAAATAGAGAAAAATAATTGAGAATTATTTTTGCACTTGGATTGAAGATGGTGTGTGTGTAAGGTTTTCCATTCCTTGGCAAAGCAACTTTAATTTGTGATGAATGATTTCCGATTCGTGCTGGACTCACCTGATCAGACTCAGTTCTTCAGGTACTCTCTGAGTCTCTCTCTCTACTTCCATGTTATATTCACACGGTCACATGCCTGCTTCTGCATAGTTTTTTGCTTCTCATCGCTACGCTACACACTAATCGTCTGGACAGTTGTGAAATGTAGATATGCCTCTTGTCTACTCTTTAAAAAATGTCTAATTCTGCAGTGGAAATGACTTGATTGTTTCATGGTATTGTGAATTTTGTAAAATTTAATATAAAGCTTGAAATTAATCCTTGCTGGGTTTTTTTCATCTAAATGTCCCGCTATTATCTGCAGAGGTGATTTCTTCCCTCGTCGATTTCTTTCCTGCTTTTATACCTCGATATTTAGGTACTTGTTTCCCTTCTTCCCATGCTTCATCTTCCACTCTCCTCTCCCCATTTCCCCATTTTTCTTGCGATATTTATGTGGGAGACTTCCGTGATAAGCATCCATTTGCTTTTGGAGAATCCTTTTAAATAAATACAATACAATAAAGCCAAGTTAAGCCATACATCCCATGGCCCAACTCCCGTTCTATGAACAATTATTTCTTTGCGAACAGCATTCTAATAAGATCAGTCATTATTTCCAATAATGTTGTAATTGTAGTTGAGCAATGGTCACATACTGGAAACGGCTGGCTTTTGAATGTGAAGCGATTGGGAATTTGACATCAAGTGACGTGGCCTGCATGTATCCAATACTGCTGCCACAGCCAATGTTTTTGAATATGCCCTACAGATCCTGTACAGATTTACAGAAAAACAAGGACAATCAAGGCTTGTTTGCTGCTACTTCAAGTTTCATGCTCTCCCAAACATCAGGCAACATGAGGATGGAGTGCCAAACGTCACAGGTGCCTCTTCTTTATAAGTAAAGATATGCCAGGAGAGGGTGGGTCTTGTAGCGCTGTATGAGCAACTGTGTGAGAATGGGGGGGGGCTCTATTTTTCAGGGCTAGCGGTGTTATTTTAGGCAGGAGGCTTTGTGCAGAGTGTGGCAGGGGCTAGCTGGCTAGCAGTGCAATGTTAGCGGCAGAATGTGTAGCTGATGTGGGCAGGAGGTAGTGAGCAAGGTGTGTGTGTGGATGTTGTAGGCAGGAGACTTGTTGTACTAGTACATAGGCTGAGTATTTGTGGCGCTAGTTTGTGCGTGACGTGTGTGGGTACAGTGATAAACCACAGTCTTTCAAAAATCTGTTGGTGCAATGCCAATGAATGCCAATGGCAATGGTGAGCAAAGGAAAAGTGTGAGTGATCCTCAGGCTGTTATCTTCAAACCTGTGCTGTCATGTAGATCTAACATACATGTACATACATTTGACACATACATGTACATGTAGATCTGCATGTGGCTAGGCCTAGGGTGCATGAGTGATACTGACATGATACTGATAGCTATCACTCCGGGTTACTTACTTCAGTACTGTTATAGAATAAAAGTAGTTTGTACCTAGGCTATGTCTATGATAGACATCACTCAGCAGTACAATGACCATGATGATGTAGATCCTTCATCACTTACGTAGGTTGTGGGAGTTCATCTACAAAGACCGCATGCATGTCGAGCAACGTCCCGATTTTTTGAGTGGTTCAGCACAATACTCAATACTAACAATAGTCATCATTGACACGTAGAGTCTACACACAGTGCGGCGGGCTTGTGCCTTTTTTTGTTGTTGTGGGCTTCATGTCATCAGGCAGAGGCAGGTCTACCATGCATGGTCTACATACCGGTACCGGTAATCATGATAATAGCCATGGCAGACCGTCTACGTGGATCAAAGCACTGTCGAGACGCGAAGCAAAGCCACGCAAAGACAAGTCGAGGTAGAATCTACTTGGTACAAATACCGGCAAGACTTCGCCAAAACTGTGTCACTTCGCTTTGCAGTGAGTTAGAGCTGTGCGAGAGTTGTTTTTCACTGGTTCAGTTTTCCGTCCACTTCATCGGAAGCAGCCTTTGCCGAACTCTCACTAGCGAAAGGTCGACAAGACACTACTGATACAATACTCGTATTTTAGCGTTAGGCAAAGGTGTAGAACTCATCGAGAAACAGATACAGAGAGAGAGAAAGATCTGTTGTGGCAGGGTACATCGACCGAAGGTTTTGAAGATTGGTTTGAAACGTGGCCGCTTGCTATTCCCTACTGCTCGCTATCGGGGAAACGAAGTAACCGGCACGCAGCGTCAGCAGGAACACAAGCCCTAGAAGCAATGGCAACGGGAGATTCGCGCACTGTGGAGGAGTGTTTTTTGGAGGAGTGTTTCACTATGTTTAGCTACACCATTCCGCACCCGGATAACTTCGAACGAGCCAAGGCCATATGCCAGTCCAGCAAACCTGTTACGATCGAAACACCGCAAGTGGAGGATGTGAAGGACCCAGGCGAATGTATCTATAGTTCAGATTCAACGAGCAGACTTGTGATGAAGGTCACTCCCAAGAAGGGCTCCGAAAGCACTGAACAGTCTGAAGCCGGTCCAACTGTGCTGAAATTACACAAAATCCACCCTGCTCAACATAGGTACGAACCTAAGATGCTGTACAAAGAACTCCTTATAACCATGTATGTACAGAGGTGCGAGGAGAAAATTCGGCAGGAGAAAATGGATCGGCTGATTGCAACGTGCAAACCAATTTGGTATAAGTTCAGCAGTTGTGAAGGATTCGAAATGGACTATTTCCCAGAAGGCACACTTGGCCAGCTGTCCCGCACTCTGCGGCATGATAATGAGCGACTAGGTTTGCTGCGGGATGCTGCATCAGGTCTCCACTTCCTCAACTCTCTGCACATTATCCATTTTGATGTGAAACCATCGAACATCTGTGTTAGCATGCGAGCTGACGGCACACAGATTGCGAAGTGGATCGACCTAGGTTCTGCTAAATTTACAGGGGAGAAGGTAGACAGGCGCAATCTCAGTGATACTGCTGCATATCGACCTCCTGAACTATTCCCACGCCCAGGAATCCAACAAACTGAGGATTTAGTTCTAGTTGATTCGTCAGCAGACTTCTGGAGGTTTGGACTATGTATTCTGGAAGTCATGACGCGGAAAAGCTTCCCCCCGTTATGGAGCAAAGCTCTAATGAGTAACGATATGTACAAGCAGTTCATCAGGATGAATGACCGTCAATTGATGAGGGGTTTGTATGAGCCTCTGAAATTCCCAGGCTTGCGTACCTCAAAACTACCCGAATGTGTTGACAGGCTGCTTTTCTACCTGTTGCGACTCGATGGAGCTGTGCGTATGGATATGGAGCACGTCACAGAGGAGCTAAACAAACACCTTGTCCTTGCAAAGGTATCTCCTCTGGATGATGCAGGCACGTCGAAGGTGTCCAGTGCGATCAAACCTGCTGGATCCATTCCTTGCCAAGCTATGCTTCGAAATTCTATTGCAGGAAGCTTGGAGCTGTCCCACACTCACTGTTCATGACGTCTACTCCTGTGGATGCTCTTGCCTCCCGTCAATTCAAAGCATTGAATGCCGGTGGAGGTAGCTTGGATGTGTCCAAACACCATGATCATTGAGTGCTGGCTTGCGGTTCATGACGCCTGATTGTGTGCATGCTCTTGCATCCCGTCAGTTCAATGCATCGAATGGCTATATGGCTCAGATGTGTTAGCTGCATACACTGTACTCATTATTACGATGCTGATGAAGACAGCAAAGACCCTGCTGCACTAGCACCTGAATTCACATCATTGCTGAGAAGTGACACATTTTCTTCGCAGACCGTTCCACCGCAACATGAAAGGGCTGATTTGACTGAACGCCACTAGCCACCTAGGCAGCTGGGTTAACCTGGATTGTACCCAATGATTGATAAGATGAGTCACACAACCCACCGTCCAACTAATGTCACATACATGAACATGGAAACATCACTTTCCAACTGTTTTAACAGAGGCATTACATCCGTTTCAAGGTGACTGTTTTAAAAACTGTATATCTACAATAATATTATGTACTCCTGAAGTACAGCTGTACATTCTGCTTTTAAACGTCTTGTCATTTAACTTTTAACCCTGATGAGGGAAAAGTTCTCCATACAACCGGACATACATTGTTCATCATTCTAACTGTTAGCAGTGTGCGCCCCACCTTATGATCCAATGTGCACTCATCATTGTACCTACGAAGCAGGCACTAGAGATATTTAGCAACTCGCTGTATACTTGGTGCCGATTAGAAATCCGCAGATTCACCCCACGACATCATTCGCATAACCTCTATAGTGTGATTTGTTCACTATATCAACTTTATCATGTATTTCTCCTGTTTCAGTTCGTGACCTGATGTGGTGGTAGCTAGTTTTGAACGTATAGCCAAGTGGCTCAAGTTGCAATGAAGCTGGGGGAGGATCCGCTTTTACCCCATGCTCTAGTATGTTACAGGCACTGAGCTTTATTCTGACATTTCATTGTACTGCGCAGTATTTCATTGTATTGTAGCCTGGGCTCCATTGGCACTACTGGCTTGGCACCGTAGATTCCATTAGAATGATTTCTAGCCAGCTCACATAGGCGGCTATCGTAGTGGTAGACACACCACGGAATGGCACGCAGTGTAAACCCAACATCACAGTTATCCACCATCAGCCAGAACAGACCCGATTGAGATTAGTCCATAGTATTGTGACAGACAGTTCTGCTTACTGAACTATACTATAGTTATGGTGTGCATAGTAGGGAGAACACTCCCGAACAAGTGGCACGTAGAAAGCATTGCATGCAATGTCTATTGAGCACTCAGTGAGTAGTCCAAACAGCTAGGCATATAGCTTGTGCTATGCACTGGTCCTATCATGTGATACATCAAGTAAGCAAGCACGCACGCACACACACATACACATACGTGTGCATGCGCAGGAATGTGTATGACAAGGAGACACCAGCCATGCAGAGGTCACAGTGTAACAGTGTACATATACCATCAGGAATACAGCCGCGATGATCAGTACTGGAGGCACTATGAAGTATGATAATGTAATGCAGCATATCAGTTGACTAGTAGTACTAATAGTAGTGACAATGTCAATGGTAACTAACTGAAACTCCACACATGTGCATCATGATCATACAGTTGCAGGCATTCAGTTCAGTATGCATTGCTTACTAGGCCACATGCATCATAACGTTAGATGTACAAGATTCTGAGAGAGCCGTCCGTAGGGGCTTGAATTCTACAACGCTAGTACGGACACCATGATGCACCAGCACATGTGATGGTGACGTCGCTGTAGACTTGGTTGTTCAGCGCAAGCTGCTCTAACCACCCTAAGCAGTGCACGACATGTGTCCACAAACCAGACGGACTGTGGCAGTAACAGCGAGAGACTGCTCTGCACTGTTGTCTGGCAAGGTGGTTGATATGCTGAAGCGCACTACTCGGTTCTCTGCTAACTGGATTCCTGGTGTGATTGGAACCGTCACAACCTGTGCCACAATACAAAAAAAAGAACCAGTGTACAACTTGGGTTATTGCGGCAGGCAAGCCAGCTAACCAATGTTTTCCACAATCAAGTTTTTCCAAAATTTTGATGAAGGTGATCGGCACCTCGCTAAGATGGTTCTGCGGTGGCTGACAACACCATGCTGAGCATGTCTTCAGTTGACGCCCCTGACAACACCATACAGTAGCTGTTTGCTGCATTTGAGGTATGTGGTGATCGCGAGTCAATCAAGTCTGCACAAGGTGCGATCTCCAGCTAGTATTGGGAGGAACCAAATTCTCTTTTAGATGACTGCAATGTTCTACTATATTACATGATAGCAATAACAGAATCTCCGGTACTTGCGGCCACACTCCCATCAAGTCGGGTTATGTGATTTCATCACTATTGATGTCTTTGGTATTGAATGGCATCAGCAGGAAGTGCTAGTGGCATAAAGTCATCAGCATACATTCCATACGTTATTAGAAATACAAAGTTTCTCACTCACCGCTGCAAGAAGCCTGCTGGAGTGTTGTTCAAAGTTCACGGTCTGCTGCACTGAGCTTGACCTGATGTGCAAAGTCAGGGTGAAGTTCTGGCCATCGCTTTGGAAACGCCTCAACTTCCGAGCGCGCAGTTTGTGGATCTTCACATTGAGGCACCACGAGGTGGATGAAGCACTGGTGCTGTTGCTCAGAGATCCAGCACATGTTTGACTTTGCCTGGGCCATTGGGCAGGAAGCATCATGTAGGGCAGATCTTGTGTGGACAACATGACATTGTCTTCAAAGATACTTCTCGGCTTCCACAGGTAGTGAGTGAAGAGACTGTCACGAAGATAGGCCAGGCAATCCCTTGAAGACTTGGTGGTGCTCTCGATGGAACATGGAGATGCTTGAGAAGAAGACGGGAACGGCACTTCCAGGTTTTGATATGTATGTCCAGATGGTGTGGTATATCTGATACCGTTTGGATTCATCACTATGATGTCCTGCCAAATTTGTGACTTGCTTTGCAGTTGGTCAGTCAGCCTGATTGCACTGGACAAATCAGGAGCATCAGAGATCGATGGCCTTCGTGCGATACTTTTGATACGCTTTCTCAGGAGGCGCTTGCCCTTCGAAGTCTTGGGTTCGTTGTTGAAGATCATTTGCGCCTGGCCAGAGTAACTGCGAGCTGCTCCATACGCCATCACTGCAATACTGCCAGCAGTGGTGCGTGATGCTGTTGTGACAAACTCCATCATGGCGTTGCCAGCTGCCACAAGGAAAGCGTCCGTCACATTCGGGGATGTGTCCACCAGAAAGACAGTGGCCTCGCCAAAGCATTCCCGGAGTATCTGCATTGCATTCACACGCATAGGATATCATACACAGAGGGTGTTATTCTCACACTAATTCATGGATGGTGGATAGAAGCAGATCGTGACTGAACACTATTATCCATATATAGGCATCGCTGAAGGCAAGCACATAATTATGGTGCCTGTATGCTGGTCTCTCTGTATCCGAATCTTATACTATGTAAAAGTAAAGTAAATGAATTCAGTTAGCTTCTTAGGGCACTGTTGTGAAAACGGACTCAAGAACTGAACTAACTTCAGACTTCTCCCTGGCAACATTTCAGGAACTCATTCTACTGGTATTTTCTTTGCCTTCTCTTCTAATGGATACAGGGCATCACTAGTTCTGTACATGTGTTGTCTATTGTTATATCACACTATATGTCACACCCCACTTTGAGTACATTGACATCTTCACACTTATAACACGTGTGCATGATTAGAAGACTTGCTTTTTGTCTATATGTTTGAAAATCAACACTTTCTATGCATTTTGTGGGTGATATTCTCTCTGTGTCTCGTCACTATGAATTTAGCCGCACTATTTCATACCTCTTACTGCTGTTTATATCACCAGTTTACATTGTATATCAGATACTGTACTGGTTAGTCTACTTTCTGCCCCTCAGTGTATGCACGTGAAGAGAAGGCAATAAAAGTACTCATGGAAACTTTCAGAAATGTTGCTTGTGACGAGCCTGTAATTAGTTCTGTTCTATAGCAATCACAGTACCATTAAAACAGCTACCCTGAAGTCTGAAAGTACTCAGCTGCATGGAAACATTCACTGGTAATGTTGCCTGCTACAAGTCTGAAGTTAGCCTAGCTGTCCTATAGTACTCAAACTCAAACTGTAACCTTTAAACACCTACCCTGAAGTTTGTCTTGGGACAATGGCCGTGATTGCCTGCAGTGCGTTTCAGTAGTGGCTTCAAGTCACGGTGATTGGTAAGCATCTGGACTGTACTTACTGCATTGTCTTGCGGGCTTCCCGAAGACAAGTCTTGATAATTACTGGTAGGGGAAACCTGTGGAAAGAGCATATTCCATTGATACGAGAATAGCGTGCCAAGTACAGCTAAGAATAGTCCAAAAGCACCACTCCAGTATGTGTAGATAAAAGTTGCAGGAGTGATTGGGTACCCAAGTATCATTCAGTATGCCATATTGCCAATTGTATGTTGTAGAAAATGTTGGGACTGGGGTTTGTGAAGAAAATTGCATCTGAGGGTTCAGGATCTATAAACCAAGTGTTTACCATCCAGCGAGGGATAACACGGCGATTCTTAGGCCTCTCACCTCGTATGACCCAGAGATGCTGCTCTTCAAGATGGGAGACAGAACACCTGCAGTGGATTCTGAACTCTGTGCAGCACTTGAGCTGCTCACAAACGCCGGTCCCCAGCGTAGCTTGGCTAGAATAGCTAGGAAGATGTTTGCTGGATCTGGGCAGGACACCTGCATGCAAGAACAGTCATGAAATGCCGTGAGAAAAAACCATGGGCATACATGCAGTCCATTTGTGTACTTTAAAAGCTAAGAATTATTATTACCGGCAACTTGAAAAGGTTGTGAATGTTGGATAGTTGAATTATAACTCGAGCTGAATTCAACTTCAAAATGGAATCCTTTTAAAATTCATGTGAGCTTTTGTTCTGGCGCTCTGTATTTAGCTGCGTGATTGTCGCCGAATTATATGCACATGTGCATGTGACTCGGAGGCCTGGTTGAAACACTGACTCCCCGATCTTCGATTCAGTGTCTGGCCTCCACCCTGACCAAGTGAGTAAAATGTACACGTACTTGCAAACCCAGAGATAGCATTACCATGATAACCACACGTTGGCCCGCAAGACATCTTCCTTCAACACTCCACAGCTAGCAGCCAACCACCGCTAGATCAATGCTGTCATAGCCATTCCGTTCTGCAGTATTCCAGTGCCAGCCGAAGTTGCTGCATATTCAAATTGCAGCGATGGGTAGAAACCCTATGACGGAGGGTCTAAGAATTGAAAATATCTTTAGGCACTTTGAAGAAACAGGAGAATTTCTGCTTCCTTTCTACCATTGCTCCCCAAAACATTTGCTATTTTAGGATCTGCACTGCATTACATCTGCGCCTTGAGGATATGGCGGTGTTCTTGCGGATGCAAGAACTAAGTCAGACCGACTCCCTGGCGCGTAAAGTATCTTTATCGGTAGCATTGTACTGCAGGAGTAAACGAGTGCAGGGACAAAACACTACATTGTACTTACGTTGCAATTGGTGATAAGGGAGAGAGGCACTCGGAGAGTTTGTTTGTCCATCGAATGATTTCCGCTGCCTGGATGTTCATCGTCATGCGCTACGAAGACGAAGTCTCCGGCTTCACCACACACATCACCCGCCATCTTGCTTCCGGACACCATGGTAACCGCATGGTTACCGAGATCAGCTTCCCCGGCGCATTGGAGAGCGTTCCCTGGTAAGTTGTCGCGTGGCCAGTGGAAAGGCAGGAAAATTCTCACATGGTCAATGAAGGCGCGTTTTCCTGTTCCAGTATAGAGGAGGCGAGACGAGCGACGGATCACGGACACCATTCGATGCAGCATCCCAGTACTTGGACACTGTTGCGGAGAGAGAATGGCATCATTCTCGTCCAAACTGTCGTCGAGCCTCACGTCGAAACGCAACCTCACAAGACCGTCCCCTGATATCGGTGTTGATGCATGCGCGGCCATATGCCACAGCAGAGCATGGAAGGTAGCCGCCAACAAGACGAAACGAAAGAGCGGCCTGATTGTCCCGGAGCCGTAGCCTCTGATGTCAGCCATTGTCTTCGTGGATGACAAGCAGAGTGTTTCTTATTTGCTTTGCAAATTGTCGTTTGCTTTTCCTTCTGGGTACAGTAATGAACTGTACACACAGTGGTACACCTCCTCTTCTGCTCCTTTTTACTTCTCTCTCTCTCTCTCTCTCTCTCTCTCTCTCTCTCTCTCTCTCTCTCTCTCTCTCTCTCTCTCTCTCTCTCTCTCTCTCTCTCTCACACACACACACACACTCTCTCTCACTCTCTCTCCCTTGCTTGGCTCAACTTTGCGTTCGAAAGTAGCTGTCTACCGAAATGAAAACTTTTCTAGCTATTTATACTCTTTGAGAAGGATCTTCAAAAACAAACCCATCATATTGGAAGACAATGTGGCTGAATGTGGCGTGTACGCAGAGCTGCCAGAGACATTCATTGCCGTTTGCCTCCTCTGGATCGGCTTGCTTGACTCCAACATCTGGACACAATGGCCAGGAATAACAAGAAGAGAAACTGCTGGGCTGCTTGCAGCCTACTTTCTGTCTTTACCTAGCAATGGCATACATGTACATGTACATCCACTGGTGGCAAAGAAATAGCATGAAGGACACTCCGACATCGATCTTCGCCGACGCTGTGGTTTATTATCTCCAGAAATAGACCTTCGCCGAATCCGTGTGTAAGAAGGGCAGCAGAAAGAATAGCACTCTAGCTTTCTGCAGCCCCCCCCCTCTCTCTTTCTCTCATCTTGGCTATTGTGTCCCATGGTTCTCCTCAAACTTCAAACAACATCAATAATGGTGGGCCATGTGTGTGCGAGTTAGAGTTCCAAGTAATCCAGGCGCCGTTTAAGGGCCTCTCGCGATGCGAGGTTTGTAGGATGCAAAGTTGCAAACATCAACAACGAGAGCAATGTGCACATTTTATGTTTATGCACTCTTGATGTGTGATGCGTGTACTGCCCACTACCTGTACAATGTCAGTGTACATCCAGCTGCAAGCCTGGACACCGGATTTACATAACATTCTACTGAGTCTGAGAACCACCGATGTGCTTTTCTCGTGATCACAGCATAATGGCAAGGTTGCAATCAGCTAGCTGCTGGTCTCTTACCCACGAAAGTTGGTCTTGTCATGATGCATGAGGGTTTCGTGGGCCGTTAAAATACTACAGAGTGTTCCGACAAAGGTACTCGAGATGTTCATGAGTATTTTACATGTACATGTAGGTCATATTCATGAAGACACGAGATATCGAGACACATACATGTACATGTACACGTGACGTGTATCCATCCCATCATTATCATGTGCGATACGAAGTCACGCCAATTATTTGGACATTGCGCTATACATGTACATGATTGTACATGTACTAGCAGCCATTCGTGCGTGTTCTTGTGCGTGTGCTTGTGCGCGCGGACAGTAATGAGTTGTTGTGTTGTTCGTATGATTGTATGTGCATGTGTGCTGTGTCTGACACCATCGGGGTATCTCATGTCCGCGTTATGACTCCACCGTAGCCAAACAACGCAGATGCTGCACTTGCATGAACTATTCCTGTGCTTGCGGGTTGAATGTAGAAAGTGTGTACAGGTGCTGCGCTGACCCTCAGTATCACCAGTATCACCAGTATCCATCGAATGAGATCTGTAGTGGTGTAGACGATGGCTTGATCCTATGCTACATGTATATCCGACTACTACATGACTTGTATATGTACAGTCAACTAATTTCTTCGCTTATAACGACACTCGGCGGGGCATCAGAAAAGTGTCCTTATTCGCGAAGTGTCGTTATACCCGAAGTCCCATTATATGTGTCACAGTTGGATGGGACTTTGCTCTGAGCATGACAATTATGTCGTTATTCGCGAATTGTCGTTATATCCGCAGTCGTTAATAGCGAAGTTGACTGTACATGTATTCCAGATACACATACATGTACATGTACGTGTATTTCAGATACACATACACATACACATGTACATGTACATGTACATGTACATGTACATATTGTATTTCAGATACACATAGTCAGCACATGTACATGTATTTCAGTATCACATTAACGTTACATTTCAACAGTAAACTATACAATACATGTATCGTACATGTATTATGTAGCGTTGTTGGTCACGAGCTTACTTGCAGAGTTGCACAATACAACTGACTTGGTGTACACACGTACCCCCTCCCCCCCCCCCAAACACACACACAAACCTAATTTCTTTCACACAAACCTGTTTGTTGCAGCACATCTGCGGACTGTGGGGCCTGACAAAACACTCGTACTCGTCAACAGGTCAGTGTAAAAGAAATCATATAAACACTCGACAAACAGACGAACCAAGTACCAATTTAAAAGCCTTCCAAGTAATTTGAAGGTTGTTGGTGTGCGCCTTGGAGAAGTGTTGGAGCTAGGTGTCAGGTCGCCGAATGTCTCAGTACTCCTTGTCAGTTTTGTGCCATTTTGTCGCACTCGCTGGCTGTATAAGATCTGGTTACGTTGGTGGACAGTTTGTCATAACTCGTAACATTTTGTCCTTTTCCTTTCTTCATCATAACTATTTTGGCTCACCATTCGAGTTCAAATTTACACTCCCTTTCAATTCTCAATATTCCAGGCAAATCTGCCTCGACTCCATCAATGTGCCTTAGCAGGCTAAGTACTTGTACGAGGACTAGTTTCAATTTTACTACGACAGATTATTGTTACCAACTGTTGTCAGGGGAAATGCAGATATTCCAAAGTTCATTTTTTGGCGATTCACAATGTCAAGCCAAGCTCTGCTGGTCTGGGAAATAACATATCTCCAGCTTCGGCATTGGAAAGTTCACATGTTTCTAAAAACGATCTATCTGGTTAGGGGGCGTCATCATCAGGGTTTCTTGAAGTCATTCGCCTTGATCGAAAGTTTGATAGCTCTGTAAGATGTGGAGTCAGCGACTTTACTCAGCACATGACCAAGCGGTCATAGTAATAAACGCCTTTTCCTGCACGTTGTGGTAATTGGTAAAACATGTGAACTTTCCAATGCCGAAGCTGGAGATATTATTATTATTATTTATTGCAACATCTCAAGACTCGGCGGAAACACCGGCCAATATTACGAGAGTGGGTGATTGCCAACCACGGGGGGGGGGGGGGGATATATTTCCCAGACCAGGAGAGCTTGGCTTGACAATCAAGTTGACATTGTGAATTGCCAAAAAATGAACTTTGGAATATCTAGTCCTCGTACAAGTTCTTAGCCTGCTAAGGCACATTGATGGAGTCGAGGCAGATTTGCCTGCAATAAGAGAATTGAAAGGGAGTGTGTTCTCATTTTATTCTCATTTACTGGCAGACGAGTTAATCCGATGGGTCATCCCACTCATGCCATGGGCTACTTGCGAGCTGTTCGCGAAGTAGCATTATTCCTGTTGCAAATTTGTACTCGGATGTTGAGCCAATGTAATCATGGATCAAATTAATATAATGACAAAGGACAACATGTTACGAGTTTACACAAAATCGACCCTGCTAAACGTACATGTACAATATAGGTACGACACACAAGATGCTGTACAAAGAACTGCATAAAACCATGTACATGTACATGTATGTACAGATGTGCGTGAAGAAAATGGATCGGCTGATTGCAACGTGCAAACCAATATGGTGCAAGTTCAGCCGTTGTGAAGGATTCGAAATGGATTATTTCGCAGGAGGCACACTCGGCCAGCTGTCCAGCACTCTGCTGCATGATAATGAGCGACTAGATGTGCTGCGGGATGCTGCATCCATTTTGATGTAAAGGCATCAAAGATCTGTGTTAGCATGCCAGCCGATGGCACACGGATTGCCAAAGTGGATAGACCAAGGTTCTGCTAAATTTACAAGGGAGCAGGTAGATAGGTGCAATCTCAATGATATAGCGGCTTATACTATAAACCTCCTGAACTATTCCCACGCACAGGAATCCAACCCATAGAGGATTTGGTTCTACATGTAGTTGATTCGTCATCAGACTTCTGGAGGTTTGGACTATGCATTGTGGAAGTGAGGACGCGAAAAAGCTTCACCCATTTATGGAATAAAGCTCTAATGAGCAACGACCGACATGTACAAGCAATGTATAACTATGAATGACTGTCAATTGAGGAGGGGTTTATATGAGCCTCTGAAATAATTTCCACACTTGCACACTTCAAAACTACCCCATTCTCTGTGTTGACAAGTAGTTGCTGCTCTACTTGTTGCGACTCGATGGGGCTGCGAGTAGGGATATGGAGCACGTCATAAAGGAGATCAAAGAACACCTTGTCCTTGCGAAGGCATTTCCCTGGATGATGCAGGCACATCGAAGGTGACCAGTGCGTTGGCACTGCAGATTCCATCACAAGGATTTCTAGCCAGCGGCCAGCGGAAATGGCAAGATGGCAGACTTGGCAACTCGCCCACTGTATATCCCTGCTCATGAATCGGACGAGTCATTAGAAGACGAGCGACCAAGCTTCTGGATGTCGCGGCCAACGACCATGCCAAGACGTGCACCTGCTTCAGCTGCAACTTCTCAGGCAAGGTGCCGCGACCAATCACCACATGTTCACTCGGCTTTCACTCACGCCTGTAGTCCGGCAGTGAGCAAACGAACTCCAGTGACGTCTACCAGAACCGCTAGTCGAGTCCTGCGCCGAGTGCAGTGGAGGAAAATCTCCGTCGACTAGTTCTACGTGTTGTAGCAGCACCAGCGCTACCCTGTCATTGACTGCGTTTTTTTGTTTTGTTTTTAAATTTCGGCCAGTCTGCTACTATCATTTTCGTCTTGGGGGACTGCGTATCTGAAGACGAAGCGAAACCAGTGGCTGAGCGCGCCCTGGCTGATTTGCTGGACAGGAAACATACCCAACGCAAATCTCCGACATCACCTCTCAGTAACCATGCCATACTACAGCCTGCTTATGAGGCAAGCAGTCAAGAAAGTTCAGAGGATGAGTAAACCAAGCTGGATAACACCAATTATTTATACTAGCAGCAGCAGCAGCAGTAACTACACCATCCAGTGCTGGAATGAGTGCACTACTAGTCTATCGTCACCTGTACATACTGCACTGATGTCGAACCCGAGATCGAAGTCGCTGCAGTTAACGCAGCTGGATACCAGGATAGAGCAGCGTTGATGGCCAGCTTTGCAACCATCTTGGCGGTGACGAAACAAATTGATGCTGTTCGCCATGAAGTGGTCACGTCGTTTACTGACACCAAGCAAAGCAAGACTTTCCTGCACCTGGAAGACACACTGACTCGCACTATGCTTCGTCTGGACACCGTCGAGTCACATGGGGATGACAAGCTGCGCTCAATTCGTCGCAAAACGGTAAGACTCTAACTTCTAAGAGAGATCTGCAGTCAGTGCTGGATGAGCTGGAGAGCCAGCCAGCAGATACCGCTGCTAATATTGCTTCCACCAATGACACGTCGAGTACAAGCACAAGTAACAATGGTTGTGCTTTTGATTACCTGGCCTGGATCATGGAATCGACCACTTACTGCGATGAAGCCATCAGGCATCACTGAACAACAAGCTGTACTGTTGGCATACTAATGACGTCATCAGCACTGGTAGATGCTGCTACTGCTGGAGCTGAGGACAGTCGTGCCGGTGGTGATGATGATGGTGGTTATGTCCCAGACCAATGCTCGGAGATGGTAGAGCCCAACCTCCAGATCGACCAAGATGATGAAGAGCCAATAGAAGTAGATGTAAAACCAATGTCCGGGGAAGAGTATTAGCAGGCAAGTCCATGAACACTTGGACACCACTCGGTTTAGTGCTGGCCATTAGGACAGTTAGCTTGTATCCATGTTTTCCTTTCTTTCTACATTTTAGAACTTTCGTTGGCAAAAACATTTCTTAATGTGCGCAAGCTCCACTGCAGCCACTTCAATGGAAAACCTTCCACACCAGGGAGTCGTAAAATACCGGTATTTTACGACTCCCTGTTCCACACACACCATCTTCAATCCAAGTGGTCTCTTCGTTGCAAAAATAGAGAAAAATAATTGAGAATTATTTTTGCACTTGGATTGAAGATGGTGTGTGTGTAAGGTTTTCCATTCCTTGGCAAAGCAACTTTAATTTGTGATGAATGATTTCCGATTCGTGCTGGACTCACCTGATCAGACTCAGTTCTTCAGGTACTCTCTGAGTCTCTCTCTCTACTTCCATGTTATATTCACACGGTCACATGCCTGCTTCTGCATAGTTTTTTGCTTCTCATCGCTACGCTACACACTAATCGTCTGGACAGTTGTGCAATGTAGATATGCCTCTTGTCTACTCTTTAAAAAATGTCTAATTCTGCAGTGGAAATGACTTGATTGTTTCATGGTATTGTGAATTTTGTAAAATTTAATATAAAGCCAAGTTAAGCCATACATCCCAACTCCCGTTCTATGAACAATTATTTCTTTGCGGACAGCATTCTAATAAGATCAGTCATTATTTCCAATAATGTTGTAATTGTAGTTGAACAATGGTCACATACTGGAAACGGCTTGCTTTTGAATGTGAAGCGATTGGGAATTTGACATGAATGAAGTGGCCTGCATGTATCCAATACTGCTGCCACAGCCAATGTTTTTGAATATGCCCTACAGATCCTGTACAGATTTACAGAACAACAAGGACAATCAAGGCTTGTTTGCTGCTACTTCAAGTTTCATGCTCTCCCAAACATCAGGCAACATGAGGATGGAGTGCCAAACGTCACAGGTGCCTCTTCTTTATAAGTAAAGATATGCCAGGAGAGGGTGGGTCTTGTAGCGCTGTATGAGCAACTGTGTGAGAATGGGGGGGGGGGGCTCTATTTTTCAGGGCTAGCGGTGTTATTTTAGGCAGGAGGCTTTGTGCAGAGACTGCAGAGTGTGTGGTCGTTGAAGGCAGGGGCTAGCTGGCTAGCAGTGCAATGTTAGCGGCAGAATGTGTAGCTGATGTGGGCAGGAGGTAGTGAGCAAGGTGTGTGTGTGATGTTGTAGGCAGGAGACTTGTTGTACTAGTACAAAGGCTGAGTATTAGTGGCGCTAGTTTGTGCGTGACGTGTGTGGGTACAGTGATAAACCACAGTCTTTCAAAAATCTGTTGGTGCAATGCCAATGCCAATGGCAATGGTGAGCAAAGGAAAAGTGTGAGTGATCCTCAGGCTGTTATCTTCAAACCTGTGCTGTCATGTAGATCTAACATACATGTACATACATTTGACACATACATGTACATGTAGATCTGCATGTGGCTAGGGTGCATGAGTGATACTAGTAGTAGCTATCACTCCGGGTTACTTACTTCAGTACTGTTATACAATAAAAGTAGTTTGTACCTAGGCTATGTCTATGATAGACATCACTCAGCAGTACAATGACCATGATGATGTAGATCCTTCATCACTTACGTAGGTTGTGGGAGTTCATCTACAAAGACCGCATGCATGTCGAGCAACGTCCCGATTTCTTGAGTGGTTCAGCACACTACTCAATACTAACAATAGTCAATAGTCATCATTGACACGTATAGTCTACACACAGTGCGGCGGGCTTGTGCCTTTTTTGTTGTTGTGGGCTTCACGTCATCAGGCAGAGGCAGGTCTACCATGCATGGGGTCTACATACCGGTACCGGTAATCATGATAATAGCCATGGCAGACCGTCTACGTGGATCAAAGCACTGTCGAGACGCGAAGCAAAGCCACGCAAAGACAAGTCGAGGTAGAATCTACTTGGTACAAATACCGGCAAGACTTCGCTTTGCAGTGAGTTAGAGCTGTGCGAGAGTTGTTTTTCACTGGTTCAGTTTTCCGTCAGCTTCATCGGAAGCAGCCTTTGCCGAACTCTCACTAGCGCGAAAGGTCGACAAGACAGTTGTGATAGAATACTCGTATTTTAGCGTTAGGCAAAGGTGTAGAACTCATCGAGAAACAGATACAGAGAGAGAGAAAGATCTGTTGTGGCAGAGTACATCGACTGACGGTTTTGAAGATTGGTTTGAAACGTGGCCGCTTGCTATTCCCTACTGCTCGCTATCGGGGAAACGAAGTAACCGGCACGCAGCGTCAGCAGGAACACAATCCCTAGAAGCAATGGCAACGGGAGATTCGCGCACTGTGGAGGAGTGCTTTTTGGAGGAGTGTTTCACTATGTTTAGCTACACCATTCCACACCCGGACAACTTCGAACGAGCCAAGGCCATATGCCAGTCCAGCAAACCTGTTACGATGGAAACACCGCAAGTGGAGGATGTGAAGGACCCAGGCGAATGTATCTATAATTCAGATTCAACGAGCAGACTTGTGATGAAGGTCACTCCCAAGAAGGGCTCCGAAAGCACTGAACAGTCTGAAGCCGGTCCAACTGTGCTGAAATTACACAAAATCCACCCTGCTCAACATCGGTACGAACCTAAGATGCTGTACAAAGAACTCCTTATAACCATGTATGTACAGAGGTGCGAGGAGAAAATTCGGCAGGAGAAAATGGATCGGCTGATTGCAACGTGCAAACCAATTTGGTATAAGTTCAGCAGTTGTGAAGGATTCGAAATGGACTATTTCGCAGAAGGCACACTTGGCCAGCTGTCCCGCACTCTGCGGCATGATAATGAGCGACTAGGTTTGCTGCGGGATGCTGCATCCGGTCTCCACTTCCTCAACTCTCTGCACATTATCCATTTTGATGTGAAGCCGTCGAACATCTGTGTAAGCATGCGAGCTGACGGCACACGGGTTGCCAAGTGGATCGACCTAGGTTCTGCGAAATTTACAGGGGAGAAGGTAGACAGGTGCAATCTCACTGATACTGTTGCATATCGACCTCCTGAACTATTCCCACGCCCAGGAATCCAACAAACTGAGGATTTTGTTCTAGTTAATTCGTCAGCAGACTTCTGGAGGTTTGGACTATGTATTCTGGAAGTCATGACGCGGAAAAGCTTCCCCCCGTTATGGAGCAAAGCTCTAATGAGTAACTATATGTACGAACAGTTCATCAGGATGAATGACCGTCAATTGAAGAGGGGTTTGTATGAGCCTCTGAAATTCCCACTCTTCCCTACCTCAAATCTACCCGAATGTGTTGACAGGCTGCTGTTCTACCTGTTGCGACTCGATGGAGCTGCGCGTATGAATATGGAGCACGTCACAGAGGAGCTAAATAAACACCTTGTTCTTGCAAATGTATCTCCTCTGGATGATGCAGGCACGTCGAAGGTGCCCAGTGCGATCAAACCTGCTGGATCCTCGCCCAGCAATGCTTCGAAATTCTAGTGCAGGAAGCTTGGAGCTGTCCCACACTCACTGTTCATGACGTCTACTCCTGTGGATGCTCTTGCATCCGGTCAGTTCAAAGCATTGAATGCTGGTGCAGGAAGCTTGGATGTGTCCAAACACCATGATCATTGAGTGCTGGCTTGCGGTTCATGACGCCTGATTGTGTGCATGCTCTTGCATCCCGTCAGTTCAATGCTTCGAATGGCTATGCCTATGGCTCAGATGTGTTAGCTGCATACACTGTACTCATTATTACGATGCTGATGAAGACAGCAAAGACCCTGCTGCACTAGCACCTGAATTCACATCATTGCTGAGAAGTGACACATATTCTTCGCAGACCGTTCCATCGCAACGTGAAAGGGCTGATTTGACTGAACGCCACTAGCCACCTAGGCAGCTGGGTTAACCTGAATTGTACCCAATGATTGATAAGATGAGTCACACAACCCACCGACCAACTAATGTCACATACATCAACATGGAAACATCACTTTCCAACTGTTTTTAACAGAGGCATTACATCCGTTTCAAGCTGATTGTTAAACTGTATATCTACAATAGTATTATGTACTCCTGAAGTACAGCTGTACATTCTGCTTTTGAACGTCTTGTCATTCAACTTCCCTGATGAGGGAAAAGTTCTCCATACAACCGGACATACATTGTCCATCATTCTAACTGTTATCAGTGTGCGCCCCACCTTATGATCCAATCTGCACTCATCACTGTACCTATGAAGCAGGCACTAGAGATATTTAGCAACTCTCTGTATAGTGTATACTTGGTGCCGATTAGAAATCCGCATATTTACCCAATGACATCATTCGCATAACCTCTATAGTGTGATTTGTTCACTAGATCAACTTTGTCATGTATTTCTCCTGTTTCAGTTCGTGACCTGATGTGGTGGTAGGTAGTTTCGAACGTTAGCCAAGTGGCTCAAGTAAAGTTGCAATGAAGCTGGGGGAGGATCCGCTTTTACCTCATGCTCTAGTATGTTACAGGCACTGAGCTTTATTTTGACATTTCATTGTACTGCGCAGTATTTCATTGTATTGTAACCTGGGCTCCTTTTGGCACTACTGGCTTGGCACCGCAGATTCCATCAGAATGATTTCTAGCCAGCTCACATGGGCGGCTATCATAGTGGTAGACACACCACGGAATGGCACGCAGTGTAAACCCAACATCACAGTTATCCACCATCAGCCAGAACAGACCCGATTGAGATTAGTAATAGTATATGGAGTAGTAGTAAGTCGGCGGAATAGCGCGAGCTCCGGTGTGGGGAGCAAACCCTTTCTTAGTAGTAGTATTCTTTTATTTATAGTGGAGAAACCAAAACAGGCAGACGCCTAATAAAAATTGACCCACTGTGTAGGGTGGAGGAAGGGGGAGACATGGCTAATGGTAAATAGTGGCGGCGAAATAGAGCAGTTCCAGCACAGCTACAGAAACATGGGCGAAAAGCTAAAAGCAGGCAAGAATGTGTTGCAAAGCGCTCGACTCGAAGGCGGCCAGTTTGGTGACGCCTCGGATGTCCACATGGAGGGAATTCCAGAGAACTGCGCCAGCATGTGTCACCAATTTGGTAGAATGTGCAGAAGCAACTGCAGGGACGAAGAGCAGGTTATTGTTGCCTCCTCGAGTTCTTCGTGAAGGAAGAGGTCGAAAAAAAGTAAACAATCTACTTCCTAGTTCATAGTATTGTGACAGAGAGTTCTGCTTACTGAACTATAGTTATGGTGTGCATAGTAGGGAGAACACTCCGGAACAAGTGGCACGTAGAAAGCATTGCATGCAATGTCTATTGTCAGTATTGAGCACTCAGTGAGTAGTCCAAACAGCTAGGCATAATAGCTTGTGCTATGCACTGGTCCTATCATGTCATACAGCAAGTAAGCAAGCACACACACACACACACACATACACACACACACACACACACACACACACACAGTGACACACACACACACACACACACACACACACATGCACACACACACACACACACGCACACACACATACACACACACACACATACACACACACACACATGCACACACATACACACACACACACATGCACACACACACACACACACACACACACACGCGCGCGCGCGCGCACACACACACACACATTCACACACATACACACACACACGCATACACTGACGCGTGCATGTGCAGGAATGTGTATCGCAAGGAGACACCCAGCTGCATGCAGAGATGATCCAGGACACCGTGTTACAGTGTACATATACCACCAGGAACACAGTGTCAGTACTGGAGGTACTATGATAATGCAATGCAACAGATCAGTTGACTAGTAGTAGTGACAATGGCAACTAGCTGAAACTCCACACATGTGCATCATGATTTTTACAGTTGCAGGCATTCAGTTCAGTATGCATTGCTTACTAGGCCACATGCATCATAACGTTAGATGTACACGGTTCTGAGAGAGTTGTCCGTGGGGGCTTGCAGTCGACAAGCCTAGTACGGACACCATGTACCAGCACATGTGATGGTCGGATGTCGCTGTGGGACTTGGTTGTTCAGCACGAGCTGCTCATACCACCCTAAGCAGTACACGGCGCGTGTCCACAAACCAGACGGGCTGTGGCAGTAACGGCGAGAGACTGCTCTTCACTGTTGTCTGGCAAGGTGGTTGATATGCTGAAGTGCACTACTCCGTGCTCTGCTAACTGGATTCCTGGTGTGATTGGAACCGTCACAACCTGTGCCACAATACAAAAAAAGAACCAGTGTACAACTTGGGATATTGCGGCAGGCAAGCCAGCTAACCATGTTTTCGACAATTTACTTTTTCCAAAATTTTCATGAAGGTGATCGGCACCTCGCTAAGATGGTTCTGCAGTGGCTGACAACACCATGCTGAGCATGTCTTCAGTCGACGCCCTTGACAACACCATACAGTAGCTGCTTGCTGCATGTGTGGTATGTGGTGATCGCGAGTCAATCAAGTCGGCAGAAGGTGCGATCTCCAGCTAGTACTGGGAGGAACCAACTTCTCTTTCAGATGACTGCAATGTTCTACTATATCACATGATAGCAATAACAGCCAGGAATCTCCTGTACTTGCGGCAACACTTTCATCAAGTCGGGTTATGTGATTTCATCACTATTTGATGTCTTTGGTATTGAATGGCATCAGCAGGAAGTGCTAGTGGCATAACGTCATAAGCACACATTCCATACATTATTAGAAATACAAAGTTTCTCACTCACCACTGCAAGAAGCCTGCTGGAGTGTTGTTCAAAGTTCACAGTCTGCTGTACTGAGCTTGACCTGATGTACAAAGTCAGGGTGAAGTTCTGGCCATCGCTCTGGAAACGCCTCAACTGCCGAGCGTGCAGTTTGTGAATCTTCACATTGAGGCACCACGACGTGGATGAAGCACTGGTGCTGTTGCTCAGAGATCCTGCGCATGTTTGAGTATGTTTGGGCCATTGGGCAGGAAGCATCATGTAGTGCTGACGTTGTGTGTGCACCATGCCTTCGAAGATACTTCTCGGCTTCCACAAGTAGTGAGTGAAGAGATTGCCACGAAGATAGGCCAGGCAATCCCTTTTAGACTCGGTGGTGCTCACGATGGAACATGGAGATGCTTGAGAAGAAGAGGGGAACGGCAATTCCAGGTTTTGATATGTATGTTCAGATGGTGTGATATATCTGATACCGTTTGGATTCATCACTATGATGTCGTGCCAAATTTGTGACTTGCTTTGCAGTTGGTCAGTCAGCCTGATTGCACTGGACAAATCAGGAGCATCAGAGATCGATGGCCTTCATGCGATACTTTTGATGCGCTTTCTCAGGAGGCGCTTGCCCTTCGAAGGTTTGTTGTTGAAGATCATTTGCGCCTGGCCAGAGTAACTGTGAGCTGCTCCATACGTCATCACTGCAATACTGCCAGCAGTGGTGCGTGATGCTGTTGTGACAAACTCCATCATGGCGTTGCCAGCTGCCACAAGGAATGTGTCCGTCACATTCGGGGATGTGTCAACCAGAAAGACAGTGGCCTCGCCAAAGCATTCCCGGAGTATCTGCATTGCATTCACACACATAGGACATCATGCTCAGAGGGTGTTATTCTCACACTAATAGAGAGGTTCTGCAAAACGAAAATGTGTACGAACTTTCGCTCTACGTCACGAAGTGATAAACTTCGCACGACCTTTCGCAACTTTGGACGCGAAACTTGCAGGGAACGCGAAATGAACTTTCGTAGGAAGTTTCGTGAGATTGGGTCATGGCGTACGTGCACTTGGTGCGTGCAAACTACAAAAGTGTGCAGAGCACAAAGTTCGTGTGAAAATTCGTACACATTTTCGCAAGGCCTGTCGCGAAACTTCGTTCGAATTTTCGTTGTGCAGAACCTCTCTAATGTATGGACATTGGATAGAAGCAGATACTGCAGTGTCTGCTCCAGCGCCGGGTGAGCCGGGTAATCCACCCGGTTGGGCGGCGCTTGCACCCGGTTGAAAAGATAGTACCGGGTCACCTGGGACCCGGTTGGTACTTTACACTTTCGAACTTTGAAAGGACTAACTACATGGCTTGTATGTGTCAGATACTTCTTCTTCTTTCGTAATTTTCTAATTCCTGTCCTCTCTTTTTCTAAATGCGGCTTAGCCATTCGCCTTTATATCATTGGGCCTAGTTCCCGTTTATTGTCTGAATTAAAATAAACCAACCAACCAGTTAAAGCATGTGACTCCGCTGGTGAGACAGCGCCAGGTACATGTGTACCCGGCTCCAACCCGGTTGACATGGTTGCGCCAGGTACACGTGTACCTGGCTGTCCTACAATCCTAGAGCAGACACTGTACTGAACAAAATTCTCCAAGTATAGGCATCACTGAACCTTTAATTAAAGCACATCATGATGGCGCCTGGATGCTGGTCCCTCGGTATCCGAATCTTATACAATCCAAAAGTAAAGTAAATGAATTCAGTTAGCTTCTTAGGGTACTGTAATGAAATCAGACTCAAGAACTGAACTAACTTCAGACTTCTCCCAACATTTCAGGAACTCTTTCCACTGGTATTTTCTTTGCCTTCTCTTCAGATGGATACAGGTCAGAGAAGAGACTATCCAGTATAATGACTGATACAATGTAAAGGTGATGTAAGCAGCAGTAGGAGGCACAGCGAATATATACACACAACATGTGAGCCCGAGCGCGCTAAAACATGACCACAGCTTTTTTTGAAAAAGTCGAGAAAATCGCGATTTGAATTCCGCGGCAAAAAAATACGAAGTGCTGTGCACGTGACATGGTGCAACGCGAGTCGCTGTTGTTGTTCTCCTCGGTCGACTGGACTGTTCCGGATGCAATTCTTTGTTGCAAGTAAGTTTATTTGTTAGAGTTTGTATTCCATGTTGCGCTGAGTCGCCTAAAACTGATCGTCATCGATGTATCGACAGAAGAGCCTAGTAGTAGTAATGTACTGCGGAGCGGAAGAAGACGACATCATCGTACTCCATGCGCAGGATAAAATATTTTGAGGATTCGACTCGGAAACAGAAGGAAGACGATGATGGCTACAGCGACGAGTCATTTGAGGGCAACACTTTCATCGAGCGTAAAAGGAATTGATGCTGGTAGTCCCACGATCTGCAGTGACGAGGAATTCTACTCTGATGACAACCTGGCAAGCGATTGGCATCGACACTGACTTGGGAGGTGAGTCGGCCGATGATTTGGCCAGAATGGACATCGCTGCACATATCCGGGACAGTGCCAGTATTGGTTGCAAGTGCAAAAACAATCACTTTGCTGCTCCCTCAACTTGCTCAAGTCGTTAATTTGAGTACCCGTCACATGATGCGGAACATCGCTAGCATGAGCAGTATGCAGCGAAAACAGTAGACCCAGGTGCTCGAAGTCCGTACATGGTATCCTAAGTTCGTACGCCCATAATTTCATGTTCTGTTATTGTATTCGACTCAAATATTTTATGGAGGGGACAGTGTGGTATGTTCTCCTCGCGTACCAATTTTCAGGGATCTACGATCAGCAGAAGTCCCATACCACGGGAGTGGGTTTTCGAGTGTCCATACGAAATACAAATTGGGTTACATTTCATGCAAAAATCAACTTTGCCAAGACCGATTTCGAACGGACACAGCGTCAAACAGACATTCACTCAATCATCAAGAGCCAGCTTAGAGCTGACAATGGCCAGAGGAGAAGAATTTACAGAGAACCACCAATCCTTGCAGAAAGGTTGACACTCCTGGCATCTCCACCACTGTTTTCCCGCGGTTTTCACAGCGCAGCTGCTTCTTCTCTGAGCCGACTAAAAAACAGCTTGCATTTCGGCAACAAACTACGCTTTTGCAAGAAATACCGGTGGAGGCACATGCCAAACATATCCCTTCGGTGCTTTCGTCGTAACCGAGGGATTGCAAGTTAGCAATTAACAGAAATATGTGTGTATTTCGAGTCACTTCTGATCAGTACGGACTTAGAGTACCCTCTGCGACACCAAATTTTGATATGAAAAATGAGCGAACTCCAGAGAAACAGATCGGATCGAAAGATGGCCTGGTTCAATCGAGCCTGGCCTCAAAACAAACTTGGACAAGATACCTTCCATCCACGAGCAGGATTCTGGCAAGTGATCATTGCTAGTGTGAGTTTCAGCTCGGCAAACACACACTGTAAACGTGTACGGACTTCGAGCACCTGGGTCTACTCTCTGGCGAGCGGAGAAAACCGTGTGCAGATGGGCTTTGGTGTGGGGAATATGAGTGCGACGTCTACAGTATGTTGAGGAACACTGTGTGCAGCAGTGTATACTGTATATCTGAAAGTACAGGTGGAGTGTGGTGGAGAGGACATGGAGTGCCAACTTCTTCGGCCATGTTGACCGTGTTTTCGCTGGCGGTTCTCCAGTGGTGCTCCAAACAGGAGGTATCTCGGACACCCAGCTCAGCTGCCTATAGACAATTTGGATGTGGCTGAGTACCTGTCAGCTCATGCTATAAGACCCTGGACTGAGGAACTGACCCGGAAAGGATGAACCAAGGGGCATATCAATTGTGTGCAAAAATGACAATCCCATTGCTGCACATAGAATTTCACCATTTCAACAGTGCTGCATATAATACCATTGTAGCAACACTTAGACATGTCGGATCAATCCAAAACTTTCAGACAGTAAACATTACGTGTGTTAGATCATTTTTGAACAAAAAACAGAAAATCGAATTTTTGGTCTGTGGTCATATTTTGGCGTGCTCTGGCTCATGTATAGGAAGTGTTGATCTTGTTTGTAGATAATTAGGAAGTGCAAGCGGTCCTGTAATCATGCCGCACACGTGGTTTAAGGAGAGGTCAGAGTAGTTATGTGATGTGTATTGTGATAACAGCACACAAAATGTACAGAACTAATAATTATTATGACTGTTGATGTCCTACCAATCATCCTACGCACGAGTGTTTTCTTTCTAGGCTTGCATAGGCTTGGCTTGTTAGGCTTGGCTTGTTAGGCTTGGCTTCTTTGTGTGAATATTGTCAGCTTCCAAAACATTCAACAACTCAGTACTATGGTGGGGTGCGCGTACCCAGGCCAGGGTAGAGAAACAATGATCTAAATACAAAACCACCATCATGACATTTAAGGTGTTTAACCTAATGCATAGCAATGGTCAACTCATGCTTGGAGTGCTGGCGGACAAATCCACTGCCGAATCCAACAAGGCTTCTGATCGGCAGGACATCCACACATCATTAGTTCTGTACATGTGTTATCTATTGTTATATCACACCTACTTTGAAGTACATTGACCTCTTCACACTTATACTGCGTGTACATGATTAGAAATAGAAGACTTGCATTTTGTCTACAGTCAGACCTCGCTTATCCGGTCCTCTTTTATCCGGAAGAAAATCGTTGGTTACCAATTTACAGCATATGTCATGCATACATGCATTATGTGTGTTCGATTATCCGGTTCCCTTGCCTATCCGGATATTTTTTCGTGGAAAACGGATGTGTGCGGTTAAGCGAGGTCTGACTGTATATGCTTGAAAATCAACACTTTCTATTCATTTTGTGTGTGTGTGTGTGTGTGTGTGTGTGTGTGTGTGTGTGTGTGTGTGTGTGTGTGTGTGTGTGTGTGTGTGTGTGTGTGTGTGTGTGTGTGTGTGATATTCTCTGTGTGCCTCATTCTATGAAGTTGGCTGCACTGGCATAGCTCTTACAGCTATTTATATCATCTTTACATTGTACATGTATATAAGTTACTATACTGGTGATACTCCTTTCTGGCCTGTTTGCCCCTGAAGAGATGGCAATAAAAGTACTCATGGAAACCTTTAAGAAATGTTGCTTGTGAAGAGGCTGAAGCTAGGTCTGTTCTATAGTATAAGAAGTAGCATTAACACATTTTAAATATTTTTTAACACCTACCCTGAAGTCTGTCTTGGGAGAAGGGCCGTGATTGCCTGGAGTGCGCTTCAGCAGTGGCTTCAAGTCACGGTGATTGGTAAGCATGTGGACTGTACTTGCTGTATTGTCTTGCGGGCTTCCTGAAAACACTTGATAATTACTGGTAGGGGAAACCTGTGGAAAGAGCATATTTCATTGACAAGATACTGAGTCATGCACCAAGTGCAGCTAAAAATAGTTCAAAAGCACCACTCCAATATGTGTAGATAAAGTCTCAGGAGTGATTCGGTACAAAAGAAGGTCATTCTGCATATCAATTGCATGTTGTAGAAGATGATATCGGGACTGCCTTTTTTGAAAAATATTGTGTCTGAGGGCTCAGGATCTGTAAACAGTGTGTTTACCATCCAGCAAGGGATAGCATAACGGATCTTAGGACTCTCACCTCGTCTGAGCCGGAGATGCCGCTCTTCAAGATGGGAGAAAGAACACCTCCTGCAGTGGATTCTGAACTCTGTGCAGCACTGCTCACAAACGCCGGTCCCCAGCGTAGCTTGGCTAGAATAGTTAGGAAGATGCTTGCTGGATCTGGGCAGGACACCTGCATGCAAGAACAGTCATGGAATGTTGTGAGAAGGAATCATGTTCATACACAGTGGAGTCCATTTGCGTACGTGAAGAATTATTATTGCCGGCAATTAGAAAAGATTGTGAATGTTGGATAGTTGAATTCTGACTCGAGCTGAATTCAACTTCAAAATGGAGTCCTTGAATTCACGTGCGTTTTTTTGTTCTGGCCCTCCGTATTTAGCTGCATGACAATCTCCCAGGTATATGGACATGCGCGTGTGAGAGGCCTGGTTGAAACACTGACTTCCCGATCTTCGATTCGGTGTCTGGCCTCCACCCTGACCATGTGAGCATATTTGCAAACCCCGATGTAGCGTTACCATGATAACCACACGTTGGCCCGCAAGCCATCTTCCTTCAACACTCCACAGCTAGCAGCCAACCACCGCTAGGTCAATGCTGTCATAGCCATTCCGTTCTGCAGTATTCCAGTGCCAGCCGAAGTTGCTGCATATCCAAATAATTCCAGCGATGGGTAGAAACCCTATGACGGAGGGTCTACGAATTGAAAATGCATGTATCTTTAGGCACTTTGAAGAAGCAGGAGAATTTCTGCTTCCTTTCTACCATTGCTCTCCAAAACATTTGCTATTTTAGGATCTGCACTGCATTACATCTGCGCCTTGAGGATATGGCGGTGTTCTTGCGGATGCAAGAACCCAGTCAGACCGACTCCCTGGGACGTAAATTATCTTTATCTGTAGCATTGTACTGCAGGAGTAAACGAGTGCAGGGACAAAACACTACATTGGAAAGGCTTCCTGTCTGAAGCCTTTCCATACTGGTACTCGATGTTCCAGTTTTGTGACACGAGAATGGCACGAGAATTAGTGTACCGCTGAGTGTACCGCTATACACATGGTCGACACGTAGTCGACACTTTGTTGATACTTTTTTGACACGTGACCCCGTCAACGGTCTGCTTTGTGCCAATGCCACTCGGTAAACGCCGATGTCGCGTACGACAAAGACGACTATCCCGTACGCGAAATAGTTGAGAACTGCATGACGTGGACCTGACGGCAAGGACAACTGCGAGGAGGCCCCTTTCGGTACCCCTGACGGGAAGGAGAACTACAGAAGTCGACGAAGTCGAACGAGGAGGCCCCTTTTCCGTACCCCATACTGCAAAGTGCCATTGATGGATACCTTTCGCACCTGGAACGACGACTATCCCGTACGCGAAATAGTTGAGAACTGCTGACGTGGACCTTTTGCACCTAGAACGGCCCCGTAAACGCTGTCGTGTCGGCGGAGTGAATGTGCAGGGCGAAAAGAATTGCTGCAAAGACGTCCCCTCTAGGCCTTTGGAGACATCGTCGGCGGACTGAATGCGCAGGGCGAAAATAATTGCTGCAAAGACGTCCGCTCTAGGCCTTTCGAGACATCGTGGGAACTCCTTCCGGTACTATACAAACTGCTGACGTGGCCGTGGAGACATGGTGGGACTTCATGTACATGGATACATGGTGGGAATTCCTTCCGGCACCCCCATACCGCAAAGCCAACGGTGGGGAAGGAGAAGTGCAGACGTGCAGGAAGACGAACGAGGAGGAACCAGGACGAGCGAGCAATGGCAGGACTAGCTGGACCGTAAGTAATAGCTGAATTGTGAATGACAACTTGACATCCATGCGGCACTCGCCACTTGCCGCTGCATATTTCTTGTCCACTAACAATGTCTCTCCTCTGCCCCCTGTGTGTCCACAGCCCTGTTGCTGAATTGGCCCGATGAATCGAATGTCTTCCGCAACTGGAACGGCCCAGTAAACGCTGTCGTGTCGGCGACTGAATGCGCAGGAGGGAAAATATTGCTGCGAAGACGTCTCCTCTAGACCACGGTAAGGCAACCCATTGATATGTTGCCAGTTACCTTCTACTAACACGTTATCAGGTCAAAAAAAATTAATGGTCTACAGTCGTGTCGGAAGGGTACGGTGGGACTGTAGACCTGTTTATACCTTCTAACACGTTATCACTATATCAGGTCGAGAGCGTATTGTAGTCACTCTCTCTATTCCTGTACTTCATTACGTTTCAGGTGTACGTATAACTTTTCCAAAAAAAATAATGGTTCACGTCTTCAGATAGAGAGCGTATTGCACCCACTGTCTAGTCTGTAGTGCATTGAGATTTTGTTGATCGCACATGAAAATGGATACACAGACAAAGCAGGCCAAGTACATGGCGAGATGTCGCCAGAAGAACGTCTTCAGATAGACAGCGTATTGCACCCACTGTCTAGTCGATTTTGTGGATCGCACATGAAATGGATACACAGACAAAGCAGGCCAAGTACATGAGAGAGTGGACGATGTGCGGATCGACACGGCCTGTGGGTACTTCATTAAAGTTACCCGTGACATAACTAGGATAAAAGTTAATCACAGCAAAGACATTGCCAAGTATGTGAGCACTTTGGACTTGACAGAAGAGTGCATGGGCGACGTTGACAAAACATACCGCGGTGACTGTCACCATCATGACAGCAGGGCACATCGCACACAGCATCGCAGATCGTGTCGAATTGCGCATCATAATATTGCAAAATTGCTCCTGTGCATGCAAGTGGATTTCATTGCACTTCTCAGTTTGGGAAATGCTCGATTATGACAATTCTGCATAAGTTGCGAAAAACTATGGCATCTTTGGGAAAGGGCTACTCATAGCCTACCTCACGACCTTCTGCTTTCTTTCTTCATCACTTGTATCTTGCAGGTATATCATCCCGTGACGACCACATTGAAGTCTGAATTTGAAGTGTGAAGATGCTTCAGCAACCACATCGTACTTTTCCATTGCTTTCATTGTGCTTCTACTGTACATGTGTGTAACTTGTGGGGTAAACATGTGATGACATTGTATGCTGGCGACACGGTCAGATGGTGTCCATGCGTCTAACGTAAACCTGCATGTTATGCATTGAAAAGGATTTGCCACTTGCGATCCTGGGACGAGTATCAGGTCAGCTTTGTCCTGTGTGGGCTGTATCAGATTGCTGTTCACTTCTCTATCTGTTGGATGTGTGACTTTCTGCAAGTTTCTGGTGTATGATGGCCACTTCCTTGCTTGACACTTTGTATGATATTACATTCTGTATTCGCTGCTTCCATGGCGTGGTCTGCAAACTGCAATCCTTGGGCAAATGTCATGTTTGCTATGTTGTGCTTTGGCCGTCAGCTTGTCTACATGCTGTAGTTGCATTATTTTTGTTTCACAACTGACTTCCTCAAGTACGGTGGCCACTGCTTTGCATGGCATTATATATGAAGAACTTAGTTTCCTGTTTGTGTCGTGTGCATGTGCGTGGCCACGTGTGTGTGCCGTGTGCATACGCATGTTTGTGTATCTGTGTGCGGGGTAGCGAGGCGGGGAGGGCTGGTATGTATCAGTGTGTTATTGCAATCTCATGGCTACATACAGTACATCGCGCGCGTGGTCATCGTGTTTACCTTCGGGGTTGGGGTGGGGAGGGAACGGAAAAAGAACTGAAATTATCCATATAAAAACCACTCTGTGAGCGGTTCTGAAAAACCTTTACTGGTACTGCCCCGTCGTAAAAGTAAGAAATTAGAACTGGCCCATTGTCCCCCCAAATGCGAACTGATCCACCTAAATCGCGAATGACGGGACCCGAACGCACCAGTAGCACGAGGTTCCTACCTGTGAATGCAGATGGGGACGTTGGTCCGGACTATAGGCCATGTACTGACCGTCTGTACTAGCGGTAGGTGGTGTTACCCTATGAGAATTGCTGTCCTGTGCCCTCCCGACCTCGTGCTACTGGTGCGTTCGGGTCCCGTCATTCGCGATTTAGGTGGATCAGTTCGCATTTGGGGGGACAATGGGCCAGTTCTAATTTCTTACTTTTACGACGGGGCAGTACCAGTAAAGGTTTTTCAGAACCGCTCACAGAGTGGTTTTTATATGGATAATTGTACTTACGTTGCAATTGGTGATAAGGGAGAGAGGCACTCGGAGAGTTTGTTTGTCAATCGAATGATTTCCGCTGCCTGGATGTTCATCGTCATGCGCTACGAAGACGAAGCCTCCGGCTTCACCACACACATCACCCGCCATCTTGCTTCCGGACACCATGGTAACCGCAACCCGAACGCACCAGTAGCACGAGGTCGGGAGGGCACAGGACAGCAATTCTCATAGGGTAACACCACCTACCGCTAGTACAGACGGTCAGTACATGGTCTATAGTCCGGACCAACGTCCCCATCTGCATTCACAGGTAGGAACCTCGTGCTACTGGTGCGTTCGGGTCCCGTCATTCGCGATTTAGGTGGATCAGTTCGCATTTGGGGGGACAATGGGCCAGTTCTAATTTCTTACTTTTACGACGGGGCAGTACCAGTAAAGGTTTTTCAGAACCGCTCACAGAGTGGTTTTTATATGGATAATTGTACTTACGTTGCAATTGGTGATAAGGGAGAGAGGCACTCGGAGAGTTTGTTTGTCAATCGAATGATTTCCGCTGCCTGGATGTTCATCGTCATGCGCTACGAAGACGAAGCCTCCGGCTTCACCACACACATCACCCGCCATCTTGCTTCCGGACACCATGGTAACCGCAACCCGAACGCACCAGTAGCACGAGGTCGGGAGGGCACAGGACAGCAATTCTCATAGGGTAACACCACCTACCGCTAGTACAGACGGTCAGTACATGGTCTATAGTCCGGACCAACGTCCCCATCTGCATTCACAGGTAGGAACCTCGTGCTACTGGTGCGTTCGGGTCCCGTCATTCGCGATTTAGGTGGATCAGTTCGCATTTGGGGGGACAATGGGCCAGTTCTAATTTCTTACTTTTACGACGGGGCAGTACCAGTAAAGGTTTTTCAGAACCGCTCACAGAGTGGTTTTTATATGGATAATTTCAGTTCTTTTTCCGTTCCCTCCCCACCCCAACCCCGAAGGTAAACACGATGACCACGCGCGCGATGTACTGTATGTAGCCATGAGATTGCAATAACACACTGATACATACCAGCCCTCCCCGCCTCGCTACCCCGCACACAGATACACAAACATGCGTATGCACACGGCACACACACGTGGCCACGCACATGCACACGACACAAACAGGAAACTAAGTTCTTCATATATAATGCCATGCAAAGCAGTGGCCACCGTACTTGAGGAAGTCAGTTGTGAAACAAAAATAATGCAACTACAGCATGTAGACAAGCTGACGGCCAAAGCACAACATAGCAAACATGACATTTGCCCAAGGATTGCAGTTTGCAGACCACGCCATGGAAGCAGCGAATACAGAATGTAATATCATACAAAGTGTCAAGCAAGGAAGTGGCCATCATACACCAGAAACTTGCAGAAAGTCACACATCCAACAGATAGAGAAGTGAACAGCAATCTGATACAGCCCACACAGGACAAAGCTGACCTGATACTCGTCCCAGGATCGCAAGTGGCAAATCCTTTTCAATGCATAACATGCAGGTTTACGTTAGACGCATGGACACCATCTGACCGTGTCGCCAGCATACAATGTCATCACATGTTTACCCCACAAGTTACACACATGTACAGTAGAAGCACAATGAAAGCAATGGAAAAGTACGATGTGGTTGCTGAAGCATCTTCACACTTCAAATTCAGACTTCAATGTGGTCGTCACGGGATGATATACCTGCAAGATACAAGTGATGAAGAAAGAAAGCAGAAGGTCGTGAGGTAGGCTATGAGTAGCCCTTTCCCAAAGATGCCATAGTTTTTCGCAACTTATGCAGAATTGTCATAATCGAGCATTTCCCAAACTGAGAAGTGCAATGAAATCCACTTGCATGCACAGGAGCAATTTTGCAATATTATGATGCGCAATTCGACACGATCTGCGATGCTGTGTGCGATGTGCCCTGCTGTCATGATGGTGACAGTCACCGCGGTATGTTTTGTCAACGTCGCCCATGCACTCTTCTGTCAAGTCCAAAGTGCTCACATACTTGGCAATGTCTTTGCTGTGATTAACTTTTATCCTAGTTATGTCACGGGTAACTTTAATGAAGTACCCACAGGCCGTGTCGATCCGCACATCGTCCACTCTCTCATGTACTTGGCCTGCTTTGTCTGTGTATCCATTTCATGTGCGATCCACAAAATCGACTAGACAGTGGGTGCAATACGCTGTCTATCTGAAGACGTTCTTCTGGCGACATCTCGCCATGTACTTGGCCTGCTTTGTCTGTGTATCCATTTTCATGTGCGATCAACAAAATCTCAATGCACTACAGACTAGACAGTGGGTGCAATACGCTCTCTATCTGAAGACGTGAACCATTATTTTTTTTGGAAAAGTTATACGTACACCTGAAACGTAATGAAGTACAGGAATAGAGAGAGTGACTACAATACGCTCTCGACCTGATATAGTGATAACGTGTTAGAAGGTATAAACAGGTCTACAGTCCCACCGTACCCTTCCGACACGACTGTAGACCATTAATTTTTTTGACCTGATAACGTGTTAGTAGAAGGTAACTGGCAACATATCAATGGGTTGCCTTACCGTGGTCTAGAGGAGACGTCTTCGCAGCAATATTTTCCCTCCTGCGCATTCAGTCGCCGACACGACAGCGTTTACTGGGCCGTTCCAGTTGCGGAAGACATTCGATTCATCGGGCCAATTCAGCAACAGGGCTGTGGACACACAGGGGGCAGAGGAGAGACATTGTTAGTGGACAAGAAATATGCAGCGGCAAGTGGCGAGTGCCGCATGGATGTCAAGTTGTCATTCACAATTCAGCTATTACTTACGGTCCAGCTAGTCCTGCCATTGCTCGCTCGTCCTGGTTCCTCCTCGTTCGTCTTCCTGCACGTCTGCACTTCTCCTTCCCCACCGTTGGCTTTGCGGTATGGGGGTGCCGGAAGGAATTCCCACCATGTTACAGACACTTGAACATGAATTCACAATTATTGTATTTGCTCGTTCGAATTTATTTGTATTTTGTTTCTCTCACCTTTCACTATTCCCGAGTTGTTCACGTACGTGCGTGCTCCACTCTGCTGCAGTTAGAGGCAGCTACTCTACATGCAGTCGAGTCGATTCTATTGTGTATCTGCATGTCTCCTTGACAATATCTGTCCAGCTCTAAATAATTAGAATTAAATTCCTTCTCTCTTCTCTCTCGCTTCTTCTCTTCGATTTATTTATTTTCGCTTCTCTCAGTTATTTTTGTTTTGTTTGTACTTTGTACGCTATCGCTCTATCTGCATGACGCGATGCAGTTTATGTATGTCGTCACTCCTTGGGGCGCCGTGCCTGCACCTTTGGGGCGCAGTGCACCGGATGCGCAGTGACCTCTACGATGTACGCCAGAGCTAGGCATTTTTTGGCTGCGTGTTTCCTTTTGCGCTGCGAGCTTTTTTGTTTTGAGGCTACATGTACCCGTGTCGCTTTTTGCTTTCAGAAGTCTTTGAGTTTCAGTTTTTATTCCACTTTGTAAAGAACAAGAACAAGCAATGGTTCGAAGGAAATCTTGTCTACCATGGCCACAGGGCCGCAACATGGTCCTTCGAGCCGGATGAGCAGTTCTAAAGAAATATACAGTCTTCAGATTACAGAAACACAGCAATGTTGCTGCGAAATCGTAGAGGTAAGGGCGAAACGGATATGGCCGATGTCGCCGAGCAGGCTGCTGAGCTGGAGTTGCCAGCATCCCCTGCCTCACTCGCCTCATCGATGAGATCGTCCTCCTCTGTGAAACGGCAAAAAGCGGAGGCCAATTTGGAGATGGCACGACGTTTGATGGCAATTGAGGAGGCGGATGCGCAAGAACGACTGGACAGGCAGAGGCGTTTGCTTGAATTGGAGTTGGAGGCGCGCCATGCCCAAATCGAAAACACCTCGTCCTCTCGTTCGCGACGATCGTCTCGTCCTGCATCCAGTGCGCCTACTCAGCATTTGAGGCCGTTGTTGGCATCGTCGACTACCCGATCAGCAGCGTCGTTGATCAGCTCTGGCCAGGAGAATAAAGTAGAAGTAAGCTCATCTCAGCCCCGATTAGAAACAGTGTGTAAACTTCCGGGAAAGTCCGCCTTGACAGCTACTAGGCGTTGGGTAGAGACCCAGAAACCCGTCACTGCACACGCCACATTTGCGCCAGTTGCGGCAGGGACAACAGCAACAAAGCCAGCTCAGGAGAGTCCTGAGGCTGGAGGCCTGCACCCAGCGCAAGCAGCAAACGGCATGCAGAAGTTTCTGATCCGACAGACGGTTGGTCGTGACTTGCCGGCATTCTCTGGCGACTCGGAGGAGTGGCCCATATTCGCCTCGACCTACCAGAGGACGTCAGACGAGTGTGGGTTTTCGCCATCGGAAAATGTAATTCGGCTGCAACGTTGCCTAAAAGGCCCAGCCAAGGCTGCCGTCGGAGCGATGCTCACCGTGCCGGAGAACCTGCCGACGGTACTCCAAGTCCTCGAAAGCCGGTTTGGTCGACCGGATGCTGTGATTGCTGCCATGATCGGGAAAGCCAAGGCCATTGGACAGGTCAAGCCAGGAGACTTTGATAGTCTTATCAACCTGTCCACTGCTGTGACGACTCTAGTTACTACCATGGAACACCTTCGAAGTGAAGGTCACATGTATAACCCTCAGCTACGTCAAGAGCTTGTTGGTAGGTTGCCAACATCCCTGCGACTGCAGTGGGGAGAAGTACTTGTGCGTCAGGGTAGCCATGACATCAGCTTGCGAGTGTTTTCTTTGTGGCTGGCGGACAAGGCTGAAGCAGCTGTGCGCGTCGTGGATCTGCCGGGTACCCGAACCGACAAGACGCAGCGGGTGTACAGTCACCAGGAAGTTTCGACAGTATACAGCACAGCAGCAGCGACGGCACCAGCAAGTGCAACCAGTAAAACTCAGTCAGCCTGCCTTTGCTGCAAACAAGTGCAGCATGCCCTCAGTAAGTGTTCAACATTCACGAAGCTTGGCCAGAAAGCCCGTTTTGAGCTGGTAAAACGTCATCGTCTTTGCTTTTCTTGCCTGGCCAGTGGACACGCTACCAGGGAGTGTGGCAGCAGGAAGCAGTGCAGTGAGCCTGACTGCAAGTACTACCATCATGTGCTCCTGCACAAGGGCAAGGCCGCAGAGAAGCCAGTCGACACTTGTGGGCACACTGGTATTCCTGGTACAACCCGAGTGTTGCTGAGAGTGTTGCCAGTGACGGTTAGTGGCCCAAAGGGCTGTGTGGAGACACTTGCTCTGCTGGACGAAGCCTCAACTGTCACGCTAATGGACAAGGCCTTAGCGGATGACATAGGTGCTGTTGGACAGTCGGATCCCCTGCATATGGCATGGACGAATTCGACGACGCACACGGACAACTCGTCATGCAGAGTCTCTGTATCGGTCAATGGCAGCGATGGCACCCAGCATCAAATGGATGATGTGAGAACAGCCAAGGACCTCAAGTTGCATTCGCAGTCAATAGATGGCAGAGGGCTGGCGAGTCGATGGCCTCATTTAGATGACTCCAGAGTGGCGTCGTACCCAGCAGTACAACCAAGGATGCTCATTGGGCAAGACAACGGACACCTCACAGTGGCACGTGAAGTCGTCGAAGGCCCGCCAAATGCACCTATGCTGACGAGAACACTTCTTGGTTGGGTCGTGCACGGTCGCATTGGAGCCCGGACTCACCAAGATCAACTCGAACCGGAGGCGATCTACCACATCTCGCAGCCAACGTCGGATGAGTGCATCGACACGACCGAAGTGAAGAAGGAGTTCGTTGCGGCGACAACATCTCCGCCAAGGCCCCAGCAAATTGCCGAAGCGCTGCCTGACGTCAACCGATTCTCGTCATGGAAACGTCTCATCTGCACAACCGCGTATGTTGCCAGGTTCATCGCAAACACACGGGCCAGAGTTCGCGGCCAAACTGTCGGATCAACTGCAGCCATCTCAGCCAAGGAAATGGATGCGGCCGAGCAGCTCTGGATGAAATCTGTGCAGGCAGAGTGTTTTGCCGAAGAAGTGGCTTTGTTGAGCGATGGCCAGCCTGTCAGCACCAGCAGTCGTCTACGACAGCTAGCGCCAGCCATTGATGAGGACGGGATCCTGCGGGTTCAGGGTCGCCTCACACATGCGACGGAAATGACGTACAGTGCGAAACATCCGGCTATCCTGTGTCCGAAGCATAGGTACACACAGCTCCTAGTCCATGAATACCATCTGCGTTCTGGCCATCATGGACACGAGAGGACATTGAATGAGCTTCGCCAGCAGTACTGGGTGACGACAGGTCGAGCAGCTGTGAAGCGAGCATGGTCTGAGTGTCAATGCTGCAAGAACCAACGAGCCAATCCCAAGCCACCTGTAATGGGAAATCTACCTGTCCAGCGCTTGACCCCGTTTCTGCGACCATTCACGTTCACCGGGCTGGACTATTTCGGGCCGTTGCACATCAAGATCGGGAGGCGCCGCGAACTACGCTACGGTGCGTTGTTCACATGTCTGAGTACTCGCGCTGTACATTTGGAAGTGGCTCACTCTCTGAACACTGATAGTGCCATCATGGCAATCAGGCGAATGTGCGCCCGGCGAGGTTGCCCCCAAGAAATCCACTCGGATAATGGAACCAATTTCCGAGGAGCTGACAGGGAGCTGAAGGCGGCATTGGAAGATTTCCGCCAAGACCGACTAGCTGCTGAGTGTTCCAGTAAGGGCATCTCATGGCACTTCAACCCGCCACTTGCTCCCCACATGGGTGGAAGCTGGGAGCGCCTCGTCAGAGCAGTGAAGATCGCTATGAAATCCGTCATGAAGGAGCGTGTCGTGACAGAAGAAGTACTAGCCACAGTCTTCGCTGAAGCCGAGCAACTCGTGAATAGTCGGCCGCTGACTCACGTCTCAGTAGATCCTGATGATGAAGAGTCCCTCACACCCAACCACTTCCTCATTGGGTCCAGTAGTGCAACTAGTCGGCCAGGCGTGTTTGTAGATGCTGATTTGTGCCTGAGGAAGCACTGGCGGATTGCACAGAAGATCACCGACGAATTCTGGAAGAGGTGGATCTTGGAATACCGGCCAGAACTCACCAGGCGGAGGAAGTGGCAGGACGGCACACCGTCACTGGCTGTAGGTGATGTCGTGGTGGTCGTCGACAGCAACCAGCCACGAGGGCAGTGGCCTCGGGGCCGACTAGAGGCTGTACATCCGGGCAGTGATGGCATTGTGCGGGTGGCAGATGTGCGCACCAAGTCTGGACTGTACCGGCGCCCAGTCGTTAAGCTTGCCAAGCTGGACGTGCTGCGCTAACTTTGTTTGTGACTTGTAACAGGTCATCGGTTCCCTGTTACCAGGGGGGAGAATGTTACAGACACTTGAACATGAATTCACAATTATTGTATTTGCTCGTTCGAATTTATTTGTATTTTGTTTCTCTCACCTTTCACTATTCCCGAGTTGTTCACGTACGTGCGTGCTCCACTCTGCTGCAGTTAGAGGCAGCTACTCTACATGCAGTCGAGTCGATTCTATTGTGTATCTGCATGTCTCCTTGACAATATCTGTCCAGCTCTAAATAATTAGAATTAAATTCCTTCTCTCTTCTCTCTCGCTTCTTCTCTTCGATTTATTTATTTTCGCTTCTCTCAGTTATTTTTGTTTTGTTTGTACTTTGTACGCTATCGCTCTATCTGCATGACGCGATGCAGTTTATGTATGTCGTCACTCCTTGGGGCGCCGTGCCTGCACCTTTGGGGCGCAGTGCACCGGATGCGCAGTGACCTCTACGATGTACGCCAGAGCTAGGCATTTTTTGGCTGCGTGTTTCCTTTTGCGCTGCGAGCTTTTTTGTTTTGAGGCTACATGTACCCGTGTCGCTTTTTGCTTTCAGAAGTCTTTGAGTTTCAGTTTTTATTCCACTTTGTAAAGAACAAGAACAAGCAATGGTTCGAAGGAAATCTTGTCTACCATGGCCACAGGGCCGCAACACACCATGTATCCATGTACATGAAGTCCCACCATGTCTCCACGGCCACGTCAGCAGTTTGTATAGTACCGGAAGGAGTTCCCACGATGTCTCGAAAGGCCTAGAGCGGACGTCTTTGCAGCAATTATTTTCGCCCTGCGCATTCAGTCCGCCGACGATGTCTCCAAAGGCCTAGAGGGGACGTCTTTGCAGCAATTCTTTTCGCCCTGCACATTCACTCCGCCGACACGACAGCGTTTACGGGGCCGTTCTAGGTGCAAAAGGTCCACGTCAGCAGTTCTCAACTATTTCGCGTACGGGATAGTCGTCGTTCCAGGTGCGAAAGGTATCCATCAATGGCACTTTGCAGTATGGGGTACGGAAAAGGGGCCTCCTCGTTCGACTTCGTCGACTTCTGTAGTTCTCCTTCCCGTCAGGGGTACCGAAAGGGGCCTCCTCGCAGTTGTCCTTGCCGTCAGGTCCACGTCATGCAGTTCTCAACTATTTCGCGTACGGGATAGTCGTCTTTGTCGTACGCGACATCGGCGTTTACCGAGTGGCATTGGCACAAAGCAGACCGTTGACGGGGTCACGTGTCAAAAAAGTATCAACAAAGTGTCGACTACGTGTCGACCACGCGTATAGCGGTACACTCAGCGGTACACTAATTCTCGTGCCATTCTCGTGTCACAAAACTGGAACATCGAGTACCAGTATGGAAAGGCTTCAGACAGGAAGCCTTTCCAAATTTCTTACTTTTACGACGGGGCAGTACCAGTAAAGGTTTTTCAGAACCGCTCACAGAGTGGTTTTTATATGGATAATTGTACTTACGTTGCAATTGGTGATAAGGGAGAGAGGCACTCGGAGAGTTTGTTTGTCAATCGAATGATTTCCGCTGCCTGGATGTTCATCGTCATGCGCTACGAAGACGAAGTCTCCGGCTTCACCACACACATCACCCGCCATCTTGCTTCCGGACACCATGGTAACCGCATGGTTACCGAGATCAGCTTCCCCGGCGCATTGGAGAGCGTTCCCTGGTAAGTTGTCGCGTGGCCAGTGGAAAGGCAGGAAAATTCTCACATGGTCAATGAAGGCGCGTTTTCCTGTTCCAGCATAGAGGAGGCGAGACGAGCGACGGATCACGGACACCATTCGATGCAGCATCCCAATACTTGGACACTGTTGCGGAGAGAGAATGGCATCATTTTCGTCCAAACTGTCGTCGAGCTTCACGTCGAAACGCAACCTCACAAGACCGTCCCCTGATATCGGTGTTGATGCGTGCGCGGCCATATGCCACAGCAGAGCATGGAAGGTAGCCGCCAACAAGACGAAACGAAAGAGCGGCCTGATTGTCCCGGAGCCATAGCCTCTGATGTCAGCCATTGTTTTCGTGGATGACAAGCACAGTGTTTCCTATTTGCAAATTGTCGTTTGCTTTTCCCTCTTGGTACAGTAATGAACTGAACACGCAGTGGTACACCTCCTCTTCTGCTCCCTTTTCCTTCTCTCCCTCTCTTTCTCTCTCTCTCTCTCCCTCTCTCTCTTTTGCTTGGCTCAACTTTGCGTTCGAAAGTAGCTGTCTACCGAAATGAAAAATTTTCTAGCTATTTATTCTCTTTGAGAAGGATCAACAAAAACAAACCCATCATATTGGAAGACAATGTGGCTGAATGTGGCGTATACGCAGAGCTGACAGAGCCATTCATTGCCGTTTGCCTCCTCTGGCTCGGCTTGCTTGACTCCAACATCTGGACACAATGGCCAGGAATAACAAGAAGAGAAACTGCTGGGCTGCTTGCAGCCTACTTTCTGTCTTTACTTAGTAATGGCATACATGTACATGTACATCCACTGGTGGCAAAGAAATAGCACGAAGGACACTCCGACATCGACCTTCGCCGACCCTGTGGTTTGTGGTCTCCCGAAATAGATCTCCGCCGAATCCGTGTGTAAGAAGGGCAGCAGAAAGAATAGCACTCTAGCTTTCTGCACCCCCACCCCCCCCCCCCCCCTCTTTTCTCTCTCATCTTGGCTATTTTGTCCCATGGTTCTCTTCAAACTTCAAACAACATCAATAATGTTGGGCCACGTGTGTGCGAGTTAGAGTTCCAAGTAATCCAGGCACCGTTCAAGGTCCTCTCGCGATGCGAGGTTTGTAGGATGCAAAGTTGCAAACATCAACAACGAGAGCAATGTGCACATTTTATGTTTATGCACTCTTGATGTGTGATGCGTGTACTGCCCACTACCTGTACAATGTCATCAGTGCACATCCAGCTGCAAGCCTGGAGACCGGATTTACATGTACTGAGAGTGAGACACACCAGCGCCACGTGCTTGTCTCGCAATCACAGCATAATGGCCTATTAAATGCCAAAGTAAGTTGCAATATAAAGCTAGCTGTTGTGTTGGTCCTATTTCCACGAAAGCTGGTCTTGTAATGATGCATGATAATAATGTATATGAGGGTATCGTGGGCCGGGAACATTCATTCTGAATGCGAGTGTTGCGAGTGTTGCGACAGAGGTACACGTACGCGTAGTACATGTACATGTACAGATGTAGGTCATATTCATGAAGACACAATCTTTCCGAAACACATTATAATCACCTACATGTACATGTACATACGATACGTACGAAGTCATGCCATTGTGCTATACATGTACATGTACATGTATCGGCAACCATTCTCTGCCCTTGCAGTGTGCGTGCGCGGGTGCTTGTGCGTGTGTTTGTGCTTGTGCGTGTGTTTGTGCTTGTGCGTGTGCTTATGCGAATATGCGTGTGTACAGTAATGCTTTGTTGTTGTGTTGTCCGTGCATGTGCTGTGTCTGACACCATCACGGCATCAGGTATCTCATGTCGGTGTCGTGACTCCACAATTACATGCATTTGTAGCCAGACAAACAACTCAGCAGATCAGATGCTGCACTTGCAAAGTTGCATGAACTATTCCTGCACTGTGTTAATTTGCCCGTAAAAGAGGCCTGATATACATGTACATGTATCACTAAGTTATTCCTGTGACTGTGTGTTGAATGTACATGTACATGATAATAATTATACAAGCCTGCATGTACATGTGTGTAGGCTTGTATGTAGGCTTGTGTACAGGTGCTGCTGAGTGTTGATCCTCATTAATCAGTACCGGCATTCTTATGAGATCTGTAGACGATGGCTTGATCCCTGTATTATAATCATACACTGTACACTCTAGGCTATTTGTTCCGACTGCTACCTGTAGTACATGACTATGTTCCAGATAGACTGCAGCACGCCATCATTTCAATAAGCAACTACTCATGTACCGTACACACATAACCCCCCCCCCCCCCCCCACACACACACACATACCGGTAGTAATTTCTGTGACTCCTTCCTTTCTCAGAATCGTGTGACGACTGCTTTTTGCCTTCCGTGTCCGCCACCATCACCACCACCGGACACTTTGTCTGCTTATGCCATGGCGAACGAAAACGTTCAAGAACGGCAGTCAGTGCCCAAATCCCAGCACAGACAGTCTACATGTACTTCTTCATGCTTAGCCTCAGTGGCTTTCTGGGCACCATTCCTCGCAATGTGTAGCCCCAGGCCCAGGCAGCCAAAACAAGACAGGTGCCGCACATCCCTTGCTACTCTTTACTTTAGTTTAGGTTGTCCTAGTCTTTTCCTAATATTATTGATATGCAAGCAAAGTGTGCATGCTCCACTGCGGTCACTTCATTACATGGAAAACCCTACAGGCTGCACACACCACCCTCAATGTTAGGCCTCATGATGGCTCCTGGGGAAGTCCTGGCCGAAAATTTGATTGAGAAATTACTAGTAGGTTTGCAGCGAAGATGAGGATGGTGTATGTAGGGTTTTCCATGTCACAGTCTTCAGCATAAAAATCAAATTCCCAGATCAAACAACCAGCTGCATGCACATGCCGTGTCATACATCAACTACTTGTGCATGTGCATGAACCAGTACAATGTCATAATACATGTACATGTCTACCGCGTACCGAGCCAAGAAGATCCCGAAAATCTGACCAATCACGAGCTTATCATAATCATACTACAGTACAATGTACAAAGATAGTGTCATCTACATGTACATGTACATGTAGATGACACTATCTTTGTACACTCAAACGTCTCTTATCCGGACGCCTCAGATACGGGCACGTCTCTCTACCGGGCACCTTCAGCTTGGGTTCCTATGGCAAAAAATGCTTCGAATTTAGGGGTTTTGAACTTTTTTTTGTATGCGCAAGTGCTTATTTGTCACTGCCAACCTGTACAATCCACACAGTTTAACCAATGGATTCTTTTTGTATCCTGAACATGTGCAATATGTGTAAATTAAACCTCTTCAAAAATGATATGATACATGGTAGATGAGTTATCCTGAGATACGGGCAAATCTGAGATACGGGCAGTGCCCGGTCCCAAGGTGCCCGGATATGAGACGTTCGAGTGTACTAAGTTAGTATTCTGTAATCGTACATCGTGTAGGTGTAACGTTGGCTTTCAGCGGCAATCATCTGCCCCAGATAGGCATATGCAGATAATGCCGGCAGAAAAATTGGCAGAATTCGGTACTTTTTCTGGTAAGTTTCATGCATGTTTGGTATGTGGATAAAGAAATGGAGCAGAATTCGAGGAATTGCCCGCCATAAGGTTTGTATGGTTCTGCCAATTTCACTGCTTTTCGAGCAGAATCTGCCACCTTTCGAGCATTATCCGCCAATGCCTACCCCCAGATTCAAGCCTTGACAGGTAGCCCTGGCCATTGGAGCTGCCATTTTCCTGTTGCTTCGTGATGCAGAGGAAGCAAAATTTTATGATAATGCTGTCCGGGATTCGCGTTTTGATGAAGCACTGTGGCAGTACCTCGTGTGATGAACGTTATACTAGTAGAGATAGCGACGATTTATCTTTTCCAACTTTTAAAGACTTGGGGCAGTGCTTTTAAAATCGTCTCCTTCTGCTGAACTGGGTGATGGCTGTGTGTGAGTGCGCGCGGCAAAAGCTATAGCCTACTGCAGGAGATATTATGATGACTAGGCATAAGCTCGGCGACATCGAAGCAGACGAATGAGCTTGTTAGGCCAATTCCCCTCTCTTCCATCTTTTGTCATTCTTTCTACCACTACAATCATGTACAATGTACATGTATGTGTATGTGTGTGGGTATGGGTAACGCGTTTTGTTTTTGTTGTTTTTAGCTTTTCTCCTTTGCGCTGTTCTATCACCTACATGTACATGTACATGTCATGTATCTGCTGTACTTATTTCATTTATTTATTTATATATTTATTTCTGCACCTCGTGGCATGTCAAGACAGCCAATTGAATTGAGGAGAGGGTGAGACCAACCACGGAAGAAGAGAAAAAAGAAAATGAAGAGCACGTACACAAAGTGGGAAGGGATTAGCAACTTACAAAGCAATGGGATACCCAGCGAGCTATGCAGCGGAAGTGGTGACTGTGATTTTGTTCATTTTTTCCTTCCTTTGCTCTTGCCTGTAATCTACGTGAAAAGAAGGTTTGAAAGTATCCTCGTGAATACCTTTGAAAATGTGGCTGTGGAAGAACCTGAACTGCTGAAGTGTGTGCTCCTTTCAAGTGACACGAATGAGCCTGTGGAATTTCCCTGAATCCCACAAAACCACTCCACGACTGCTGACGTGTGTTTTACAGGAGTTGAGATTGAGACTCTTCCTACCTCCTTGGACTGTTCCTTCTAGGTTTCGGCGTTGATGCAGGCATTGTCAGGATCTAGGAGCGCGTCGGTAGAGCTGTGTTACGTTATCCGTCATCAGTGGTTTAAGATTTAATAAATACATGTAGTACTGCAAATCCTCTCTGGATGTATCCCAGGCTGGAGGTGCGTACTGCTTGATTTAGCAACTGAACTCTTGCCCGTCAAATGGTATTATCTCTTTCTTTCCTTTCCCTTCGCGAACGGACTACACTATAGTACTGTATTAGTAAGTAACAGTTCAAGGTCAGTAGTAAACACGATATCCAGTGACTGAGTCGCCATATGTGAGTTTGATTGTCATGATTTATCACTTGCAAAAGACTGTCCGATTCAGCGCACGCTCATTCATGAGTCATTGTGGAGCAGGCGAACAGCTGGCGCGAGTACGAAATGAGGGAGTGTCTCGACTCGAGTCTGGACATCTGGTCAACTAACACAGCAACTTCACCTTATGGAATACCGTCACTTCCCCAAAATCACCTTCCTTTCAATACAGGTACGCACCGAGATGGTTGACCCATGACATGGCGGACAGTAATCTATCAAATACAATAATTCAAATACTTTCCTGAAAGTAGGTTCAATATCAACATAACTGTATGGGGACCAATTGCAACATCATAAAATCGTAGTATACAATCATGTACATGTACATCAGTGTATTGCAATGTACAATGGCGGCGGAATGGATAGGAGTTGATGGTGATACTGATACTGATATGATAAACAGTTACAAGCTACAAGTACAAGCCATTTGAAGCCCGAACTATGCAGTCTAGTATGCAATGCTATCACACTTCACAGTCAGTGTCTGGTCGACCCCGTCATTGCATCATGCAGCATAGCAGGGTACGGGTCGCCAGGGATTCTGGCCCATTTCTGGGATATTATTATTATTATTATTATGGAATCACGCTGTGACGCCCTGAGTACATGAAGTAAAGTAGAAAGGGACCGATACACCCACTCTACTGCCTGGGCATGGCTAGGCTGGGCGAAGATGATTGGAATTTTGTAACCAGATGTTATCTCATAAGCTTCACACTCACCACTTGTCCGCCTCTATGACATACCCATGATAAGGTAAGCACTAGTTCGTGTTTGACAAGTTTGTTTGCCTTCACCACGTTCCTACCTTCCTCATCAGGTAACGGGACACGGTCGGTTTCACTACATCCATCCCGACTACAAGGGAAAGACCGTGTACATCTACAATTATTATGACTTTGGAATGTGCGTTGGTGTCGTGTACCTGGTATGTTTGGTTTGAGGGTACATGACTTCTACGGATACTTGTACTGGTATACTGGTAGTACTCTGTAGTAGACGATACAACACAGGCTGAGGCTGGTCAGTACTGTTATTCACGGTAACTGTCTGAGCTGCATTTGTATGATTTGATGCCCTGTTCCCAGGTTTCACCCTCCGTCGTTCACACACGCTCCGCTATTATTTATAATATGAGGTCCGGAAAGCTTCTTGCAATCTTGCCTCTTGGCCTGTATTTTACTAGTGGTTGAATAATACTAGTACTCATCACTGACATGATCAGCATCACAACGCTGCAATGGCATGGATAACACAGACATGACATAAATAATTATTAAATGTTATTATGACACTGCAGTACTGCGCTGCTATGCTGCCTGCATGTGGACTAGAGACTAGTACTAGTGCATTAGCACGTTGATTGAACTAGAATGGAGATAAACAGCACATGTGTGTATGTCATGTTTATTCCAAGAGACTGACGCCGGTTAGAAGAACACTACACTCTTTCATCTCCAGTCGCACATCACACTTCTTGATGCTATCCACTCCCCCTTCGGCGTACGCAGAGGAAGTCCCATTCGACTTGCTTGATTATCGAGTCACGAATAATGGCAGCTAAGGAATACAAACCAAGATTAGTATTCCACCTGAATGTACTCTACTGTATGAAATCTTTTATTTCTCACGATGACCTGTGCACATGTGGCCAATATTGAACATGTAGCGGGTTTTTTTCAAACATGTACACGTTCAAGATAACAAGGCTAGCCGACCAGATACTAATTCTTTACACTAAATACATGGACATGATTGTGTACATGATTGTAGAGTATCTAGCCCCCGGCTAACCTTACATTTTACAATCATCATCGTCATGTACATGTACATGTAGTTGCTATCACCAGGAAGCAGTAACAACCGATGCACACCTCCTGTGACCTTTGACCAGAACGGAGTCTTTTGTGCCCTACACGCCCATTTCCTGCGATTGTGACTGATGGAATATCTGGGCTGGGACGTCGAGAGTTTTCTCCCTGCAGCTGTTCCTAATTCCGCAGGTACATGTAGGTAGATCTACTTTGTACATGTAATGATGTATGTCAAGCTTCAGTGTCAGTAAACAGACTGTCATGGACATACAGTGTACATACATGTACATGTAATTGATTGTACATGATGACGTAATGTATTCACAAAGGTAAGAGTTTGAACAAAACACAATATCATACAGGCAAGCGGAAAAGTTCTTACCTGCTGTGCAAAGGTCTTTCAAACAAATATTACGTAACTTATTGCAATAATTTGCAAGGCGATCACCGATGTCGTGCTGAGTGACAGACATCTGTCCCTCATCATGACATGTGATAATCAGTATCACTATCATGTTATTCATAAACCCGAAGCGCTCCATTACTTGTCTTGGCACACCCAGTACCAACTCCTACACTACCCTCACCAGCCCCCCATTGTTTTTGAAACCGTGCTGGTTCACCGCAAAGTATGCATGAACTCTGATGAAGTGCGCGCGCGCCGCGCGGCATGCATCATTGCATGAACGTCGGTCAGGCAGTAGCCACACGTACACGTGCATGTACCACATACACGAACATGACAGTACCACTACGTCAAAGTACGAACATGTACATGTAAGCAGCTGGTGTAATAATAAGGCCTCGCTGAAATGGACTAGTACATGCGCAGATTGTACAGTCATGTACATGTATGCGCACCAACACAGCTCCTACCAGTACATGTATCCGAAATTTCGTCCTGAATCTATTTCCGGACACAACCGTCAGCCGTGGATACAATAGCGGCGCAGTCTGTATTTCAGACTATTTCATGGAACCAATCCTACACGGCTCGGGTGGAGTTGGAGACGGTAATAGCCTAGCTGCTTCGAAGCAATATCAGCAACATCACGTCTGCTGCCCGTTCTCTACGACTCTAGCTGTACCAACAGGGGAATTGTGTTGGGAGATCAAATGGTATATGTGTGTGTGTGTGTGTGTGTGTGTATGTGTGTGTGCGCGCGCGCGCGCGTGTGTGTATGCAGTAGTGGGTGCTGATGACTCAGGTAAGGTGAAACTGTTTCCTTTCAGACAAAAGGGTATAAATACCGGAATAGTTGAAAGAAGCCGGGAAGAAAGTAAGAAGCCTTTTAGAAACAGAAAACGTTTAGAGTTCTAACGTCAAGCACTGCCTGTCCGAAGACGAGACGCTCAGACAATGAAGGGATTCATGATACTCCCTGTGATAAAGGAAGCCTTGTGGTTCGCCTGGCTTCTGGTCACCCTCTATGCCATAACGTGCCCCATTGCACACGCAACGCCATCAAGAGGAGAAGATCTAGTGAGATTGAGGTTTGACATTAGGCTTGACGACAGTTTGGACGAAGTTGACACCCTTCTACCGCCGCAGGGTTGTCCCAAAGCCGAACATGTAGGAAATTTGAAACGAATGGTGTCTTTGATCCGTCGCTCGTCTCGCCTCCTCTACGCTGGAACAGGAAAACGCGCCTTCATTGACGATGTGAGAATTTTCCTGCCTTTCCACTGGCCACGCGACAACCTACCGGAGCAGGCTCTCCAATGCGCCGGGGAATCGGATCTCGGTCACCATGCGGTTACCATAGTACCCGGACGCAAGATTGCGGATACAAGTAGTGTATGCGGTGACGGTCAGGATGTTGAGCTACAGGAGGTTGAACATGCGAGTGGAAACCATTCGTTGGAGAGGCAGATTCTTCGTGTGCCACTCTCACTGGTGACCAGCTGCAACGTGAGTTTAGATTTCCCTTTACATGCACATGACGTATATGTATGTCATTATTACTGTAGACAGTCTACCGATGATCGCTTTGCTGCTTAGAACGACGGAGGAGAAATATTAGAGTAGAAACGTCGGGGTAAAACGCCGGTTTTTTCAACGTCAAACACAACTCTGTTTACTTTGTCACTGCATGAGTTACATGTACATGTACAAAGGGGAAAAGAAGTAGAAAGGAGGAGGGGCAATTAATGATAGGGACCAGTAGACACATCGGTGAAGAAACGTTGGGGTAGTCACAGCTTATACTGATATCACGTATCAGTTGTCTTGTCCAGTGTGTGCCGATCTAGCTACGATGGTAAATACTATGTAGTAGGATAAAACCGCTTACTTGACCTCAAACCCCCAGGGCTGCAGACCATCGACCTACACGTAATGTGCATGTAAGGACTGGAGCTGCGTGCTTCCTACTGAGCGTGTTGATGACTACTCGAAGTATGCATCACGTTATTTTATCAGGTAACCTTTCTGCGTTCGACCTGAATAATGGTCAACGAACTACCAACGTTTATACAGTCATGTAGATGGTTGATTCGCGTGTCCGGCACATTCCGTGCTGAATGGTGATCTGCCGTTACGAAACAAACTTCTGGCTGAAAATGCGCATATATTTTATTTTTTATTTTGTTTAAAGTAGATTTTAAAAGCTTTTGCGACTGTCTGGACATACGCCATACATCATAATATTTATATCTTATACAAACCCTGTTTCTTCTGGTTTTGGTCGCACATGTCGGGATGTCGTCTCCATTGGTGCTGGCACCGGCATCTGAATGCAATGCAGCCACACTGCGATTCAGAGCGCACCTTCCTGGCTGGTCTAGCCAAGCTACGCTGGGGATTGCCAGTGAGCAGCTCAAGACCTCCCGTGAATGGAGGATCTGCTACAAACATCCTGAGTCCCATTGCAAATGACATCATCCAGGACAACGATGTAAGTACACAGCATGTTACTTTGTTAGTTTACCGTGATCAGTAGCATTATGGTTGATTCATATGGTGGTAAATACACACCTGGCAATATGGCGGTAAATACACACCTGGCAATATAGCGGTAAATACACACCTGCCCACACACGCTCTCTAAGCTGCAAAGTTATTCTGGAACAGAGCTCTCATTCTCACCACCTCCATCAGTCCTCGCATGGTGCTAAGTCGATGCATTAGCCATCAGTATCATAATATCATGGGGCCAGTACCAGGCAATGCATGCGTGTAAAGCCTAGTACTAGTACTAGTAGTTTGAACTGCCGCTGCATGATATCCGGGAGATGTGTTCATGGACTCGTTTCTTGGTCCTTTTTTTCTTTACAATAGTCTATAGACGTGTTTATAGGTATATTACCGGTATGTGTAAAGCATTGGATGTGATCATGTGATGTCGTTGCAGTCTCCTTGTACATGTACTTGTACTTCACCAGAATTACATTGTACAACGAAGTTTCACAGAGACAGTGCACCGGCGGATTCTGCTGGAAAAAAGGTGGCAGATTCTGCTCGAAAAGCAGTGAAATTTGGCAGAACCATACAAACCTTATGGCGGGCAATTCCTCGAATTCTGCTCCATTTTTTTATCAACATACCAAACATGCATGAAACTTACCAGAAAAAGTACCGAATTCTGCCAATTTTTCTGCCGGCAGAATCCGCCGGACCCTAGCCTTTATACAGGGTATTGACCTGCTATAGGGCTCAAATGACCGTGGGCAGAGCGCATTACATGTACAATGTACACAAGAGGTATGCAAGGGAAAGTCAGAGGTCTTTTTTGTTTCACTGCGACTACATGTATGCAGCCACTGGTCGAGAATGAAGAGACTGAGTCATCTCTGGCTAATAGCGCCAATGAAGAAGGACCAGTTTTCCCGTTCAGCAATCATCCTGACCTGGACGCTCTGATCAACACCACATCGAAGCCTCAGGGAACCTTTCGTCCACGTACCACAATCAGGGTAAGTAGCAGTGGGTGGATTCTCAAAAGTGGGCGTGCAGGAATTGGCGACCTGGCCATTATCACAGAGGATCGATAGAAGATTCTGAGTTCGAGTTCCACTATGTAGGATCCTACAGGCTGCAATTCCTCTACATCACACTCAGCAGTTTGGCTGTATGTATATATTTAGTGCCGTTTCCATGTACAGTCAAACCTCTTTAGGACGAACACCAAGGGACCGATGATATTTGTTCGTAATAACAGGAGTTCTCCCCCCCCCCCCCCATATTTTATACCCAGTGAATACACATTGATTTATCCAATAGAGCTATGAACACTAGTTCTTCTAAAGCGAAAGTTTGTCTTATCAGTGTTCTTCTTAACGAGGTTTCACTGTACTAATTCAATTTCCCTTCGTAATGGCCAAAATTATTCAACTTTGTTTCGGCGTGTTGTTTGAACTGGCATACAGGTGCTTCGGGAATGCTTTGGAGAGGCCACTACATTTCTGGTTGACACATCCCTGAATGTGACGGACGCTTTCCTTGTGGCAGCAGGCAATGTCATGAGGGAGTTTGTCACAACATCATCACCCACCACTGCCGGCAGTATTGCAGTGATGACGTATGGAGCAGCTCGCAGTTACTCTGGCCAGGCGCAAATGATCTTCAACAACGAACCCAGGACTTCGAAGGGCAAGCGGCCCCTGAGAAGGCGTATCAAAAGTATCGCACGAAGGCCATCGACCTCTGATGCTCCTGATTTGTCCAGTGCAATCAGGCTGACTGACCAACTGCAAAGCAAGTCACAAATTTGGCACGACATCATAGTGATGAATCCAAACGGTATCAGATATATCACACCATCTGGACATACATATCAAAACCTGGAATTGCCGTTCCCCTCTTCTTCTCAAGCATCTCCATGTTCCATCGAGAGCACCACCGAGTCTTCAAGGGATTGCCTGGCCTATCTTCGTGGCAATCTCTTCACTCACTACTTGTGGAAGCCGAGAAGTATCTTCGAAGGCATGGTGCACACACAACGTCAGCACTACATGATGCTTCCTGCCCAATGGCCCAGGCATACTCAAACATGCGCAGGATCTCTGAGCAACAGCACCAACGACTCAACTATCTCATGGTGCCTCATGACGAATATACATACAAATCTCCAGCGATCCAAGTGGCTGCATGGAGTCGGGAATTCTGGGCAGAATTTCACCCTAACTATACACAGGGAAACGGGATCAAGTCCAGCGGATTCTTCAAACTTCAAACGAGTATCCAGCAGTCTAGTAGCGGTGAGTGAGAAACCGAGGTCCTAAGCCTATAGTAATGTTTAACTTGCTGGGAATCAAGGGTCGTGTCGATGTTTGCTTTAGTAGTACACATTGAAATATTCCTGAGACTGGCACAAAGATATGGCCAAAGGAAGGGTTTATCATTAGGAGATAGATTGGATGCAGAGTGTACTTGCTATAGCTAGATAAATACTTCCATAGAGCGAGAAGGTAATGTTATGAAATACAATGTAGATCAAACAATATTAAATTAGAAACTCGGATGTTGAGCCATAAATAAATGTAGAAGAGAAAAGGACATATGGATACGAGTTAAGTGTAACTCTCCATCACTGTAACATGATACTATATACAGTCAGAAAGTGCAATAACTAGGTACAAAACTGACAGAGTACTGAAACATTCGACGTCCTGACACCTAGCTTCAACACATCTCCGTAGCGCTAACCGACAGCCTTCCAACTTGGAAGGTTCAAGGGTTATGGAAAGACCAAAGAGGGGAAGGCAAGCGCAACGAAAACCTCTTCCCCTCTTTGGTCTTTCCATAACCTTGAACCTTCCAAGTTGGAAGGCTGTCGGTTAGCGCTACGGAGATGTGTTGAAGCTAGGTGTCAGGACGTCGAATGTTTCAGTACTCTGTCAGTTTTGTGCCTAGTTATTGCACTTTCTGACTGTATATAGTATCATGTTACAGTGATGGAGAGTTACTCTTAACTCGTATCCATATGTCCTTTTCTCTTCTACAAATATTAAATTACTGAAGTATTTTTTTAGATGGAGATTAGGCTCCCAGTCCCAGTCCTAGCACCAAATTGTCAGCCTATGTCATGAAAAGGTGTTCTTGTGTGCATTATTATTGCACACGTTAAATCTGCCTTCAAGTATCCTTCACCTCCTACATTGTATAATGTTTGAAAATGATCATAGTACATACATTGTTTCTCACATTTTTTTTCTTTTATCCCACGATGGGGAGACGCCAATAAGGAAGATCGACAAGTATGATAGTGTTGCTACTACCGGTAGTCACATTTCAATCGTCCACCGTCTGGTGAATGAATCAACTGTAAAGTTAAATGTACCGTACTCTTTTGAGATAACCAGAGATGCTCTTTCGTTCATTCTGACACAGAATATGAAGGTGACACCATCAGGATCTACATGTACATTAGCTGAGCGCACAATCACCTTCAGCATTTCAAGCAACTTTCCCGCAGGAGACCATGCAGAACAGTCACTAGCTCTTACTGCCACAGCTCGTCCAGTTTGTGGAGCTACACTGTGTGCAAGTACACAATGAACGTGCGAGATACATTCTTGTCTCTTCCATATTGCTATGCTTGAAAAATACATGTACATCGTACATCTACATGTACATGTATGTCACGCATGTGTCAACAACCATACCAGACCAGATCAGTACAGCCTTATATTATTCGCTAAATTGATTTATCGCAGGTCCGTTTGGACAAAAAGAGTACATGTACTTGTATACACTATTTAGTCCTGCCTGTGCCATATTATGTTCAGCTGCAGATACATCATGTATATGCATACAATTTGAAAACAACTTGCATTTAGAAATAGCGACAGATGATGCAAAATCTGACTAGAATAATGTTTGTCTGCTTCTCCTGCTAATAACCTTCATGCGTACATGTACATGTATTACTGCAGTGCTTGTGCATTCCTCTGTACACGTCCACACATGTCGCCATGGGTATTTTTAAGCATGCCAGATGCCTAACATCAAATTCCATTGTATTTCTAATGCTATGGTACCCTTTGCGATGTCCGATGTGTTTGATAGGGCTAACGAACACGTAAAATAACAACATCTGTAATCTCAAAATGGATATGAGGCAACTTTTGACTACAGGACTCGCGGTGTTGGGGTGCTGCTGGGGTGGATTCGAAACAAGCAATGGAATTTTAAGTTATAGGCCATTCGTGAGTTGAAACCAAAACATATTGCATGGCACTTCAGGGTGGAATATAATGCTTTCATCTCCTCACTCCAGCAACGTACAAGTACATTGGTTGTCCTCCGACCAAGTCCATGCACAATAATTTTCTTCCTCTTCTTGCAACGTTCTCCCTTTATTGTGGGTATTAGCAAGAGTACATAACCCGGAGGTTAGACAGTTGTCTAAAGTCCCTAGGCTGCTTACAGTGCTCAATGTCCAATGGACAGAGCCAGTAAAAATTCCATAGAGCCATTACCCCACCGTGTACTTCAACGTTGATGAACTCCAAAAACATCGATCTCCACGATCCCCACTCTCAGTATGATCCTACTTTTAAATCATGAGGCTAGTCCACCTACTCTACTGTAGTCGCGACTCCCGAAGGCGAACTTCGAAGTGCTGCAGTGCGAACTTGATGGTAGTTTTCCCCAGCACATCGTGCGTAGTTCCGGAACACTAGACTTTCCAGGTATTAAACTGGAATGTTGTTACATAGTAAGGAAAAGCAACCTCGATTAGCTTCCTTACCTACATGTACATGTACATTGTACATGTACATGACGTGTACATACTAGTAATCATTATACATGTACATGTACATGTATAATGATGATTGTACATTTTATGACATTGTAGAGTTTGTTATTTTATTTTATTGTGCTTTTAATATAGGGATAACCCAGAGGTTCTTGGCCTGTGGAGGGGATCTTCTACTCGAAGAAAGTTCATGTTCATGTTCATGTCGTCGAGAAAGGGAAAAAGGTACCCAGTACATGTACACATGTACCGGTAGAGGAAACAAGGAAATAAAACAGACTCAGCAATTCCGAAAGTCAAGGGGCTTGTGTGCCATCAGTGTACATGGTGTAGAGAGCATAATTATAATCATTGATAGTGCTGGTGGAGGGAATGCTTCGGGGAGACAGGTAAGGGTTGCTTGCTCACTGCACAGCTCGGACGCGTGATGATGAGAACGATACCAAAGACTTGCGGTGGATTGCATGACGCGGTCCGTCATCTCCGCATTCCAACAACTAACTTACTATACAGTCATGTATAATATCGGTTGTCCTCTGAAAACCTGGTCACGTGGTGTCTAGCAAATAGTTAGGTGAACGCACCCATTGCGATTCACATGTTTAGAATGTATCACATGTGAGGTTGGGTCCTGTCGCGTGGCAACACCACACTTCGGCACAGGTAGTGGTGGCATTTTGCACATTCTCTGGCCGCAGGGAAATCTAGACTGACAACAGTTAGCGACAGGACTAGAGCTTGTTCACCAAGTCCTTGCAAAGGTTTGAAAACGTCGACAGCCACATTCTCCGTCACGTTGAGAGCGTGATCTAGGACAGTAGGAGGACTTGTGGTACTGAGCTCAATGCTCATTGCACAGCCGAAAAAGAATAGCAATGCTCGAACCCAACCTACTCACTCGCTTGGCTAGACGGACCGGTCGGTGGAGACTTGGGTGCCTGGACGACTGGTCCAGGATTAGGTGTGTGTTTCTTCACCCCACGGCAACCAATATGCTCCGCACGTACATGTATTGCAGGGTAGATACGGAACGTGGATGGTCGATGTCCGCCCACCATAAGTACATGTAACAGAGTTAGTTACAACGCACAGCCCCAGTGACCATTGCTCACGTATTTCATTCTGGAAGACTCCGAAGTAGACCCGGGAAGAATAAGAGTTTGTGAGAACTGTCATCACAATCATGTCAATTGTCAGCCCATGTGGGAATCGGCACAATGCGACTTGAGCTTGTCTGGCAGCGGGCAAAACGCGTGCATCACCTACTGTCCCCAGCCCCTACAATGCAGCGGTCATTGCGCACAAATGCCACCCACGGTGCTCCATAGCATTATGTGAGAGGCATGTCAGTTTGAACAAAACCGAACAATACGTAGAAGTCTACATGACTGTACAACACGAGTCGCACTCGTAGTGTTGCTCCGGCCAACTACCGGTAGTACATGTACCGGTATATAAGCCAGGGAGTAGTAAAATACAATGTATTTTACTACTCCCTGGTATAAACTGTTAAAAAAACTTTACAGTCTTGCAGCGCAGGCGTCTACACAAATGTACATTGTACTAGTAGAGTAAATGTATGTAGGAACGTTGTTATTATGTATGTAGGAACGTTGTTATTATGTATGTAGGAACGTTGTTATTATGTATGTAGGAACGTTGTTATTATGTATGTAGGAACGTTGTTATTATGTATGTAGGAACGTTGTTATTATGTATGTAGGAACGCTGTTATTATGTATGTAGGAAAGTTGTTATTATGTATGTAGGAACGTTGTTATTATGTATGTAGGAACGTTGTTATTATGTATGTAGGAACGCTGTTATTATGTATGTAGGAACGTTGTTATTATGTATGTAGGAACGTTGTTATTGTGTATGTAGGAACGCTGTTATTATGTATGTAGGAACGTTGTTATTACAGTCCTGTCGTATCTAGAAACACTGTAACGTGTTACTTCGGGGCAATTATGGCGTTATCACTGCTTCACGTTAAAAAAATGAAGCAATTATCCACGACTGTAACAAGATACTAAGCAGTCAGAAAGTGCGATAACAATTACATGTAACAGGGCACAAAACTGACATGTTACTCAGACATTCAACCGCCTTCTTATTATCTTGTTACAGTCGTGGATAATTGCTTCATAACTCGTTTCCATTATGATAAGCGATTGTCTTTTGTGTTATTGTGTTGTATGTTTCTCAAAAGGTACCAAGTAGGTGGGTAAATAGTCCGCCAGCTGCTGGTAAATGTTGAAGCACCCACATATACAATGTAGCTCTTGGATTGCGATCCAGGATGAATGAACGCACGCTTGAGCCACTGTTATACAATCATGTAGTACTGGCGCAGTCCAGTCTCGCTGAGTCCGACTGGTGTAATAAAGATGAGGCCAATACTTGGATAGACAATCAAGGGTATAGCAAGGGAACAGTCCATTGGCTGGCATTGGCTAAGCTGGAGGGCTTTTGAAGTGTTCCTGTATTCCAGTCAATTGTTGCACAATTGACATCATTTACCCACGGCAGGGTAGGTTCAGACCGAGCTAACAGACTGATAGAAGCAACGACAACACTCAACAGCGAAATGAACTAACTAATTACTTGTTGGCTCTGGAAGGCTGTGTGCGGCACTACCGAATCACAACGCACATGTGGTACAGGCTGGAGTGGAGGGCACGGCTCGGGTATTCTGAAGCTTTGAATGAGTTGCGGGAATGGCGGATATTCTCAACCCAAAGTGTCCCTTACACTACAGCTGTGAAATCGGGGCAAAATGATTGCGTATCATCACTGTACGTATGCTTGTCACGATCAAGCGTGCCAGTCACTAGGAAATCTCTGAGCTAAATAATAATTAATTTTAAAAAGGCTTCGGAGTTTTCACCAATACCCTGCACTGTCATGGCATTGTAGTAATTATTTAATTAAACTATTCACACCTTTTATAATGTAGTCAAGCTTAGAATATTATTAGATGCTTAGACACAACCCCGAGCTCGAGGCGCTTACGCTCGCATGTTTATGTAGACCTGCAGGTATTTTTTTACTTGTGCACGCACACACTACGCACACAGCTAACTGTACTCTACATGATCTGTAACATTACATTTCTCCCCGCGTGACACTATGATTGATCGCCAAACCCCAAAGCAATTTGCGAAATGCTTTCAATACAACAATAAACGATTCTAATACAATCAAAAAGCGTTGCAATGCCGAGAAGGGGTTCATTGCTTTTTCTAAGTTCGTTCTTTCATCGCCCATCAAATCCGGGGGGCATACGTTGTGTATCCGCTTGGGGGTGTACAAAGCTAGATTGATCTCCTTCCGCTTTGCCGCGAAGTGCATGCTAGCGATTTTCACATAACGTCATAAGTCACTGAACGACGGAAGACCGAGTGCATCATGCCTGCCCGTCGATTTTATGGCGCTTTCTCACACCCCGGCAAGAAATGGGTATGCCAGGCATTTGACGATGCTGTCAAGCCTTGCACGCAAACGACGTTAGCCTTCAGACTCCGTCTGCATTGCAATGCTGCTGACTTTGATCTGCTGTCCTGAATGCCAGAGAGTGTGACAGGCCCCGGAGGTCTGGAGCTGACGACACACACTGCTCGTGGGTGCTGGAAAAAGTTTGAGGCGGCGGTCCAAGACATTCGTAAATCTGTCACCAGGTCACCACTGCATTGCTGGACCGAGCAAATCTACAAAGAGTTGCAGCACGTTTAGTCAAGTCAGCATCAAAACTCTGACTGAGACTGAGCACCTGTCCTTGGCTTGGGACGTTGGGTTGAAAAGGTTCTTGCGCTACAGACTGCAGTTGTTGTTCACTGCGCATGGGAATGGAGGCAGACCTACGAACACCCCACCATGTCGCAAGAATCAGATCGCACTAGCAATCATCAACACGGTCAAAGTAGTTTGCGTGCAGCGTGTGATTCAGTCCCTGAGTGTGCTCGGTCGACGCAAGATCATCAAGAGGCCAGCGATCAACAGACAATCCGCTCAGCTGATTCAGCTGCCCATCACCACATCATTCACAAACAACGAGATTTGGGTAGGACTGGTGACTGTGTTCGATCTGCTGACTCGGCATCAGTGCCGCTGCATGAGACCACGTCACGGCAGGACTCAGCGGAAACCTACGCTAGCGCTCGGCCCATTGCAGATGCGGTTCATATTCGCGGAGCCAGCGCAGTCCGGAGTGAGAAATTTGTTGCGCCGAGTGAGCGCTTCGTGGCGACACACACCGCTCAGCAGCGGACCTCTTCATTTCCGCCTGAGCCCCTGAACCTTGCTGGAAGCTCGGACGAAATCGCCGGGTCTTTGAACAAGAGTATTATCGACGGGTTGGAAGACACACAGCAGCGGCACAGGCGATACACACCTGTCCCTATCGCAGCGTCTTCCGCAGATTACACCACCTCAGCTGGCATTTCCGATCCGGTGCCTCTCAATGGGAATTTCCGAGGCGATGCCAGTGCGGAAGGAGGGGAAATCATGGACGAACTAGTGTCGCGACTGCAACGAGACCTTGCAAGTGCCATGGATTCCAAGCATGTGTCGCAATCTAAGCTCGATGAGCTGGGACGGCTGCAAGAGAAAACTGTGGCGGAACTGGAGGCGTTGAAATCCGAGTTGTCCGGCTGTAGACGGCAGTTGTCTGAGGCACAGCGCTCCGAAGTTACATGTCAGAATGATTTATCGGTAGCTGTGCGCCAGGGTGCTAAGCTCAGTAAACAGTACGAGCAAAGTCAAGCCGATGTGGGAACGCTGAAAGCTGATGTCTACAAACTTGGCCAGCAGCTGCTGGAAAGCATGAATGCGCAAGATGACCTAATGGATCAGAGTATGTTACTGCTAAAGCAACGCGATGAAGCGTATCGTGCCAGGGACGAGGCTCGGAAAGACCTGGAAAAGGTAAAAGAGGAGCATACAACGGGCTCGGCGAGTTCGTCCTCAACACAGTTAGCTGGTGCGGATGCCGTAGAGGCTATGCGTATGCTACGGGACACGGCCATTGAACAACGCCAGGACACTGCACGGCACCTGGCCGCATCCAGGGAGGAGTGCCAGGAGCTGCGGAGTCGCCTGGCCGCCAAGGAACGACTGCTGCAAGAGCAGTGCCGCAGAATGTACGGTCGCGGGGCCAGTGACGGCAGTGGTGGAAACAGTAGCTCGGACGGCTCACATAGCGATGGCAGCTGCGGTCCGCACAGTGCGCGGGAGATGCACCAGGACCTGATGCGATTGAAAAAGGAGTTGAAAGCAATGGCTGACGAGTGTGACTTGCTCCGGCAACAGTGCCTAGTAGCCAAGAAAGAACGCGCCGATTCGTTGACGGAACAAGAAACAATCATCAGCCGCAGCTACCGCCTGCAACAGGATATGGATGGCATGAAGGAAGAGCTAGCAACATCACAACAGGCAATCACCAAGCTGAAAGCTGAACTTGCCAAAGGCGACCAGAATCTCAAGCATGCACAAAAGGAGAAGCTGGAAGCCCAGCAGAGCCGCGACTGGGCGTTCGAGGAGCGCTCTCGCATCATCAACGAGCGTGACATGGCGCGGGCAGACACGACAGAGCTGCAGCGGTCACGTGACAAGGCAGTCAGTGACCATGTGGCGACGATGCGCGACGCCGACTCTCTGCGCCACGAAGTGGACAATCTCACCAAGGAGCTGCACAACTGCCGTGCGCTGCGCGACTGTTATCAGTCGCAGCTGGACGAGAGAGCGTTGTACTGGCAGGCCGACTACGCGACCAGAGAGGTGCAGATACGCAAGGGTCTGGATGGTCAGCTGGGCTTCACGATCGGAGGCGGTCAGGACAATCCTGATATGAAGCTGGGCTCGTACATCCAGGTTGTCGATGTAGTGAAGGATGGTCCAGCCGACGGCATTCTCAACTGCTCCGATCTCCTAATCATGGTCAACAATCAAGACTTGACCCACGTCGAGCAGGCTTCAGCAGCCACCATGCTACGAGAAGCTACGTCGCCGCTGAGGATCGTACTCCGACGGCAAGTGGAGAACGCGCCGTTCGAGGTACGTCTGCAAGGCTACAAAGACTATGGCATCCAGCTGGAGAGCCACATAGTCGTCACCGGACTGACTGACAGCAATAGCATGATAGCCAAGCAGTTCAACGTTCAGCCAGGCGATCGCATTCTCAAAGTGGACAACATGCCGGTGACCAACGTAGAGATAGGCCGTGTGACGCACAGCATCAAGACGGGCAAGCGCAACAATCCTATACGCCTCACCCTGTTCAGGCCCACGCTGGTGGCCGTCCGCAGACCGTTCAGCGCCGCCCTGCGATCCAGATCCATGGGATCGGGCAGCGGCACCGGACCACCAGCCAGCGCAGTGCCGTCCAGCTTTGGCGTGCCGAGCACGTACTTTGGCGATTCGGTCAGCAACATGGTGCCCAGTGCCGGCGAGCGCCTGTCTCTGGATGACAGTGACTACGTTCCGTCGTCGGGACACGGTACAATGTCGTCGAACGAACGCTACACGCCGCACAGTCACGACCGCCACGTCGTCAGTCACCGCGGCGTCCTCTCCTCTATTCACTCGCGCACCAGCAGCTCTGGCAGCGGTGGTGATCACCAGTCGCGCATTACCACAGCCAGTGTATCATCAGCACCAACTAGTACCACCGCATCCGCCGTCAAATTCTCCAAATCCTACACCCAGGTCGCTCCGGCAATATCCCGAGGTGGCGGTGGATCACGGACACAAAGTCTGAACAGTGGAAGTGACCAGGTTCCGGCCGCAGGATTTTCTCGTTTATCCGCTATTGAATCAAGTCCGATGAGTCAGGTCTCCACCGGGGGCCAGACCAGCAGCAATACTGGCACCAGTAGCAGCAATGAGTCCGTTAAAGACAACTCTGAAGGCAATCCGCTGCTGGAGTCTGTCAAGCAAGGTGAACAGCGACTTCAGGCCATCCAGCGCAGCCGAGCGAGGAATGAAGCGAACGTGGACGAGTTCGAGTCTACGCCGAGCACTGATGATAAGACGCGCAGCATGCCGGCTAACATCACTGCACCCTACAGCACGGAGGCAGGAGCAACGGCAGCTGGAAGGCACAACTCGCCACGGAGAGGCAGTTTGCCGCCACAGAGCAAAGCGGAGGAGCAAGAACGCCGCTCCTGCAACAACTCTGTCAACTCCAGCGAGAGCTCCTCCAGCGTGGCAGCTGGTTCAGCTACGAGCTCATTTATTGAAGCTGGAGTCAGTGGCAATGACAGCGTGCGCAGCCTGGCTATTCGCTCCACTAGCACCGGAGATGGCCAACGGAACGCTGCCATACGCTTTGTTGTGCTGTCGCGTAATCCCACTAGCGGCACACTAGGCTTCTGCATTCAAGGCGGAAACTCGAGCGGCATCTTCATCTCCCAGATCACCGATGCGTCGGCGAGTCACGGAGAAACGTCCGGCGGTGGACTGCAAGTCGGTGATCGGATACTGGAAGTGAATGGAACAGTCCTGAGCAATGCCACGAGGGAAATGGCTGCATCCTGCCTTCGCCAGTCCACCACGTCTGTGCTGATCACCGTAAAGAACGATGCAGCCGGCTACAAAGCAATCAAGCAGCCGTACGATTCAGTTTGGTACCGTGCTAAATTCGCTTTCCTGGCCAGTAGCAAGTGGCAGCTGACCTTCGCCAAGGGATCCCTGCTACACGTCATCGACACCATGCCGAAAAAGCCAAACTTCTGGGAAGCAACCCTGTACGACTCCAAGGGCAGGAGCAAGGCGACCGGTATGATTCCCAACCGCATCACCGTCATGAGCAACCAAATGTCTGGCGTCACCGGCCTAGAGAAAGGAGCAGATCCGTTCTCGGATGCTGAGCCACCCCAGGAACGCCCCGCAGCAACCAGCGGTGTCGCCTCGACCGTCTTTTAAACCCGTCTCACGAGCAGCGATGCCGTATCTAACACAACTAGCATGTACCAAGTACGAATATATGGTCGAGCTCCGCAGAGATGCACAACTTTGATGAAGATATGGTCAAGCTCCGCAGAGATGCACAACTCTGATGAAGATATGGTCGAGCTCCGCAGAGATGCACAACTCTGATGAAAATATGGTCGAGCTCCGCAGAGATGCACAACTCTGATGAAGATATGGTCGAGCTCCGCAGAGATGCACAACTCTGATGAAGATATGGTCAAGCTCCGCAGAGATGCACAACTCCGATGAAGATATGGTCGAGCTCCGCAGAGATGCACAACTCTGATGAAGATATGGTCGAGCTCCGCAGAGATGCACAACTCTGATGAAGATATGGTCGAGCTCCGCAGAGATGCACAACTCTGATGAAGAGATAGCCCAACTCCACAGACCGTCCATAGCAGTAGTTGTCGCAGTGTGCGAAAGTGGGACATCCATATCATTATAACATAATTATAGGTAACTCAGGATGTTTTTAGCCAGATTTCAGTGTAAGTTTCTTTGACGTGCTGAATTTAGATTTGGGTTTAGATCTCGTACTGTAATTTTGAGATTTCGACGATATCATTTGAAGTAACTAGCAACGGCCTTGCCACGGTGTGTTAGCGTGTGCTAAAAATACTTGAGTTTAGACAGGAAGCCAATGCTTAGATAGAAGACAATTATTTATACCAACAGCTCCTTCGAGATCTCTTCCAGTTACACTGACGCACACACACAGACTCTCTCTCTCCTTTGTAGCCGTCGGTAGAAATGGCAAAGCACTTGAAACATTTTTTCTTCATTTTTAAGCCATTGGGATCAGCCAGATAGACGTCTTTTCTTACTTCAGTACACAATTCCCTACCTAGATCATAGCCAGGCATATATATTTTAAATCTCCCAGTATATTCTTGATCGTTGAGCTATTTCGTTTCATTACAAAGTCATGTGTAATTCTGTTGTTCTCAAATTTGTCCCTTGATGTTTGAAGTGTCACATTAGCAATTGGACTGTCTGCTGGTTGTATGAAGCACGGTTGCTTTTACTGATTCACTGCACTGGTCACCAGAAAGGCTACGGACATGGCGGTCTCAAATCATGAGATCAACCTGTGTGCTGGCTTGTGCTCTGCTGCAGACCTACTGTACATTTAGTAGCAAGAGTCCAATCTTGCTGGTGCTGTATTATAATTATTGTGTGTGTGTGTGGGGGGGGGGGGGCATGAGGTGGGACACTTAGTATTGAGTTATTTTGTTTTCAGGTAAAATCAGTCAGTAAGTGGGTGCAGTCGACAGTCCTCAATGGACACAGTCAATTACCTCATCACAGCATGGGTGGCATGTGCAAAGGACAAGAAACCGTCACACATCACCCTGGACCCTTGAAGAAGCAAGCAAGGACTCAGAGGCATGCACAGAAAATCATTCACAGGCATGCCAATTAGGATTGGTTGGATTCAAGTTACATGTAGTTGTCACGACAGCCAGATTCAGATGGCCATTGGGGACTGCATTGATAATAATAACGTTAATTTTGTACATTGATGAATTACATGTACACTTGTGCACGAGAGTTCTGCAATCTTCATTAATTTTAATTTTAAAAACCATGTACCACTTCAAAGTACTGGGAGTAACTGGGACTGACTTGAGTGGCTACTTACTTGCCTCCCTTTTTCCTTGTACTGTAGTAGTATCAATGTACGGTCATGTTATTGGACATGTGCATGACTTACGGAAATGACTCACTCCCCATTGTGCTCATGTAATCAGGGGACATACCGTATGGGCCCACGTGCACACCAAACTTGCTAGGGATATCTGTAATTAAACTTGGGTGGAGAGCCAAGGGCTACAAGTTCTGCCATATATCCACTACCACCAGTTACTTTACAATCAGCTCATGCGATAACATTGCACAGCTGAGACTTCCAGCTCGTGCATGGCTTGGTTGTGCTCTACTTATTATAGTGGTCCGATGTGTATAGTGGTCCGATGTGTATAGTGGTCCGATGTGGCCGTCACAGTGTTGTACTGTACATAGAGCATGCGGGTTACCTCCATCGCGGCATCGGTCAGATAGTCAGATAGTGCTTCCTCGCCGGTGCCGCAAACACCAATGTACCCAAAGCCGGCCCCGCACACAGCCACCCCCCCCCCCCCCACACACACACACACACGCAGGCAGCCACCCCCCCCCCCCCCCCCGACACACACACAGACCTAACCGTGCAACCACACACACACACAGCCCCCCCCCCACACACACACAGAGGACTGACCTAACCGTGTGCATTGTATATTTTTTATCCGTCACAGTGTTGACGAGAAAAAAAAGGCGGAAATCGACCAAACCAAACACTGTGCCAATGACCAATACACAACTCACGGTGATGGCCTATGGCTATGCGCTGGACAGCTGGACAGAAATGCAAACTTATTGATAACACCTCAAGCAGGCCGGCTAAACCAAAAATAGCATGCACAATGAAATCAACGTAGAAATTCTAGACATGCTGACAGGAAAAAAATTATATATATATATATATATTTTTTTTTAATCCTGCACAGGAGATCTACATGATGCATGGACCAAGTAGGGTAGAATAGAAACGGTCAACTTGATCTAAAAAAAAAAAAAAAGTACATGCCGGCACATTCACGGTTATCATGGCCAATACAAATCGCTATGTAGACAAAAATATATATTTCGCTAGGACTAGTTGTTAGTTTTGCTATCGTTGGTAGCTAGGTGGTTGGATAAACGTAATGCCACAGCATTGCAGCGGTAACAAGATCCCTTGTGAGCATGATGACGGGTGTGGCTCGGTTACTAGAGTCTGTGTCACTTCTAAACAGTGCTACGAAGCCGAGAAAGTTGGACATGGATCAGTGTCGTTGAAGTGCAAGACTGTGCGGAAATCATGCGGGGCTACAGCGGAGAGGCAAACTGTTGCATAAATCTAACTAGATTTTCAGCAAATATACACTAGAATCCCACGCCTTCAAGCTAAGTGGAAGTGGTACTAAGTGCACGGAAGGCGATAAGGCGCTCAATTCGATGTACATTATCACTATTCAAAATGTCTCCTTTCCTGTGAAACAGAGCATAGCGGGCAGAACTGGTACAGCTTGAGTTAGGTCGGGACAATCACACAGATGAGTTTTCCTGGTATTGCAGGATAGTGTCCGAAATACTGACATTAGTGCTGCTGTCAGTAGTATAATTTAAACGGTCTCTCTTGCTCATTGACGATCCTTTTCGGAACTGGAAGTGCTCCGCATATCCATTATTGCCATCTAAAGCCGCATTGCCGTTGGTCGGGCGCTGGTACACGTGCTTGGAAGGCGGCTTCAACGCATACGCATGCTGGTACTCGGCGGCGGGTACAGTGGGTGGCAACTGAGCCAGGTGCACTGGATCTGGTACCGGAGGTACGCCGAAGTCACCGCTGGTAGTCGTCGTGCTACTAGTCTGGTGTAAGGCCATGTGATCCGTGCGAAAAGCAAGCTGAGAGTCAGCAGCCCCAGTGGACCGCGTGTCGTTCTTCAGGCTCGGCGCGTCCGGATCAAAGATGTCTGCAACGCACAACAATCAACCGAGGAAATGGCGGCAATGGTTATAGGAACGCACTTGATTGGTCGGATCTGGAACCAAGTCCAGAGCAGCCCGAGCAAGATGCAAAACCCAACGAAAACCTCACAGGGAAGCACAGTGAGTTCTGCTTCGGTTTTAATTTGAAGCGACGAGGCATGTTCAATGTACAGTGGCGCTCAATGAAATCCAATCATGTGAATCAAGGTTGTGCCCTGTGCGCGCTTACATCCCAGTGTTGGCAGGTCTAGGGCTGCACAGCATTGACTCGCTTGGTTGGATTTCATGGAGCAGTGCTGCTATATATGCAGAGAAAACTACTCTGTTGTCATGATCAGGTTGACCTACCTGGATCTTCCTTTTTCTTGCACACGCAGCAAAGCAGGACGATGATGAGCACTAGAAGCAAGGCTCCGCCACCACCGCAAGAGGCGTAGAACCAGATCTCGCCATAGAACATAAGGCTCTTCTGATCCAGAGGTCTTTCAGCTGAATGACAAACAAAGACATCACAACAAGGCAGGTTTGTCTAAGCTCACAACTACAGTCTTACTATTCTCAGCCCCATGCCATCTCCCCACTCGGACGATTGACAAGAGGCCTTCAAGCTTGAGATGGCAGATGGTAACACGCGACACCCCTTGGGGGTTTGTCTTTGCACCGTGCATTTTCCCCTTTTGCCACACCTCCTCTTTTTCCTCTTACTTTCTTACAAGCTATTCCTTTACTTACTTGTTGAGTTTAGTGGAAATATTACTACTTTTTGCCGAGTGTTGTGGAAATGGTGACGTCTTTAATTAATATGCCAGGGTGATAACCATTATCGCTAACAACAAGGCACCCGGTAAACCAAGGGCGTCCGTAACTTGAAGGTCGGAATGAGCAATGTAGAGTGAATGCCACAACAGGACCAACAATTATGTGACAAACAGAAGCAGGGGTTGAGTGGAGTTGGAACCAACATGGCTGTCACTTGATGGTCATGATAGATGTGAAACCACTATATACACAAGCTCTACACTACGCGTGGAGAAACTGCCGGTCAGCGCATGCACAGCCAAGGGATGGCTTGAGGAATAGACTACAAGAAGTGAGCAAGAAATATACTGTAAAAGCAGAAATTTTCGGTGGTGTAATATTTTCGGTATTCGCCAAAATCGGCGGTTCGGTAGCGGGAAATTTTCGGTAAAACCCGTTCTCCAGGTAGGTGTACGTGTACTACATGTATACAGTATCGGTTGTTCCGAAAATGTCGGTGCGTTTTATTTTCGGTAAAAATTGTCGGCACCGAAGTTACCGAAAATAAAACACCACCGAAAATTTCTGCTTTTACAGTATACTGAAAACATGCAATAGATGAATACACTACATGGACCCAATAATGGATATTGGATTGGCTGAAGGCAATGACTGAAGGAGAAGGAGGAGGACTGATGGAGATCAGATGGATGGTGGCCGTGTATATGGCGCTGCTGCTGCTGATGATGATGATGATGAAAAAGAGGAGGAGGAGAAGGAGGAGACCTACGACGATGACGAGGTGAAGGTGTTGGGTGAAGAGAAGACAGGAGATGAGTGTGATGTGAGTAAGAATTGGCTGGTGTATTTTGTAACTTGCTATCTCGTCCTCATTGTTCTTAGAAGTGTGTATGGTAACACCCATTTCTCTGCTCTGCCTCATGCAGCTGAAAGTTCCTGATCTGCGTCCTCGTGGCCAAGGAATGACTTGAAGAGTAGGCTACAAAAGGCGAGCAAGACAAAAGTGCTGAATACACGTAATAGATGATTGAATGACATGGAGACAGTAGTGGATCCTGTAAATATACAACATTTCGGCACTTCACGATTTTTGACATTTTGGCGGCGATTTATTTTCGGCGTGGGGTAGAGGGCATGGTATAGTGCGACAGATGCTGTGAAAAATTTCATCGGCGTTTTAATTTAGGCGTTTTGGGTCGGTGCTGAATAAAGCCGAAATTAAATAGCTGCCGAAAATTTGTATATTTACAGTATCAAAGTGACTGAAAGCAAGCCAGACAGAGGAGAAGGAGGAGAAGGGGGCTGATGGTGATGAGATGGAAGGTGATTGTGGTGACGGTGATGGTGATGGTGATGCGAACGAATGATGGTGATCTCGAGGAGGTGGATGAGTTGGGTGACGAGAAGCAAGGACAAGCGGAGATGAGCGCGATGTGAGCAAGAAGTACGCCGGCAGCTTTCGTAATAACAGAACACAGACAACGTCACCTACAGTGCGTGGCATTTCTATCCCTGGTATTAATATCCGTGGTATCATTGTCCGTGGAATTACTGTTTATGCTACTACTGTTCATAGTACCACTGTCCGTAGTACCACTGTCCGTAGTAACGCTGATCATGGTAGTAACGATACGCGTTCCTCCTGCACAAAAACAGCGTAAGACAAGTATGTAGCTTAATATTAATATTAATACGATACACAGGAAAACAGGAACAGACTCATGATTTCGCACAGCTATCCACCAATAGTGTAGCCCTGTGCCGTTTCAGCAACGAAAAGACAACAGCTACGAAAGACAAGCGTAGGCCAAGCAACGCATATCTTACCAGTCTTGAATGTTTCCACAGCAGAGTAGCTACTGGATCCTGCCTGATTCTCTGCTCGCACTCTCCAGAAATAGACCTCACCAGGTAAAAGATTGCTGAGCTCAATCTAAATAGAAACGCAGGGATAATACTCGGATGTTGAGACAATAAGAAATGTAGAAAGGAAAGGGACATATGGATACAAGTTAAGAGTAAGTGTTGAACTTTCTGACTGCATATACCGTACTGGCAATATATGTTGCCGCAGTGAGGCCATGAAGCGTTACATTGGCACATGTTTGCCGCACGCAGGGCGTTACATGCAAAGTCGCACAGGAGCCGTTACACAGGTTTCTATATTGCCGCAGTCCTTTTTTTGCTATTGCCGCATCACTTTTTTGCTATTGCCGCATCATTTTTTTGCTTTTGCCGCATCATTTTTTCTTTTCATCCACATTGAAGGCACAGAAATTCAGTTGCTATCCAACTGTTACAAACCCGACGGCAAAGGGCGACAACGATATCAATAGAAGACTGTATATTTTAACTATCAGGTACACAATGGTACACGTGCTTTCACAGTTTTCAGCCTTTTTTTTTGCAGTGCAAACTGCAATGAAAAGATCGCCGCACCCCGCCGGACGCGCGTTACGAACTCAACGAAAATTTGTCGCACTAGCCTGGTCGCGCGTTACGCCGCACCCCCCTGCGTTACGCGTTACGCGGCAACATATATTGCCAGTACGGTAGTATCTAGTTGCAGTGATGGACAGCTACTCTTAACTTGTATCCATATGTCCCTTTCCTTTCTACATAGGCATATTAGGAATTTCACCTGCAAATATTGAGCATTCATAAGTTTTGAAGGAGTTGAAAACGGGGAAAGGCTGAAGAAGAAACTGACTGTCACCATCAGGACTTGAACCAGGGACCCTCGCTTACGGCTAGCAATGCTCCGCCACTCTAAGCTATGGAGTGGTCGTCACCCCAGCAGTGGCCGTTCAACATTTTGTCTTCAAAGCAGTCACAATTCGTGACAATATCGACTGCGGTGATGTAGCACATTGGAAACCAATCGTGAATCTTCCCAGGTGAGCCCAGCCTTTTTTTTAGTTCAGAAATGCACTGGGGGCAGCCAGAATCATTTTATCCCACTGCTTAGTAGACTCGGGACTGGTTTGCCGTGTAACACGACTGGGGACAACCACTTACAGGTGGTACAACAGTCGAGGCCATGTTTGGCTCTGACGAAGAACCGTTCAGCCAGTACTCCACGGTGAAATTGTCGATGGGCTGAGTCAGGCTATTCGTGTCTGGTACTGACCAACTCAGCACAATACTCGACTCGACCGGGCCGGTTGTGGTATTGCTGGCACTGAGTGATCCAAACACCACTGCCGGTGGAGCAACTGAAAGAAAAGAGAGGAAAAAAACACGGAGCCAAGTCATCATTTCAATTAGCACCACTGTACTGAAAAGTAGGTTAGCTGACTTATGCATTTCTGTTCAAGGAATGGTAGAACGATTACACGATGTTCACAGTGTACCTGCTCAATAAAGCATGCGCAAAAAGCTTTGGGCAAACAAAACATTTGGTGTGTACAAGTGTTGCTGATGGGCCGGTAAAGTTTATAATGTATAACACAGCTCTTGCTAGCGTCAGTCAGGCAGTCAGTCAGTCAGTCAGTCAGTCAGTCAGTCAGGCGAACTTTTCTGCACTCGTCCAAAGACCAGCATCATCGCCCGCCGTCACTAGCGTCACTAGCATCACCAGCATCACCAGCATCACCGGCAAGCAACAATGGGCCAGAGTGGCTAGGGCTACGGCTATCACGGGACAAGGATGACGTCGCTGGACAATACGCACATCGATCCTCAGCCAGAACACTCAGCAGTTGCACTCAGCGACTACGATAGTTTAAACCTTTTAAAGCATACATTCACGCCTATTGCTAACAAAGGTCTTGAGGGCAACCCACAATAGCAGAACTATCAAAAACATGTCGACAAATCTTTCGAGGCGTGTATAAATTTGTCAACGTCAAGTCGCGCCTGCAACGACGGCAGCAGAACCAAGCAGCAGGACGATCCGAACGTGCAAAATTACTGAGTATTCTTGAATTACTCCATCATTCCCTGTATAGCCCTATAGAGAAGGGAACGAAAACGTTGGGCATTTTGCTCACTATCAAAAACATCTTTAAAATTCAGCAACCATGGTTTTGGCCCGTACAATACTTACAAAGTCTCTGCAGGGACGCATTCGACGTTGCCATACCCCATCGGTTCGTAAAGGTACACCGTACATGACCATAGTCTGCTGCCGTGACTCTCAGCACCGTCAGCGTGCTGGAGACAGTATCCTCTACACTAGTGTCAGTCTGAATCTCGACGCTTGGATTAGACTGCACCAGTACGCCGTTGTGATACCACTGAAGAGTCGGTTGCGGCTCTCCCCGGCACACACATGTCCGCCGTGCTGCTCCCTCGAGCTGCACTGCAACGTCCTCCAGCGCAGTAGTGATGACTGGAGCCTCTGCCGAAATACAAAGCATGAATAGATGACATGCACTCAGGGTTGCATTAATAACATTCTAAACGTCCTCTTCTTTTATGTTTACAGTTGATGCCTTGGGTAGTGACCCACAGACACAAGGGAATTGATTGAAGTACACACACTCAGTAGAGAATAACAAGTACCAACAACAGCAGGAATACATAGCGAAATCGTCTTCACAGTGTGCATGTGACTCGGCGATGTTAACGTACCTTGAACATCGACTATTGTGGAATTGGACGCGGTGCCGGAGGGGTTACTTGCACGACATGTGTACACACCGGCGTTATCTCCGCTCACGGGGGAAATACGGAGAGTGGAGGAACCAATCTGCTGTGATAGTATTCGTCCGGAGTGTAGCCACGTCACATTGGGCCGGGGATGGCCAGATACATTGCAGAGCAGACTCAAAACACCACCAAGGGGAACGGCATGCAGGTGCGGAATAGGCAACACGAATTCCGGCTTCCCTGCGAGTGGGCAGAGTTAGGAAAGAAAGAGTTACGTTTTGTAGAAAGAATAGAGGATATGCAATGATGTCATATCCGCCTTATATGGGAGCTAGCTGAGTGGCAAAATGCTCGTATCACTCCCACCTGTGTATGGTGATGTGTATGGTGATGTGTATGGTGATGTGTATGACAATGTGTGTGATCATGTGTACTGTGATGTGTATGGCTAGGTGTATAGCCACATTGTATGAGGATGTGTATAAGTATGGCGATGTGTGTGGAGAAGTGTATGATGATGTGTACCACATACTGCATTACTAGTATCAAGAGTCCATAACCCCGGGGTTATGTCCTCTTGCTAGTATCAAGAGGACATAACCCCCCAAGAATGTGCAACTCCCACACACCCTGCTGTCCCGACAGAATTTCAAGTTGACGTCATTATTTATGACGCAATGCTCCTTGCACCCGTGATTTACAACATGTGTACGAGTGTCAACACATCACACGTTTTTCTTTGCAATATTTTGTACGGGATCAGATTGGCGTTGGTCCACCACCGGTTCCGGATTCGTCTGATAATCCGTGTGCAGTGCGCATTGCATCATAAAAATGAAGTCAACTTGAAATTCAGTCGAGACAGCACCCATAGTGGAGTTGCACACTCTTGGGGTTATGTACTTTTGCTAGTAGATAAAGAGTACCGGGGAGTGAATTGAAATTTATTCTAACAAAGACACTTCATGAATGATTTCGTTCAACGGCAAAGAAAGACAGGCTGTCTGGTGGAAATTTTCGTCCATGGATGTTGAAACGTAGTGAAAGGCCACACAAATCGACATTTAGTCCTGCATTAAATTTAGTTCAAAAGTCCTTTGGATGAAAATGACGAATCTTTCTGCGTGTACAGTACTAGGCACACAATAACCCACGCATGCCTGACCACACACCAGCCAGTGCACACCTGATGACCGAGGCAAACGGTGACTTACTTGGCACGCTGATCTCAACAGCTCTTGCATCCGAGCCAGCCACGTTGCTGGCATTGCACGCGTAAACACCCTGCTGCGGTATGCCCGCCGACATGATGCTTAAGGTCTGCGAGAACGTTGATATTTGAGTAATAAGGTATGTAGAGGATGGCGCGATGGTTGCATTGTTCATCAGGAAAGATATGGTCGGGGGCGGGTGACCTTCAGCGTTACAAGTGATGTTGACGGAGCCCCCAAGTTCTACCATCACAGTCGGATTGGCAGTGAGGCCAGTGACTCGGGCGGGAACTGCAAGCCAACACAACACACAGAATAGACTTGAAATGCCAGATGCCAGTGATCCGTTGAGTTGTAATTTATGTACTCGTTAGTTGCACTTGACTGCACATATCCGTGGACCTGCACTGTCGGCATGTCCATGTGAGAGTACCAGTGCTGCCAAAATAATTTTCGCCCAAAATCGGACACCCTGCACCATGTTCACCGCCAAGGCTGGCCACATGGTGCGAATTTTTCTCCTCAGCAATTTTTTTCCCAAGGAATTCAAAATAACGCCCAAAATACCATGAAAATTCGCTCCGTTGCCATGGTAACCGATATGGCACCCCCGAAGTTGTCATGAATTTTGTAATGCATGAGTAAGCGCTAGCCTTTTTACTGTACAGGTACTGTGATTTGTGCCTTCAGTTGCGCTGAAAAGTGAAAATACAGGACTTCTGCATAGGAAAGTACGAATCCCTGACATTTTTGGCTGCTTTTCGGACGTTCCCTTTTTCGGACCGATTTTCGGAAGAGCCTTCAAAAATCGGACATTGTAGGAAAAATCGGACGGTTTGGCAGCACTTGAGTACTGTAGGGAGGTGTATGGATTCACTTATGCACCTTTATTCCGGCATATCCACACATCATTTTACATACCCTGCCCAAAGTGAAAGATTGGGGACGGGGAGGTAAGTGAGAGACAGAATGCTACTTCAATCATTTCGGACACGTAGATCAGCACATGGGCTTGCATTGAGATGATAAAAGATCTTGTTAACTCAAAGTTGGAGCCTGGAAATTTGAGGTTCAAATTAACTGGATTTTACAACGCTGAAACCATTAGCCGCATATGTACATCAATACTTTGAAGTGCAACAAACACTTTATCAAAGACGTACTGGATGTCTCCCAAGATGACCATTTTTCACTGAAACTCCCGACCAATTGCTTCCAGGCCACATCCATGAAATACCCGGTCAAACTGGAGAAGAAACGATGGGCTTCCCATCTCGTAATGATATGCGTGCGTGTGAAGTAGTAACCAGGAGAGCACTTACGCATCACAGCAACATTGGCCGTAGTGGACGTCAACACTGAGCCAAACGTCTTGGAAGAGTACTCGGACGTCGATAGAGCTGTACAGTAATACGTTCCAGAGCTGCTGATGCCGGCGCTAGGCACAGTCAGCAAGGATCCAGTGGCTCCTGGCATCAGAGTACTGTTGTGGAACCAGGTATACACGGCCGGTGGGTATCCAGTAGTATTGCAAACCAGCGACAACGTCTGACCGACGAGTGTGTTAGAGCTAGTCGGCTGCTCCCGGAACTGAAGTGGATCTGAACAGAAACGAACACAATACTAATATTAATACGAATAGTTGCTCAGGCGCGGAGAAACCATTGTCCCCATCAACACTTTGGAATCAGCCGATGATCAGTTCTTGGCGTAACTAAGAGGAGAACCACCGACCACGAATCGCAGAGGACATGTAACTAATTTACTTTCCAAAATTAATCCTACTACACACCGTCCTGGTATTCAATAACCCAGCCGCACTCAGTACCTCACACCATGACAATCGTACCCTATCAATGTCCCATTGAGCAGCAGACTGTTTGTATAGTAAAGACTATACGCGGCATGCACTGGCATAACGCCGGTGTCTATACAGTCGTAGTTTCACTATGTGTAGCTATTTATACATGTAACAAAGGTACAGTATTCAGCTTTCTGGTGGAGAATGCAAACTGTGTGTGTGTGTGTGTGTGTGTGTGTGTGTGTGTGTGTGTGTGTGTGTGTGTGCACGTGTGTGTGCACGTGTGTGTGCAAGTGTGTGTGTGTGCACGTGTGTGTGTGTACATGACATGTGCATGTCTATGTGTTTGACCGGCTCTCACACAAGCTGTGTATATGTATCTAATATTGAGTGAGTACGAGGTCAATATAGGAAATAAAAGCCGAGTAAAAGACCGAGGCGAAGCCGAGGTCTTCTATTTCCTACACTGACCAAGTACGAAGTCAATATTAGATTTATCACGACTAACCGAAGCATGTGTTCAATCGCTAAAAAGGAGTCAAATATAAGCGGTCAATATAGCCCTAAGGAGTGAAATATGCAGGAATATTTGACTGCTTAGGTAAAGTAAAACTCTATGCGAGTCAATACTAAGGGAGTGATAAAGTTCATTTACGACAAATGCACGGCAGTGGATGACTACCTATGCCGGGTGCTTTGCACACGTACCTGTGACAGTTACTTCGATTGCTCTCATCGCTGCTTCGCCAATAGAGTTGTTTGCAATACATGTGTAGATACCTGATGCTCGCTCTGCCGAGGCCATAGAGTACTGAGCGGTGCGTTGGGTCACTTGGAGCACACTGGTGGTGGTTTCTGAATTCAGTATTGAGATGCTGAAACCACCGGGCGGACCAGTGACTTTGACGACTTCCTGGTCGTTGCGCAGCAGCGTCACCCGTGGAGCTGGTGCACCGGTCGTGAAGCACCGCACCGTCACAAACGGTGTCAATGCAGTTACTATGTCAATATACTGGGTGATCAGCGGTGCAGCTGTATGCGTGAAGGAGAAAGATCAACATTATCACGCCCATACATCATCTCTGACAAGCTTTTGTTTTCGAATTTCAAAAGCACAGTAAACTCTACACATCACATAATCTGGTAGCCTCGGAGCCGCAGAGTTAGGCCATGCAGAGAATTATGCCACAGAGAAATCATGCATGTGCAGGTGCGAATTCACTCTTCCAGTAAATTCACACTCACAATACAAATACAAATACACACAGTCACACCGCACCTGACAGTATACCTTGCTATCTTGCTGAATTTCCTAACACGTCTCAACTGTGCAATATAATTATATTATATTATTTTCGAAGTACGTCCTAGTTTCTTACTCATCTTGCATTCTCGTGTTTTCATTCCAAGTGTATAAATCCTACCGGTATTGTAGTTTCAGCATTCCCTTCAGGCACGAACTCCACTGATAATTGTGACCAGAAAACGTTCTGGAACCCTTCATTAGTTGCCATGATTGTGATGTGAGTGCGCACACGTGTGTATTTATTACTTTCTAAAGATTATGGTTTCCGCATCGCCTGTTTAAAAAATAAGCTACTCACTAAACATGTTGTTCTACTCACACACAGGGTTTGTTGTGCGGTCAATGGCGAGCGGTGCTTGGGCATCCGTGCTTGGGTCCCACGGCAGCATGCTGCGCACCATACAACGGTAGGTCTTCGGAAGAGAGGTCTGGGCCGGCGTCAGCGACAAGCTGTTGTTAGCAAGTATGAGGCTGCTCGCCACTGGCGTGGTGGACATGTCCGGGCTGACCTCGAACCAGCTATAGACCAGGGGAGTGGGGTAGCCTGTCACCTCACAGGGCAGTACGAAGTGGCGTCGGTAGGGAACGTTGACAGTGGGTGGGTACGGCACAATCGGTGTTAACGGCGCTGCGAGCACAAACCATACGGCAGGCATCACAAGAAAACGGTTTAGAATAGCCATACAAATGACACGTTATATTCTCTCTGTTCTAAGTTGATCTGACGTGCATATACCCCAGAAATGATAATCGCATGGGGGACACTTAAAATGGTGTGCATTTAGTAGCACTCATGAAAGGCCTCGCAGAAAAGAAATTGAAGGCTCTCCAACAGCTGTATCCATGTTTGAAGAATGTTGGCAAAAACACACCTGACGAAACCATCTTTTAGAACATGGCGATATCGTTGTTGTGGATATGCTTACATATAAACAGTCGAATATCACTTATCCGGTCGCCAGTTATCCGAGCACGTCAGTTATCCGACAAGCCCGGGAGTGGTAATTTTATGACTCTCAACAGTAAAATTCAAAAAAAATTGTATATTATACGGTGTAATATGCATTTACTTGAAGTAGATGTGGTCAAGTATGCTAACATGTATGTGTACATGGAGCAATTCATGAATATGCATGAATGTTTTTGGGTATTGTGTACATAAATCAGTGAAATCCAGCCATATCTGCACATTAAAAAATTAATGATATCAGTTATCCAACATATCCAGTTATCCAACATGCCTGATTCCCGAAGTGGTCGGATAAGTGACATTCGACTGTATTGAGGTTCGAGAGTGAAAAGCAGCTAACTACACCCTGGGTCTTACAATAGGACAAGAATCTTGCAACAACTGTCGTTGAACCAGCAGCATTGGAGGCTGTGCAGTTGATTCTCCGAAAGCCGGGTAGTTCATGGTAAAAATTGAAGTCCTGCAATGCAAACAGGAGAAAGAATACAAAAATGTAAAAGACGGCAAAGAGACAGCAGAGTGACAAAAAGAAAGAAAAACGGTACCGCCATGTCCACACGCACACACATGCACGCACACGCACACACACACGCACACACACACACACACACACACACACACACACTTGTACTTGCTCCCTGACAAAACTGGTCACGTGGGTCTCCCCGGGAGAGGGGAGAGAGACTCAAAAGGAATCTTGGAAAGATGACTCAATTGGCCATTGAACCGTCCAACGGCCGACACCCCTGAAATCCCCAAACTAGGGTGGACTTGAAATGATCCCACTTATGGGCTCACCACACCTCAGTAAGTGGGTGAGGACAAGGTGCAGAAAAAGGATTGACGGCATCAGGGTATCCGTCCGGGGATCCAACTGCAGTTACCCCTGCCCCCAGTGAAGGTAATACAGTCGTCCCTCTCTAATCCGGCACCTTTTGCTACGGCGTTTTCTGCTGGATTAACGAGGGTGCTGGATTAAGAAATCCTGCCCTCTGACCCGGCCCTACCCAATTGCATGCATGTATCATATGTCAAAACGCAGGGTTTTTCCGTGTCGACCCAAGTATTTGGTGCACGGCTTTATATTCTCAACTGTTCTCCAGGAATATACACAGTGATAAAGTGATAAAGTAAAACAGAGAACATGTTCACATGTACTCTTGCACACACACACACCTGAAAATTGGCAGGACACTACTCCTTGCTAAAATAAGAAAGTATGGTTGACTGCTTAGCCGTTGTCTCCTGGACAACATTGACCCTCTTGAGAAGGCCACGCAAGCAGTCGACATCATGCAGGTCGAACGTTGTAGTTAGTTGTAGAACGTCAGTAGAGTTGGTCAGTGTCGTGCAATGTTATCGCATGAGCTGATTGTTTAGTAACTGGTGGTGTTAATGGACACAAGAGTACATGAAAACCGGTTTTCATGTACTCTTGGTGGACAGTGTAGCGTAACTTACTTGTAGTTCCTTGGTCGTTCTCTTTGTATAAATTGAGTTAGGGTTCGGAAAAGTCCTAACAACCAACCGAACTGAACTCTCCCGCGCGAGGTCGAGTACAGTTGTCAACTGAACTGAACTCTGAAGAGTAGCGTGGCCTGGCAAGGAGTGCACCTGTACGGTACGCGATTTACGACTGCCGGATTATGAAATCAAACTACGTGCAGTTTGAGTGATTCGTTTCAAAAAGTCACTGCCGGAGGCGGAATTCAAATGCCGGATTAAGATGTAGGAATTGAACGAAAAAATCGGTTTCGTCAGAAAGTGCGCCGGTTGGCAAGGGTTCCGGATAAACAAGTGCCGGATTAGAGAGGGACAACTGTACTTGCTACTAGTGTGGGTGGCTAAATCAGAGTGTATCTGATATAAGCTTCACTAGCACCATTGATTACACAAGAGTTAATCTAGCCAGAAGCAGTCCATGGTTAACAGGTATGTATACTTCATGGGTGTAGGAACCGGTCCGGCAGGCCCGGCGGTCGCCGGACCAATAATTTTCGAATTTATTTATTTATTTATTTTTTACATTTCAACATTGTTGATGGCTTGTCGACTCTTGTACAGGTACCATGTTTTACATCGGCAATGCGGTGTATCATCAGCATGCATATTCTTATTTCTCATATTATTCTGTAGCATTAACCCATTGAGGGCTACAGGGCCTTTCATCTGAGGCTCTGAAGAAAATGCTAAAAATAGGGCCAATGTAAAGCTCCACAACTTCATAGTCTAAGCAACTAGGTTGTTGAACTCTGGTGAAATGTTGACCAAGGCTATAATCATCATGCTGACGAACTCGATATAGTTCCCAGAAAGGGGAACAAAGTGCTATATGACAAGTAAGTTCATCCAAATTGCGTAAAATACGAAAAAGTCGCCAATTTGAGTTGAATCACCAGACGAAAAAGAAGAAAAAAGTATTCAAGCGGGATTCATACCCGCAGCCCCTCGTACTGAATGCAGGAAATGTACCGCTCGACTCTGGGGTCTCCTTCAACCCTACGCTGGAACACGAAGCTTAGTACGGTAGGATAGCCTGTCAGCCCGAGTATATTCGGGCTCAGCGTCCTGACGTCTTTCTGAATCCCGAATATATTCGGGCTCAGCCGTCAATGGGTTAAAATATGGCCTTTTAGGCCCAAATTTTTAAAAAAATCCCGCGGGAGGACCCCCGGACCCCCTCTCACAATTTCGCCGCACCAATATTAAACTGCTTCCTACGCCCCTGTACTTCAAATAGAAAGTATATGAACCCTGAAACCAACAAAGGTGGTAGGTACAACAATACACCTTCAAGCAGCCGAGCCTGTTGGCAACAGACCCAACACAATCAGGTATAAGTGTACCCACCAACCGAACTAGCTGGCACATACACACACACACACACAAACACACACGCACAAACACACACACGCACAAACACACACGCACAAACACACACGCACAAACACACACACACACACACACACACACACACACACAAAGCAATGTAATCAGTTTCGAATCCGGAACATTTTCTCCGTTTTCTTTTCTATGCCCGGTCACAGGCTGGAGCAAGGAGGGGGGGGGGGGGAGGGGGGGAAGCATGTGTTTCACTATTCTAATTCTCCGACGAGTTGCTACAATTGCTCCTGAAAGACTTGCAGCACACATGCAGCAGAGCAATAAAACATGCATTCGTTTGGCCCATAGAGTTGCTATCGCATTGCAACACTGTTATACCGGATATAGTGGAAACAAGCTCTTAACCGTGCCAGTTTCATTTCCGACATTATCGGCGAAAGAAAAGCAGCGGGTACAAAAACAGTTTACATGGCAAGGAACCAACAGCTGTAGAAACGGTGACAGGAAACGTTGCAGCTGACGGCCGACACACATTCATCGGAACGTTAGTAGTGCATGGTATGCAGTTGGCAAACAAGGACAATGCCCGCAGACAGGAAAGCCGGGAAAGCCCGCCGACAAATTCTGCCATGCACATAACCAGTCGGGGAGATGTCCTATCTAGGACATCGCACTCTGAATGAGTCTGATTGGTTACCTGTCCCAGAGTTGTCATGGAAGCGTCGGTCGCGCACACGCGATGAAAAGAAGTGCTGCGTGAGCATTTCTGAATGTATGTGGAGGATGCATGATCGTAATGGCGATGGATTTCTTTCCGAATTGGTCAAGTTTGAGGGAATAGGCGGAGAATATCAGACATCGGCGGGGATTGAGGTAGTGTATATTCGATTCCCCATCGAATAACCGACCGAATGGCCGTTTTCGTTTGGGGATTTCATGTGGGGTTTCTCGTAGCCACGCGGCGCTTCTTCGGAAACGATTGCTTCTAATTATTTGAATGTTTTGCCTTTGGAATGTTTCTTCACGCCCCGTGCGTTCGTTTCGCCCCAAACCTGGCCATGCAGAGGAGGACGACGAGGCAGCAGGCGCTAGGCCCGTAAATCACTGCCTGGAAGATATTATTTGGCCAAAGCTTGCTATTGGCGTTTTTGATTTCTTGGATACGACAGCTCTTGGCTAAAACTGGACCTTGGACGGTCTTTCTTGGATATCAACCCAGGACGTGGTGGTCATGGACGTATCGCCATCGCTTTCAGCCAGATCCTTCTGCTGCCTGAAACCAGTGGCGAAAGTAAAAACTTTATCGCAGCAGCAGCTACTGCTCTGCTGAAAGTGCGAACACAAATTAATTGCTTCGCCAACCCTCTTGTGCACTTGCAATTTTCAATGCGACCGAAACGATTCGCTTGCCAGTTCCTTTGTCCAGGCGTACTCCACAACGAGGAAAATAAAATTCGTGAAGGCAAGAGGCAAGATACGAATCTCGACTCGCTTGAGGCAAGCCGCCAGGAGAACGACAACTAATTATTACTTTTGAGACGAAAGGCCTTCGTTGCGTTTGTTTTGAGTGAGACATGTTCATCTTCCTCGGCCGCGACACGAAGTTTTGAGTCACGTGTCACGATTACTATGGGAACAGCATAGTATGTATGCTGGGGCATGCTGGGTTCCGTGATGTCCTATCTAGGACATCTCCAGGACTGATAACATGTTATGTTCTTTCTGCAGGACCAGTATCTGCATACTAGGACCGGTAAGCTATCAAGTCGGGCATAAATTAATTATAGGCCAAGGCAGCAGCATTTTGACGTGGATGGGAGGTGGCTGGAATGCTCACATACACGGCGGTGAATCAGAAACACAAGTTCCTTATCCCCGTCAATGAAGATGGGATTGTAACTTACTGGACGATCTACCGTGACGAAAGGTATTCGCCATTGCTGAACCGGTGGTGGATAGCCTTCGGAAACGCAGGTCAAACGTCCTGCGGATGTAGTGTTGAGTATCAGATCATTGGGGAATACTCTGACAAACGGTTTCACTACAGCATCAGAAGGTAAGGAAAGATGAACAGAAAAGATGACAAATGATGACAAGCGTCTTTAGAGAGAGAGAGAGAGAGAGCGAGACGCATACAGACATGGCCGTTCACTCTCAACAGTATGATCCTGACTTAAACCCACCCAAACAGTAGGATTGTAATGCAATGCATGTGTGTGTGTATGTGTATGTGTGCGTGTGTGCGTGCGTGTGTGTGGTGTATGTGTGTGTGTGTGTGTGTGTGTGTGTGTGTGTGTGTGTGTGTGTGTGTGTGTGTGTATGTGGTGTAGACCAGGCTGAATAGTGGCGGTCAATTCCAGCACAAGGTGCCATGGGTTCTGCTGTAGCATCGCTATCATCGCCTCCGGCGATGGGCGTCCAATGGTCCAATGGTGTATGTGTGTGTGTGTGTGTGTCCCATATGGTGCAGTGGTATGAGCAGTCGATTTCCAATCGAGAGGTTGCGGGTTCAATTCCCGACAATTATGGTCGCACACATCTTTCTTCTCTTTCTCATTCTCCTAGCTCTTCTTTCATTCTCCTGGGTGGTTACCAACAGCCAGTGTATGCCGGGGTATGTGGTGTGGCGTGTGTGTGTGTGTGTGTGTGTGTGTGTGTGTGTGTGTGTGTGTGTGTGTGTGTGTGTGTGTGTGTGTGTGTGTGTGTGTGTGTGTGTGTGTGTGTGTGTGTGTGTGTGTGTGTGTGTGGTATGTGTGTGTCTCTCTCTGCTTGCGTGCGAATTCTATTATCATGCAAGGAGAGAAAGCTACGAGGATGATACATACAGATGCGCACCCCACACTGCGCACACACACACACACACACACACACACGCACACACACGCACACACACGCACATGCACACACGCACACACACGCGCACGCACGCACACACACACACACACACACACACACATGTACCATGCATGTACACATGTGTGTGCACACTCTCACACCGCATGTGACCAAGCCGCACCCTTAACCCAACACCAGCACGCAGGGATAACAACAGCGCCGCGACTACACACCTCTCAGATTGATGACGGCTGTTCTGACGTTATTCACGTGACATGCATACTGACCACCGTCCGCTCCAGTGACGTTCTCAAACGCCACTATAAACAAGGTGTCACCTCCATTGGGTATACCTAACCGGCCTGAAACGGCAGTTACTCGCGCAGTGTTATGCGTCATGTGCAGATTAGTACTCGCCACGCTGGTCTTACACGCCAGCACTGGTCGCGACAAGGCGTTCAAGTCCAAGAAGCTGCCATTAACAAGTTTCGTGTTGATGTCCACCACAGTCGTGCCATAGTAGAAATCTGGGATGGTTGTACAATGCGCACACAAACACATCAGCAGCCAACCAACCATCCTGAAGCCCACATTCATGGTAACTGGTGCCCCTGGGAGACCCTTGAAATGACGGGCTCGTGAGAGATTGCACACATTGATCTGCTTAAGATATGTGTACTTTTAAAGTACAAAATACTACACAATATCCAGACACCAGTTGGACAATACTCCTATCACTTTGAGTCAAGGTTTCACAAAATTCTTGATGCGTTCAGTTTTATGCATTTATACCGGGTGTACCGTATTTTCCGGAGTGTAAGGGGTTATCGCAAAAGTTTTTTGTCGTCCCTGAAACGAACATGATTCGTTGGGGGGGGGGGGGGGGGGGAGGAGGAGGTGGTGCGAGCCAAAATCGCAAGTCGACCGACACTGTACATATGTCATGTACATGAATGCGATTTTCGTCGTCCAGCATAGCAAGCTGTGTTCGTTTCAGAGGGAGGAGAGGTTGTCCGAGTACGAAGTCAACGATGTTTGTTTCAGGGACGACAGAAAACTCGTGCGACGACCCCTAAGCCGCACCTTAATCAAGCACTCGAAATTAACCCAAAGAAACCGGTGCGGCCTTTTTATGACGATAGTCAAATGAACCGTGAAATATCTGTATTTCGTGAAAAAAAAACCTGGGTGCTGCTTCTCAGTACTCTGTCAACACAGTACTGTTCTGAAAATGGTTTGATACTAGATCATTGAAAAAAACACAAGTGCAGTACTAGTATCAGATGGAAATCAGGTGGAATCGTATTAATTTGAATATGGCTATAAAATTAGAAAATACATGCACCGCTTTTAAATTAGAACGTTCCGTTCGAGGACAGATTTCAATCGATAGGATTCCCACAGAACAGCGTTTGATAACTCGAACCTCGATCTATCCCACGAAATACACTTTACACACTTCGAAGTCCAGTGTGAAACTGTTGTACTGGCCCGTTCAGAGTGCATGCACAGAAATCTGTGTCTATGGTGCATCGTCACCACAACTCTACGTGGCACCGAATGAATGTGAGCATTCTGACATGCATAATGTGTTATGGGTACGGTCAGGGAGTCGTCAAACATTAAAGGGGAAGCTAAGGCAAAAATTAAAATTTCACCAGTTGTAGTCTTCGGGGTGCTGAGTCGAATGGTCGTGGTCCGAGGAAGCTGAGCCGCTCCTTTCCTACTTGAATCCCAATCGAACTCGCACACTTCCACCGAAACTGGGTGACTGCGCCCTACTAGATGGGGATTTGTATGCAAAATGTCACTAACAGCGCCATTTCGTTCTTATAAAAGCACGGATGACCGCGATTGGCCCATATGTTGTAGTCTTTTGGACGCTGAGTCGACTGGTTTTGGTCCGAAAAGGCTGCGATGCAGCGTTCCTCCTTTATTCCCAATCGAACATGGTTGAACAAGCGGTCACGTGCTCCTGGGTGCCCAAATCACCTGGTCACCACGCCAGCAGGCGACAACTTTCACACCAAGGTTCAACTCGAGTGACAGGACTGCACCCAAAAAAGGTCAAACAGGCTAGTAAGTTGTACCCTGCAGGCACGGTGACCAGGTGACTGGTGTACGCAGGAGCACGTGACCGCTTCTTCAACCATGTTCGATTGGGAATAAAGGAGGAACGCTGCATCGCAGCCTTTTCGGACCAAAACCAATCGACTCAGCGTCCAAAAGACTACAACATAATTATGGGCCAATCGCGGTCATCCGTGCTTTTATAAGAACGAAATGGCGCTTTTAGTGACATTTTGCATACAAATCCCCATCTAGTAGGGCGCAGTCACCCAGTTTCGGTGGAAGTGCGCGAGTTCGATTGGGATTCAAGTAGGAAGGGAGCGTCTCAGCTTCCTGGGACCACGACCATTGGACTCAGCACCCCGAAGACTACCACTGGTGAAATTTTGATTTTTGCCTTAACTTCCCCTTTAAATTTTGACGACTCCCTGGGTATGGTGCATGTTTGGATAATTAGAACTTTTTCCTCTGCAATTCGGGGTTCGAATTATCAGGATTCCCTGTACACTGTATTACTAACATACTGTATTTCCCCACATATAAGCGCATGGGCTTATAAGTGAAAATTTGCTGCAAAAAAGATGTTTTGCTGTGTGAACATGTTCGCGTAGAAGCCCATGTGCTTATATGTGTCACAAAGGTTTGTTTGTGTTCTAAACAACTATGTTATCACAATGCTTAGCAGTACATGTATATTCAGCTCCTGGGTGTTTCACCAATAGTGTTCACATATAAGCGCATGCGCTTATAATTGGGGGGTGCGCTTATGTCCGGACATAAGCACATGCGCTTGGCACAAGCACATGCGCTTATATATGCGGAAGTACGGTACTGGTATCCCCAGAGTTATGCACTAGCCCTAACATACAGTACAGTTTTACATGACATTGTCATTGTGTTCTCAGTTGGTTGCCTTGTGCGCTCAGTTCCTATCTCAGTATCCTGCTGCTGTCATTTCAACTCAGGAAGCAGTTGTGTCAACGAGTCTGCAGTACTAGTACTACTATCTAACTACATCTAGGACGTCACAGATATGTGGTTCAGATATGGGCACATAAAGTCAACGAGTATTACCGTCAATGCACGCCGGTTTCACTGCTCTGCCACCGTACGACAAGAGCACAAATGAGTCGATAGCAAGATACAGCCTACAGAGTGTTTTCGCTGTGTGCTGACAGCTCCTGAGCATCCCGCCGCAGTTTAGAATGGGGTTCTTCACTAGAGCGATACAGTCGCGTGAAACGGTCAAATTATCCACCAACCGCGATTTGGGAGGCACGTATTTTAATACCATTTCACAAAATAGCGAGCATTAGTCAGTGCACTAGTGACATTCGTTTGTACAATCATGCAGGCAGGTCGAGCAAAAATCAAACCCAGAACGCAAATCTACTGACTATGTTCAGAAAATGTAACGATTAGCAATGTTCCCTACCTGCTTGAAGTTGTTGACACCGTACTGTGGCGAGGAGAAGGGAGAGCACTGCCATGGACAGGTGCATCAGCGACGACATCATGGTGGGCTCTTGCGCACTACGAAACGCAAAAGTCAGTTAATTTTGGACACCGACAGCTCCAGAAAGCCCAGCGGCGTCAAAGGCAGGTTTCTGGTATTCTCCACTGTCATGGAATATAGAATAGCAAGTTCGTTGCGAACCACGATGACAGAAACCACTGTCAGCACACAATATCTCAGAGCTTCTCCTGCAGACCAGGTGCGACGAGAGCGTTCGTTGCTTCTTGCAACAGCGCCTTGAGTGAATCAATGGCAGATCATTGCCGATCGCCCAGCAGCAGCACCAGCAGCAGCAGCCGCAGCAGCAGCAACACAAATCAAGATAGGGATGATGCTAGGCCAACAGATACAGCTGCAGCGCAGGAGAGTCACTTCGGCACAACGCCGCCGCACACGACATCAAGTGTTGCTATTTGTGTGTGATTCTCGGCTCAGTAGCCACTGGCCCGTTGAACTGGAAAAAGAATTTTATCGACTGGACGGAGCTCGAAGAGGCAAGACGGAAAATACAGGATAAAACGCCGCTCGCGCTACGCTCTCGATCTCACACTCACAGTGCAATGTAGACGGCCCAGTCCCAGGACGGCCAAAGCGTCGAACTCGAACTGTCGGAAGTACACTCATTCACAGAACTATTACTTCAGAAGTGTTGGCAGTGCAGTGGCATTCAGGCCTGGCTGGCTGTGAGCCTGTGATGCGGGGATGACGGCGTTTACGTTTGCACTTCTGCCTACACCATGTACACAGGCTCCAGGCTCTGGTCATTTCAAACAAAGACAAATCAATACACGTGTACTACACGCGCATGCATGGCGCACAGCTGTCCTCTAGTACCGTACTACTAGTCTGTAGCCTAAGTGTAGGTGAGATATTTTTTACAATCAATGACCATCGTTTAGCACGTACATGTAGATCTACCACGCGTACCACCGTCCGTCAAATCGGACCCTCCCCTTGTCAGTATCCGTCCATTGATGATCTGAGCCACACAAATAATGCGGTGTCAATCCGCAGACACGACGCGACGGGCGCTCCAGGGTCAGCGATATCTTTCTGAGCTTCTCTAGCTAATCAAAGTCATGTAGACTTTGAACTACAAAATTACAATAGTGTACTCTCTCAGGAGACTACTGATTAGTAGCAAGAGTGCATACACTTCTTCTTCTTTCTAACCGTTCTCAAATAGTTGTACTTCTAGCTACACTCGATATTTCCATTATAATATTATTATGAGTTTGTGTCTTTCCCTCGAACTAGTCAAGATATAATAATGCGGGAAACCAATCACCGTGAAAAAACGTTGCCTTGACTTTACTAGAAGTAATAGTTGCCCCTTTGGGCCTGCCCATCCTACCACCGTCGCCATAACTTGCATAAGCATTGCGAATATGCGAAATGAAGTACAAATCCTCACTGAGCTCAGCTCTCCATATGGCCATCATGTCTATAGTGTACGAGTAGTGACCATAATAAGCATCAAAATCAACCATGGCAACATTTTCAGGTCTCTTTATGGCACTTCGTAGTACACTCACACTAGATATCCTTAGCTAAAAAAACGCTAACGTAAACGCAAACCTTTCCGTACTTCGGATCGTTCAAGCTGACTTTCCCTAAGCACAAAGTACGTTATAGTTGAGACGAAGTAGTCGTGACAACCATGGCGATATGAATTTTCGTGGAAACAGATGCGGGAAATTCAAAATTTTGAACCAGGGATTAGTTTGCTGTCGTTCCGAAAGAATACCTTGGCGAGGTCTTTTACTCTGGAATAGCAAAAGCACGGCGAACATGAGTTTTCGCTGTTCCCAGGTCCTTGGAAACCCTTTCCTAAACGCAGCACCGAAGACTGTAAGGGTTCTCCAGCTCCAGCACGTCTGGGAGAGGCCGATGAATTTCTTCCTCAGGAGTGCCGTGGAACTGGTCCTTTGTTTCCCAGATGGGATAGAGGGAGAAAGGCACGAAGCAGAAATTGTCAACTGAAAGGCAAAACTCGCCAAAAAGCTAAATGTCACAAGAGGAAGCAATCTCGACTCTCGATCTGCACGACTAGACGTGCTTTTTATCTCCCGCCAGTTACAAAACAATGCGAGTTTTTGCATTTTTTGCAGAATTTCCATAACGAACGTCGGCCCGTTATTTTGAGCTCTGTAACGTTTTTCCGTTATCCGATAACGTCTTTTGTCACGGCTGGGAGTGAGTACCGTAAAAGTTAGCGTTATCGTACTTTTGCTAAGGATGTCTACTACCTGTATAGTGTACAGCTGCCGGTCTTTGCTAGTTGATGTTCCGGGGACCGGGTAGCAAGAATCCACGCAAACAAACAGACACATTTACATCCGGGATATCCAGTCACAATAATTACGGAGGATTTAATAGCAAGACGAAATTCGCGTTCGCGTTCGCAAACAGAGCCTCAGGTTTCACGTAAAATTCTTACGTCCGTGAAATAATTACTTTTACATCAAAAATTCAAAAAATCTGCCGCCACGTCAGCCTTGTGCCTGGCGCGGCGCCTGTCGACCTCGTCCAGGCTGAGGCTCGCCTTGCTAGGCATTTAGCGGGATTCACAGAAGCTTTTTGCGATGCGACACGCGATGCGACGCGATCTGCGATGGATGCGTGCGATGCGAACTCGCGAAATACCATTCACAGAAGAAGTCAGCGATGCGACAAAGTTTTGCTGATTTGGGTACGTCACCATGACATTCGCGCGGTTTGACACAACTTCTAAAAATTTATAGGCAACTCTTGCACCTTTGTACAACTTTGCTGTAGAAAAGGTCAAAATCGTACACCAAATCGCTTGTCGCATCGCATCGCATCGCAAAAGTTGAGCCAAGCTCAACTTCTGCGATGGCCCAGTTGCGGCAGTTGCGTGGGCCGCGACATGGCTGCGATTTGGGGTTTTCCCGGTTTCGCGCCTGTCGCATCGCGTGTCGCATCACAAAAAAGCTTCTGTGAATCCCGCTTAAGACTGCCTTCACAGCCATTTTAGCTCCCTCCTTATTGGACTGTTTTCACAGCCATTATAGCTTCCTCCGTATACTATAAGACTGTTTTCACAGCCATATCAGCTCATTTTCTCTCGGACCTTGCACTTGTGTTTATTTTGCCCGTACAAGAGGCTTTTTTTATTTTTATTTTTAGCGTTCTCGTACTGTCTTTATGTCTGAAACCCGTACAATAAGTACAAGAGGCTTGGAACTTTTGAAAAAATATCTCACCTAAAAATAATAATTTGACGTGTTTTACGTGAATAGAGAGGTTAAGTTACACGTTTTTTGCCCTTTTTCAAAACGCGGTGCAAATCTCACGTTACGTGTAATTTTTAGAGGTTAAGTTACACGTGTGACGTGACGTGAAATTTTGCCTGGCAGGATTCGGGTTAGTTCGCACAAATATCAAATCTTCCAACAAACTCGATAAATCTCGATAAAATTCCGGAAACTCACACGAATTCGGTCGGGATAACCAAGCGAAACTTCCAAAAACTCACGTCATGAACTTACGTGCGGGACAGTCAACTCACGTAAAACACGTCAAATTTTACGTGAGTTTTTTCACTTTTTGACGTAAAAGTTCACGGACGTAAAGCGGGATTCACAGAAGCTTTTTTGCGATGCGACACGCGATGCGACGCGATCTGCGATGGATGCGTGCGATGCGAACTCGCGAAATACCATTCACAGAAGAAGTCAGCGATGCGACAAAGTTTTGCTGATTTGAGTACGTCACCATGATATTCGCGCGGTTTGACACAACTTGTAAAAATTTCAAGGCAACTCTTGCACCTTTGTACAACTTTGCTGTAGAAAAGGTCAAAATCGTACACCAAATCGCTTGTCGCATCGCATCGCATCGCAAAAGTTGAGCCAAGCTCAACTTCTGCGATGGCCTGCGATGGCCCTGTTGCGGCAGTTGCGTGGGGTCCGCGATGGTTGCGATTTGGGGATTTCCCGGTTTCGCGGCTGTCGCATCGCGTGTCGCATCGCAAAAAAGCTTCTGTGAATCCCGCTTAAGGTGGCGCTACACCTTTCCGGCACCTTTCAGAGGGTCAAAAATCGAATTTTGGATTTTGACCCCATTTTGCTTCCAGACCCTCTGGGTAGGTCCCAACCGCACATCCCGAAAATTTGAAGTGAATCGCTTCAGTAGTTTTTGAGATATGGACTTTCAAAGGCCGCTATTGTCAAAAATAGTAATTGTAAATTCAAAAATTCAAATTTTAACGCATTAGAATTTACATTACACATGTTTTGCGTGTAACTTTGATTTCGCTGGCATTTTAGCGATGAAACTTCGGGGAAAGGCTGAAAATCTCCCTGGTTTTACCTTGCTGCACCCCACGCAGAGCTGACATCACCATCGGCATCACCACACACAGTGCGCATGTCGTACTTCAAATTTTTGGTAAATATTTTTATACCAGCAATCTCCGTCAGCTCCAATCTCCAATCTGTAGCTCTTTATCAGTTTAGCTGCTTTGTTGGCTTTCATCTGTTTTGTGGAACCTTCCTTGATCACTATGGGCAAGAGGCAGTACGTAGGCCGTCCTGGTCGTCCAAAGAAGCGCAAATTCCATGGAAATCAATGTGCTAAATAATTTTAAATTGTCGAGTGAAATTACGAAAATTGTCGTGGCAGAGGACTCTTCTGTGTTGCCAGAAGATAGGGATGATGCCGAAGTCCAACAGTCTAATTCTGGTGAGAGTGAGATATCTAGTGACAGTGACAGCAACAGCTCTGGAGATGAGCGCGACGGTGATGATTACCTGACGACCGGGAGCCGAATTATTTATTTAGAATGTTTACAAAATTTACTTGCTGATAGTGCCTGTTGCTCAGCGTGCCATGGCACCCTTACACTATGTGAAGTGCGTCGTGAAGGTTTGACTTCAACTCTATCGCTGGCCTGTGACAGCTGCGAGGCTGAAAGCCGTGAAGCTATGTCCAAGAAGACTGGGCACTGCTGGGATGTGAACAGAAAGCCGGCTACTGCAATGACATGGATAGGACGCGGGCATCCCTTGTGAAATTCTGCACTGTCATGAATATGCCTGCACCCATGAATGTCTCTGCATACCAGAAGCACACCAAGGTACTAGCAAAGGCCAGTAGAGTTGTTGCCACCAGCAGCATGAGCGTGCAGCTGCGAATGCCAAGGAGTTGGCGTCTTCCCCTGATATTGCCGTCACTTACGACGGAACGTGGATGCGACGCGGCTTTACCTCGCTACATGGAGCGTTTCTTGCCATCTCGTGGGATACTGGCAAAGTCATCGACTACGAAGTCCTCTCCCGGCACTGCCAGCAGTGCACAATATTCCAGAGGAAGCTGAGCAAACATGAGATCAGCAAGGAGCAGTATACTGCCAACGTACGTGGACATGGCAATGACCTGCAAGGCATGGCATGCGCGATATGGGCATCGGTCGTGCATTGTGTTTCAACAGATGACAAGCCGCAGCATCAGTTCTGCCCTCCTGGACCAGATAGTTGGTGCAAGTGGCAGAGTCATCAAGCTGGTGGCCCTGAATACCAACATAAGAAGAGCCTGCCGGATGCAGTCTTCAAAGTTATCAAGCCTGTGTACTTGCGGCTGACTGAGAGGCAACTTCTCGAGAAATGCTTGCGTGGCGCTACTCAGAATCGGAACGAGTGCATCAATGGCCTCATTTGGCAGATTTGTCCAAAGACTGTCTTTTGCTCGTCAAGGACTGTCCAGACAGCTGTTGCCATAGTCACTGCTTGCTTCAACGAGAAGAACAAGGCCTTGGAGGAGATTCTTGAAGCGATGGGCCTGACAGCTGGTCACTACACGCGGACAGCGCTTGAGAAGTTGGACCGTTAGCAAGCCAAGAATGCAGCCAGGAAATCCTCAGATGAAGTGAAGAGTGCAAGGAAGAGGCGAAGGAGAGTGAGGTAGGGTGTGGAGGAGCAGACTGTTGATGACGAAGGTCTCACTTATGAGACTGGGGCCTTCTAAAAAGTAGCTGGCGTGGTGGACACAGATTGTAAATACATGTATTATACTGCAATTTTTCCCCTTTTTTTGGCTATTCCCGCAACTCTTAACCAAGCTACTGAGATAACCGTGGCCTGCAGACCCAACAAAGTATACATTTTTGAAATCTGTGAAGCATTAGCTAGACATTGAACCGAAGTTTCAGAGGGCTGCTCTTCATATGCTCATGATAGCACAGGTCAAACCTTTTGTTATTTTTTGCGCTTATCGTTCTTTTTTTTCAATCTCCTGCACTTGCTGGCTTGTTTTGCTGGTGTCCCCTTTCTTTGGTTCAATGTCTTGCCATGTGTGTGTGAGACACTGCAGTGGCACTAATTTTATTGCATAGGACGCATGGTCTTCTATATTGTGGTTACAGGCGAACCTTTCGGCGGATTTTGCGAACAGATCCGTCACATGTATGCCAACAGTAGATAGATGGCATCTTTGGCTTTATGTTTGCTGTTTCTGAAACGGGTATATCCAAGGAGTAAATGCTGAAAATTTATAGGAATCTGTTTACCCATTGCTGAGATATGTGTGCTTGCGTGGGACGGTGCCGGAAAGGTGTAGCGCCACCTTAAGACTTTTACGTGAAACTTAACCTCTCTATTGTCCCGCACGTAACGTGGGTTTTTGGAAGTTTCGCTTGGTTATCCCGATCGAATTTGTGTGAGTTTCCGTGGTTTTATCGACGTTTTACCGAGTTTGTTGGAAGATTTGATATTAAAAGAGCACCTTTGGGAAAGGGCTATCGCATATCGGTGAAGACTGGCCGCCTATGACGACACGGATGTGGCGGTCTGTCAGGTAACTCCGGAGCCAGGCAAGGAGGGGGCCACTTATGCCGCACCGCTCAGTCTTGTGGAGGACGCCGTTGTGCGAGACCTTGTCGAAGGCCCCGGCAATATCTACTGCGAGGACCCTGACGAGGCCTCCACCGGCAGCTGCGAGGCTCCACTCATGCTGAAGAGCAATCAGCAGATCAGAGGTTCCCAGTCCAGTGCGAAAGCCAAACTGCCTGTGAGAAAGGATGTCATTCTTCTTCAGGAAGTTGGACAGGCTGCGGTTCACGATGGACTCCATACACTTAGACATTATGGGCAGTAGTGATATCGGTCGGTAGTTTCTGGGGTTCGACTTGGTTGTCGTCCTCACGACTCTCTTGTATGGTGCGGAGACGTGGACCACCAAGGCAGGCCACCTCCAGAAGCTAAACACGTTTCACGATCAGTGTGTTCCGCCCATCGTGGGTATCGACCGTCCTCAACAGGCCTGTGGGGATTGCCCTATTCAAAATTTAAATAATAATAATAATAATAATAATAATAATATGAAACTCGGATGTTGAGCCATAAATAAATGTAGAAGAGAAAAGGACATATGGATACGAGTTAAGAGTAACTCTCCATCACTGTAACATGATACTTTATACAGTCAGAAAGTGCAATAACTAGGCACAAAACTGACAGAGTACTGAAACATTCGACGTCCTGACACCTAGCTTCAACACATCTCCGTAGCGCTAACCTTTATGACCCACCCAAGTTGGGTGGTGTGCTGCTTTGCTGCTTCGAATTGTAGTTAGACCGCTTTGTCAAATATCGTACTGGTCTCGTCATCGTCCAGTAACAATCGACATTCTTTGTTCCGTTGGGACTGTAGCTTTTGCTCGTTTTCGTTGCGCTTGCCTTCCCCTCTTTGGTCTTTCCATAACCTTGAACCTTCCAAGTTGGAAGGCTGTCGGTTAGCGCTACGGAGATGTGTTGAAGCTAGGTGTCAGGACGTCGAATGTTTCAGTACTCTGTCAGTTTTGTGCCTAGTTATTGCACTTTCTGACTGTATAAAGTATCATGTTACAGTGATGGAGAGTTACTCTTAACTCGTATCCATATGTCCTTTTCTCTTCTACAATAATAATAATAATAATAATAACAGTGGGATGATCGGATCTCGACGGCCACATTAGCGGCTACATTCGGTGTTGACCCTGACATCACCAGCATCATCCGTCACCACCGGCTTCGTTGGCTGCCTGGGTCATGTCGGCAGGATGGATGACTCGCGCGCACCGAAGCAATTGCTGTTCGGCGAGCTGCACAGAAGCTACACCTACAAAGTCGCTGCTAACTTGTTGAAAACTCTAAAGTGCTCGAGAAAACACTTGCCTGTGAGAGTTGTGTGATTAGGAAATGATGGCTTGAAACACTGTCAGAAGTTGTTGTAGAAGTTTATTAGAAGTGTATTTGGTTCCTGCAATACTCTGTTCTTCACTACCTTGTTATTCGGAAGAAACTCCCGTTTGGATTTGCGAAGTAAAACAATCATCATCATAAAATCACTACGAGCTAGCTCATGGCTAGTGCCCAAAGAGATTTTGAAACCAGGAAAGTGGACATAGTAACCCGACGAGACCACACGACGCTTGCAGCTCACAGCACGAGCAGTTCACCAGCCACACTCCACGAAAGCAAGTTGTATTACTCCTGATAAGTCTTGTTTCGTTCCATAAAGATGACGGGGAACTCATCAGAGGAGGAGCAGTTCTTGAATGAAGGGGTACCCCCCCCCCCCCCCCGGTTTAGCTGAATAGCGCAATTTTATAGAGAAGATACCGGCGCAAGGTGTAAACACTCAACTAACTCACATACATGTACATGTATGTGACATATCAACACAAAAGAAAAAAGTGCAGAGTGGAGGTGTTATGAACCCTACCAGACACAACTATTACGAGTGCTAGATGAATCACAATGGCTACCGTTGGCTGAATTTCAATTATCGAGGTGTGTGAAATATTTGTCTTGTGCAGTTAGCAATCTTCAGATGTGACGTTAGACGTCCGTGATGATTTATTGGCTTTCACTTGGCGTCTACTTTTCACCTAGTTTGGCACCACCTCAGTACTCTTTGTGACGTGTAAACTAGCGCAACATACGCTACGGAGATGTGTTGAAGCTAGGTGTCAGGACGTCGAATGTCTCAGTACTCTTGTCAGTTTTGTGCCTAGTTATTGCACTTTCTGACTGTATAATATCCAGTTACAGTGATGGAGAGTTACTTGTATCCATATGTCCTCTTCCTCTCCACATTTATTTATGGCTCAACATCCGAGTTTCAAATAGTATTAAATAATAATAATAATTGTACCATGTAAACAGTACAATGTACCATGTACCATGTTACAGACTAACAGTTGTAGTGCTGGGGCCAAGTCCGAAAAAGTCGCTTTATTGAGGAGTTGCATTTGACACCTCGTCCAGGAAAGATTTGACTTCAAATTCGGAGAGGCGGACCAACTATAGGAATTTTGGAGAAAACTAGAAGTTCCCAATGTTGTCCGTTTGGAAGTTATGAGCTATTTCCAAATTGCTTAGGTTACTATGGTAACCTGTGTGCAGTTAGCCGTTTCTGAGGCAAAGCCGATACAATTTTGGAGAAAAAAGTTACCTTGTTGGAAGGCGAGCTCTTTCCAAGACTGTTATTGAAAACTAGAAGTTTATAGGACTGTCGGCTTCCTTGTCACAGGAATTTCTCGAATTTCTACGGTCGCCGCGGTAACGTGTATGCAATTAGCCACTTCTAAGCCAAAATCAGTGCATTTTCTCCCCTGTAGGCAGGTGGAAAGCAGAGAATAGTTATAATAATGTGGCTTAGAGGTCTATAGGGCTGTTGCAAGCCTGGTTTGTAGAGACTGGACCCCTCTCTCCTGATTTAGTGCCGGGATCCACACAAAGGATCAAGAGGATTTAGGCAGGACTGACATCCAAGAACGAGCAAGGAAACACAACTGATAGCAAAAACAAAAACAAGAAGACTCAAACAATTCCCTAGCATATTCCCTAGCATATATTAGAACTGGGGCTAGCCCCCATTATAGTTCAAATGGTCGCAAGACCAGGGCTATGCCAACCGTGGAGGTGGTAGTAAGGTCATAAGGAGCACTGTTTTCGAACACAGACTCAGTGCATCCTCCGTCTACACGTAGCTTGTAACATGCTGGCAACCAAACTACATTGTATGTTTTGTCATGTACATGTACATGACTACACGTATTTTTTCACATCCAAAGAATCATCTTGCCCGTAAAAGAGGCCAGTACTGTGAGGTGTACATGTACATTGTACAATGTACTGAACTGAAGTACATGTCCAGGACACTGTTGTGATATTCATTATAGTTATTGTTGTTGTTACTGGTGTGCTTTTTAAATTACATGTATACATGTACTTCATGCACATGTATAGTCGTTCAACCAAACACACCAAGTTCCCTTCTCATATCACACGGAGATGTCAGGACTTAGAAGACGAGAGAGATCGGAGTATGCAAACTGGTCCATGGCAGGGCAGAAACCTCACTATTGTCACTAAGAACTCCACAACCTGCCGATCAACAATTTTCTCCAATACGTTGACAATTGGCAAGAGATATGGCTTGTAGGAGTTGAGAGTAGTCAGTAATTATTATGGCCATACTTGTTTCCACATTTACATGATTGTATACAGGTGAAACCATCCAGGGTGTTCGATGTACATGTACATGGAATAATCTGTGGCATGTTAAGTCCCGGTTTTGCTCAGTCGGTAGAGCAAGCGGTTACAGTAATGGATAATGGTTATCATACAGAATTGCACACTTATTCCGAGAGAGAGAAAGAGTTCTCAGGTAATACACTGTAATCTAGCATGAAACTAATCCACATGTACAGGGAACTGATCTGCGGAGAACTGGTCTTAATCGGCAAGAAACTAATCCCTAGGAAACTAGAAAGACAGTAGCTTTTATAGGGTGAGTAAGTAAGCTAGCCTATGGTCAGGGGATACATAGAGCAGAGAGAAGTAAGACGAAAGGTCAAACTACAAGGTACATGATTGTGTGGGCAGAAGAATGGGAAAGGTCGGGACATGGCACCTGTGCAAGAGGAATACGTTAGAGGAAGAACTGAATAGAAGGGTGTACAATACATCGTATACATGTACATGTAGGTATGCAATAATACCAGGAGGACAACTGTTGAAAGGGGCATTAGGATGTATGTACAGCTGTTAGTGTAGATAACTAAAAGGGCGGCTGAAAGTGAAATGCATCAAATTCAAAAGGTCTCCAGTGTGCTATCTAAGGTCAACCTCGAAAGTGTGTGGGAACAATACATGAATACAGCGCATCGTATAGTATTAGTAGTGCATGTAAAAGAGAATAGAAGGTGAGGCTGGTGTAACAAGTCGAGTACATGTGCATGTCAATTATAATGTATGTATTCCTATCTAACAATCAGGTACTGTACTGTATTTGCATCACTTGTAGCCGAGTTGGATGGTGAACAACTGCTGCACACGTACATGTACATGTACATGTACATTTACATGTATCTATTCTGTGAGTGCTGGAAATGATGCCACATGTACCGGTACAGGTACTAGCAAGAGTTATAACCCCCACCCCGGTTATACACTCTTGGTACTACTACTAGGTGTAGAATTCATAGTGGCTCGGCTAGATAGCAGGAGAGGTCACTGCCCCATGCCCCATGGGGTCCGTCCGGCACTGTTTTGAAACTGTTGCTTGATCAGAGAGATGTGACCATACCTTCCTGTGTAAATGCTTGCTGTGAGTTGCTGAAGCATGACACATGAGCACGGAATATGTGGCGGAGTTTGTTGTACATCATGTATGTTGCGGTTAGGGCAGTTGTTTGTCTATTCGCCATTTCGTTGATCAAAATTGTCCTTCCAGGTCTTGGCGTAGGCCCCCGCCCCGGTCTACATGTACATGTACATGACTGTATTTCATGGGCAATGTGCTTCCTAAACATACATGTACATGTCGATTGGACAGCCTGCATGACATTGTTCCATAAAAAGAAAATGTGAATTGGGTGGAAAGTACTAGTACTAGTGGATCATGGTGACCATTCCTGTCAACATAGCACACCGCTGTCTGGGTACTACATGTACAGTACCGTATGATGTACATGTACATTGTATTATGTGAAGGAAGGGAGGAAACAAGTGCCAGGTCAATGCAATCCCGGTAGTGTTAGAGGGGAGAGGAGCCCAGTCTCTACAAACCAGGCATGAAACAGCCCAATAGACCTCTAAGCCACAATATTATAACTATTCTCTGCTTTCCACCTGCCTACAGGGGAGAAATGCACTGATTTTGGCTTAGAAGTGGCTAATTGCATACACGTTACCGCGGTAACCGTAGAAATTCGAGAAATTCCTGTGACAAGGAAGCCGACAGTCCTATAAACTTCTGGTTTTCAATAACAGTCTTGGAAAGAGCTCGCCTTCCAACAAGGTAACTTTTTTCTCAAAATTGTATCGGCTTTGGCTCAGAAACGGCTAATTGCACACAGGTTACCATAGTAACCTAAGCAATTTGGAAATAGCTCATAACTTCCAAACGGACAACATTGGGAACTTCTAGTTTTCTCCAAAATTCCTATAGTTGGTCCGCCTTTCCGAATTTGAAGTCAAATCTTTCCTGGACGAGGTGTCAAATGACACTGTCAGATTTCTGGACCTGGCTCCAGGACTATTGAGGCACTCTTGGTAACAGTGGTTATAGGGGATTCACACACACGGGTAAAACCACGGTTGGGAAAGTTGTTATGGAAACTATGGTACTGGGGGAAAGGAAGAACCTCTCGGGAAAAAATTGGCAAAGCCGTGGCCGTGGGCCTCAGAGCGTTTGTCAAGGGAAAAATCCCATGGCTATAAGACGCGCATGCGTAGATCTTGTCTTTGGCGAGAACTCTGAACGACAGGCATAGTTGTACGAGTGCATCGCAACTACTTTTACTTGCATTTTCAGACAGTGCCAGGGACTCGTAAAAGCCCGGGAGAGGACACGGCACACATTCCCAGAAAACATCTTTGCCTCGCGCTGCCGGGGGAACGCTGCCAGGGAACGGTGTTGCGAGGCCAGGAAATTATTATTTTCGAAAATTGTGATGTCTTCTTGAAATACTAATTGGGACATTCTCCGATTTCTCTTAGAGCACGGAGACGATTGCTCCGTCGAGTCTTCTGATCTCTATTTTCATCCTCAATTCTTCCAGCTGCCTCACTCATTCTCTCTCAGTTTATCGAAGTTAATTTATTCTGAGGCGATGGAAATGTACTTCAATTTTATTTGAGTTGGGGTGAACGAAATGAGATTTGTGGAAAATGACGCCACTTCCCGTGTTAGCCGCTGGTCGTATCATACAGCCCATATTCCATTGCAGGTGATGGGCGAACGTTCGTGTTGAGATCCGCTGAGCTTCCTCGTACTCGTGGAGTTGAATTTGTGGCAGAAATTGCACTGAATTGCAGTCAAATGGTTGTGAATGAAACGAGATTTGTGGAAAATGACGCCACTTCCCGTGTTAGCCGCTGGTCGTATCATACAGCCCATGTTCCATTGCAGGTGATGGGCGAACGTTCGTGTCGAGATCCGCTGAGCTTCCTCGTACTCGTGGAGTTGAATTTGTGGCAGAAATTGCACTGAATTGCAGTCAAATGGTTGTGAATGAAACGAGATTTGTGGAAAATGACGCCACTTCCCGTGTTAGCCGCTGGTCGTATCATACAGCCCATGTTCCATTGCAGGTGATGGGCGAACGTTCGTGTTGAGATCCGCTGAGCTTCCTCGTACTCGTGGAGTTGAATTTGTGGCAGAAATTGCACTGAATTGCAGTCAAATGGTTGTGAATGAAACGAGATTTGTGGAAAATGACGCCACTTCCCGTGTTAGCCGCTGGTCGTATCATACAGCCCATATTCCATTGCAGGTGATGGGCGAACGTTCGTGTTGAGATCCGCTGAGCTTCCTCGTACTCGTGGAGTTGAATTTGTGGCAGAAATTGCACTGAATTGCAGTCAAATGGTTGTGAATGAAACGAGATTTGTGGAAAATGACGCCACTTCCCGTGTTAGCCGCTGGTCGTATCATACAGCCCATGTTCCATTGCAGGTGATGGGCGAACGTTCGTGTCGAGATCCGCTGAGCTTCCTCGTACTCGTGGAGTTGAATTTGTGGCAGAAATTGCACTGAATTGCAGTCAAATGGTTGTGAATGAAACGAGATTTGTGGAAAATGACGCCACTTCCCGTGTTAGCCGCTGGTCGTATCATACAGCCCATGTTCCATTGCAGGTGATGGGCGAACGTTCGTGTTGAGATCCGCTGAGCTTCCTCGTACTCGTGGAGTTGAATTTGTGGCAGAAATTGCACTGAATTGCAGTCAAATGGTTGTGAATGAAACGAGATTTGTGGAAAATGACGCCACTTCCCGTGTTAGCCGCTGGTCGTATCATACAGCCCATATTCCATTGCAGTTGATGGGCGAAAGTTCTTGTGGAGATCCGCTGAGCTTCCTCGTACTCGTGGAGTTATGAATTTGTGTCAGAAATTGCACTGAAATTGCAGTCGAGTGGACTTCTGTGCGTGTGTTGTGAGTGAATCGCAACGGCTCCCTTCCTTCAGCATCGTCAAAACGCAACATAGAGCATTATTACGCACTCGTTCCATGATTCATGATATTGCCTGGATTCTTTTAAAAACAATCAATGTGTGTTCCCTATCTATCTACATGTACATTGTACATGGTTGCAGGTCGTTATTTATAAATCTTGATAATTTCAACACTTTTCTACTCGTATACTGAGTACGCGGCGGTGACTTTAGCCGTTTAGGAAACGGAAGGCTCAGCCTCCAGGTTGGCCAGAAAGGTTCTCAGTGAATCTAACCGAAGTCTTGGCGAGTGTACAAAAGGTAAACCTATCATTTGTACTTCATAACGGAATTGTGCACAAAAATGCGCACGCACGCGCACACACACACACAAACACTGTACAAGCACATGTGCACATACACACGCCTCCCCCCCCCCCCACACACACACACACTCAACTCCCCACCCCCTGTACCATGTGTACTGAGTCTGACAGACAGACACACAATCATGTTTATGCTTCTTATTCCTTCGCCACCAGTTTCGGATCAACAACGAGTTGTAAAATATTGGTATTTTAGGACTCCCTGCCCTGAAGACGAGCACAGCGCCGTGGATCGAGCAGATCCGGCCGCGCCGGCCTAGCGTGCTTCACTTTCTGGCCGAGGCAAACATCGTCCGCGTGCGCGCATCCCGTGTCCTCTCCCGGGCTTTTACGACTCCCTGGACAGTGCCGATCGGAAAATCGTGCATGGGGAATGCAAGATACAGTACAGCATGTACTAGAAAAATGCAGTACAGATTATTTTTTTAGTTGCCCCGCCACAAGTTCATGGCCAAACGTGCGGTCAAGGCAAAACTGACCACGGGTGTGAACGGCCCCACTCCGTTGACCGAAGGTCTGAACTTTTACCTTGTCCCGTGACCTCAGGTTTACCCGTGTGTGAATCCCCTACATGTATAACACTGCGTCAAATCCAAGCTTACCTTATCAAATGTTCAGCGCGCACCATTACTAGATGCAAGCACATTAATTTTTTATAGATTCCAGCTCAACACTTGGACTTGTTTCTTAGAACAGCAATGCTGTAGATGACCTTCTGCTACCAAGTCAAGCCATAGTTACAGTCATATACATGTACATGTATACCCTAGCACCCTGAAAAGCTACAGCTCTGCCTCCCTTTCTCGCTTGTCCTTGATTTCCAGCCAAAATTCTGAGACCAACTGCTTCGCTTCCAACACTGCACTCAACGAAAACCTTTCTTCTAAACTTTGTCAAGTTCAACCACTAGACAACAGACTCCTGGAGAGCTGAAGGAAGGAAATGAAATACTTGCACATGTTGGGGCCGCTATGTGTATGTCGTACGCGGGTGGCAATCTCACTTTGTCCTTTCGACCCCAGTTTATAGTGCAAGTGGCAAGTACAAAGTCAAGCGGGATCGCATTGGATCTCGCATGGTTTCACCGTTTTTGAACAAATTGGACTCGGTGTCCATGACCAATTGACACACAAAGTGTGAGAGAGAGGTGATAGCCAATTACATGTACATGATGTACATGAAGAGGTTGACCCAGGGAGATTTATCAATTTAGGTCCAGTATTATTACGCCGACAAATGTTCATTGCCCGTTTTAATCGTGACCCACATGCACAGGAAGCATGAAGCAGAGAGATACAAAATGCGTTCTTAGTAGTAGTACAGTCGTAGATCTTTTTCTTTTTTTCACGCATAAAGAACTTTTTTTAACTCTCCAAAAACAACAAATAACTCCAAAGCACGAAAAAGGCCAAAAAGTAAACCAAGAACATGTGCACACTGTGCAATAACATGTTATTTAGAAAGACAGGACAAGTGAATAATTTGTAGTCAGTTCATTGTTCATGATGGTCTCCGAAGGTTACGTCGGCAAGCGAACCTCCGCCACTGCCAAAGCAGCGTGGGCTCCGCAGGAGGGTGCAAATTTCAAACTAAAATTTATACGCCTACAACCGCGAATGCACATGATACAGTACCATGTGTACCGGTACTAAAGTCTTGTAGAACACGCCTAATTTCCCGCCACTGACCGTGTTTAGTGCTTGCGGCGGCAACGGCACGTCTGCCTCAGCTTTCTTCAAGCGAATTGCAGTGAGTAGGACAGGCACTCGGTGATGCCCGTCCATGCACAAGAGGCGTCCCTCAACTCAAGGCTCTGTCCTTGGGCCACTGCTCTTTTGTATATACCGGTACATCCGCGATGCACCACAATGCTTCAGGCATAATTCATCTAACAAACTCTTCGCAGGTGATAATAACCTTCCATATCCGTAGCCATTCGTGTCAAACAGTAACTACTCGACTGAGTGAGGACCGTGCTGGCAAATCGCGATGGCTATCTTGAAAGAAAAGGACTGTTATTGAATCCATCTAAGACCCAGATTTTAATACTTCGCCGCTGGTAAAGAGCTGCCACCTGGTACAGCAGTTCTCTGTCGTGACACCCCCATTGCCCCCTCTGCTTCCGCCCGCTATTTTAGGAATTAGCGCTAAAGAGATTTTTTTCCTTGGATAGAATGACCCCAACTGCCCTTCTCTACAGTAACACCAATGTATACACCCTTGAACAACGCCTCAATTTCAAGACCTATGTACATGATTGTATGTATTTGTGTATCGCTGCCTGAATGGCCTTGCTTGCTCTTATCTCTCACAAGACCGCTTTACTCTTCGTGCTCACGGTGCTCACACTGCTGCCCTTACCGTGGTCAGGTGTCTGCCGCGCTTGTTTTACCCCCTGCTAGCACACGCTATGGTTTCAGTGCAATTTCTAACGTAGGCGCTGACCGGTGGAATGCACTGCCACCTGCTTACCGCCTTTCTAATTCACCTGCTGAATTTCGTTAATCCATCAAGACTTTCTTAGGGTTCCCTGGCGATGACGCCTGTTGGGAATTCCTTTGAAAAATAAGAATAAAAATAAAATAAATTAAAATAAAATAATAATAATAATAATTGCCTTCATTGCACTTCGCTTCCACTGGATATCCGCCAGAGCTAAAGTCATCACTCCGATTCAGTTTTCTCGGATTTATTGGGTCAACTACATGTAGATGTCATGTTGTTAGTTTGATAGCATGTAACAAGGTGGAGGACACTGTGTTCGGAAACAGTGACCTTTACAATACTGCTACAACCATCCACGGACCACGGTTGGTAGATGGCTGTCAAACTAACAACATAACTTACAAGGGTCTGACTTCTGGAGTCCTGCGCACGAGCAAAGGTACATGATTGTACATGCAATTGTTAGATTGACAGCATGAAACAAGGTGGAGGACACTGTGTTCGGAAACAGTGACCTTTACTACAACCTTCCGCGGTTGGCAGAGCCCCGGTCCCTGCGGACCATTTGAACCATGGGTATCGCACCCGGTTCTGACCCTCATTATGCTAGGTGGTTAGGAGACTACTCCTGATGTCGTCTTGTTTTCTTCGCTCTTTTCTTTAACTTGTATAAAGACTTCTTTTTCTTTTTTCTTCCAACTTCTGCCCATGGCGTCCTTCTCTCAGCTCGTCAACTGTCAACAGAATGAGGGTCAGAACCGGGTGCGATACCCATGGTTCAAATGGTCCGCAGGGACCGGGGTTCTGCCAATAGGGTCCGGCGGATTCTGCCGGCAGAAAAATTGGCAGAATTCAGTACTTTTTCTGGAAAGTTTTATGCATGTTTGGTATGTGGATAAAGAAATGGAGCAGAATTCGAGGAATTGCCCGCCATAAGGTTTGTATGGTTCTGCCAATTTCACTGCTTTTCGAGCAGAATCTGCCACCTTTTCGAGCATTATCCACCGGTCCCTATCTGCCAACCGCGTAAGGTTGTAGTAAGGTCACTGTTTCCGAACACAGTGTCCTCCACCTTGTTTCATACTGTCAATCTAACAATTGCGTGAACTATAACAAGGTTTATCTAAGACTGGTTTTAAACCAGTGTTAGGTTATAATTATCATGATTGTACATGTACATGTATATGGGTTTCTTGTGCTCTGATCTTGGTACGATCTGTAGCCGGTCCCTTGAGTAGTGGTTGAAAGTCGAATCTAAACCAGTTGTGTTCTAGTGTAAAACTCTCGCCGCTCTCACGAGACATATTTTCCACACTAAGGCTGCCCGTTCTTTTCTCCCTATCATACCCTGCTCCCTCAATTATTATAAGTATGTTGCTCTTGCTCTTCCCACCGCTTTAGGAACTGTATCTGCGCCTTGATCCTTGAAGGGTGTTGGCGTTCCTACGGATGCGGAAAGCCCGGCTTCCAGCCTAGTCTCACGCGAACCGTGAAATGTTGCTCTTGCCCATAAAAGAGGCTGTACGTATAAAAAAAACTATAAAAGGAGTAGTAAATAGTGGCACTTTACGACTCCCTGTGGCCTGAACATAAATAAATTGCAAGTAGGACGAAGATGCAACTAGAACGCAGAAGTTGAGGGTCTAGACTACAGAGCAAACAGCTATTGAGTTGGGGCTGACTATCCACTAGAGCAGCTGTGTAGCCTGTACATGTACATGTAGGTGGAGCATTGTGAACACCACCGCCCAAAGGTCTTGCACACCACTCCCTCGTGGGGGGGGGGGGGGTGACATATTTTTGTCGTGCAGTAACGAGTAATGTCCATTATCAGGAGTTGCACATTTTTCTGCTGTTTTACATTATTCTCTCTCTCTCTCTCTCTCTCTCTCTCTCTCTCTCTCTCTCTCTCTCTCTCTCTCTCTCTCTCTCTCCCTCTCTCTCTCTCTCTCTCTCTCTCTCTCTCTCTCTCTCTCTCTCTCTCTCTCTCTCTCTCTCTCTCTCTCTCTCTCTCTCTCTCTCTCTCTCTCTCTCTCTCTCTCTCTCTCTCTCTCTCTCTCTCTCTCTCTCTCTCTCTCTCTCTCTCTCTCTCTCTCTCTCTCTCTCTCTCTCTCTCTCTCTCTCTCTCTCTCTCTCTCTCTCTCTCTCTCTCTCTCTCTCTCTCTCTCTCTCTCTCTCTCTCTCTCTCTCTCTCTCTCTCTCTCTCTCTCTCTCTCTCTCTCTCTCTCTCTCTCTCTCTCTCTCTCTCTCTCTCTCTCTCTCTCTCTACACTGTACATGAAACTGGTTATGAGCAGGGCGGGGGGGGGGGGGGGATTCGCTGTAAGTAAGTGCATGTATGTTGTAGTTGCCATGGGCCAGGGGTACGGGTGCCAACCCGCCTCTCAGCTCGACTCAAATCGATCATGAGACGACCCACAGTTCCACACCATGTCCTGGCGAACTGCGTTATGCCATCATTATGGGAACGGTTGGTTTCGGCGTGGAAACGAGGAACACTGTATAAAACTGCAACCGAATGTTCCGCCGTCGCTAGCGCGATTACTCCCTACATGTGTCATTGTACAAAATATACTTGTAGTTTGATTCCAAGCACGTACGACAACTACATAATCACTGATCGTGTGATCTGTCGGTTCTACATGATTCTATCAACAAGACGATTAGATCGTGGAGCAGTCACCCTGAACACAGGAACCTCGGGTCAAAGCACGCAACTATGGTCGACTGTCTTCGACTCTGGCCGCGGATCTTCTCGAGGAGACGAGACCAGCATCGACCGTGCCTTGGCTTTGGGCTCAGTAGGCGGATTGCGAAGGTTAGGAATGGACAGTCAAATATTCAAAGAACGATCTCCAATGGAGCAGGAATGATTGGGGTTGAAACTTCCAAACTGACCAAATTGTTCCCCTACACCCTCATTGTGGCAAGTCCTCCTCGGCTCGAGCTTCCTGAAGGAAATGCAGAACTATGCCAGCATCTGATGTGCCATGCAGGATTGGATGTGGGCGACGTCGTTTCATGGCCAGTCTCCACGATGCACCATTCCCCAGTCCCACTACGATCACTGAGTCTGTGTCTCCACGCCACTGTACTGAACTCTGCCTCCGACACTCAACTTTATTTCCCCTCGACCTGCAACAAAACGCATCGATGATGCATTATTATGATCATATTATTAAATTGTTATACTTGAAGTAATGATATTGCCTTCTCACGTCACGTCACTCCAGTACACTGCACAATCATTGCAGCACAACCTATGTACTATTTTGTGTACGATCGTGTCATGTACCTCTTCTCTCTCGTTGTGATTGACTTAGCACTTGCGATACATGTCTGGTGGGTTTCATAACACCTCCATTTTGCACCATTCCTTTTTGTGTTTGTTTGTCGTGAGTTACTAGTAGTAGTTCTTCTGAAAAGGGAGTATTAAGTTGGTTGGCATGTCGTCCCCTGGAGCGCTATGATTTCAACTTACTTCAAGCTTGACCAAGAGCGCATTCATTTTAGGGATGGCCTTTGCGTACGGTATGGCTGGGCACCATCCAAGTACATAGTCATTGTACCATCCAGTTGTGTATGTGGTAAGTCATTCTCTGTTACCCACGCTCTATCATGCACCACTGGTACCCTCATATGAGGTACATGGATAATGCGGTGATGGACCTCACAGCGGGATTGCTGAAGGAGGTGGCCGATGATGTGGTCGTTTAAAATCTTGCCTAGAGTGTAGTAGGCCCCATGATAGTATCTGGTGAAAGGTTCACCCACCGGTCAGCTGTCACTGCAGATCCCGCCCGCCTGGAGGGGCCGCAAGTGGTTTGTGGGGGGGGGGGGAAGGTTTGAGCGCACCTACATGTACTTCCACATTCGCATTTTCAATCCTTTTGCTCCCCCCCCCCCTCCCACACACACACGCCAAACAATCCGTTCACTCTTCAGGCAACATCCCGCAGACATGAGCAGGGGAAGCGGGGACGATACATGTACGAGGAGCGCAACCGTGAGGTTGAGCAGGGCTCTTTCACGCCAGTGGTAGTACTATCATCTTCTGGAGGCTTTGGAAAGGCAGCTGGTGTTGTCTGCTGCCGTATTAGTAGTACGGTATAGCTTCGGTAGACTACTGGCGGATAAGCGGAACCGTGCAGCATGTAGGTAAGATTTGTGCGATGCCGGCTGACTTATGTACCGCTACTACTGCAGTCTGCCATCTCGCTAATTAATATTTGCGAGGACATCGGCAGCGGGCACTGCCTTATCTGCATGTACATGCATGTTTTGCTCCTTACCAGTATTTTTCTCTGTTGGTTTTATTTCTTCCTTGATCATGTTTCTATGGCCCTTGTGCGATTTGCCAATCGGTAGAATAAAAACTCTTAGATTCTACAAGTACAAGTAGTAGATCTTCTGTATAAAATACATGTTTTTCTGCGCCGAATCAATGCCTACCAACCATCACCAAAATAATAATTATGGGGTTATGAATACTGGCCAAGTCCCGTTGAACGTGTCACAAGTCATCTGATGATTGCATTGAGCACGAAACTCGGAGTTGCGACAAACTCTACAAACCTCCTTTCAGTTTGTGCCTTTTATGTGTAATAGTGCTCCACTATTGACAGTATTGTTGTGTTTGATCCTTGAACTAAGTTGAAGGGTGGTGGCGTTCCTACGGACGCGGAAAACTCGGCCTCTACTGGCTCTAGCCGAGTCTGACGCGAACCGTGAAAAAAATTATTGTGTTGAGCCCTCTCCGCTGGCTAAATTTAAAGGGAACATCTTTGTAAAATAAATGTAGCATTTATAAGAAGAAAAGAGGACCAAAAGAGCTAAAAGTTACGCTATCATGTCCACTAACACCACTTTTTGGTCCTCTTTTCTTCTTATAAATTAGTCCTTGGCTCTCCACCCGAGTCTAAATGTAGCATTATTCAGATTTTAAACCCAATTTTCGTTGAGCTGTTTGTCCTCTGATGAGAGACCCTCTCCATGGCCTTTACGCAGTTGCCACCATACTCATCATCACTCCTCTCCAGGAACGGCATACATCGATCCCGCAGAGCGGGTGTGCTGATGACTCCAGCGGAGCAGGTAGGCTGCGACAGATCCAGTGGTCACGGGTGGGCCGAGCCGCAGGACAGCGATACAGATGAAAATGTTCACTAACTCCGAGAAGACCCAACTCCTTGTCAAGCCAGAGCTGGAGCAGGAATCACGTCAGGTGTTTGCTGACACAGGGATCCGGATTGTGACGGGAGCTTGGGATATCTCGGCTCGGAGATTGGATCGGAAGAGGCTGTCGCGGAAAGTGTGCAGCGACGGGTGGCGAAGTGGAAAGAAGAGCTGAAGAAGCTTACCAAGATTGCAAAACTGCAGCCACGTGCTGCACATTCTGCATTATCTCATGGTTCACGTGCTAGGTGGAGCTACCTATTGCGTACAGTACCTTTCCCTGCACAATGCCTTTCCGACCGTCTGGGCGACGTGATCACGGAAGAGCTTCTGCCTGCCCAAGCGGGCCGTGATTCATTTCTATCAGAAGAATTGATCCTTCTCCGCCTGCCCTGTCGGCTGGGGGGAATGGCCACCCTGCCATGCTTTCAGCATATGGGTGCAGTAGAGCTCCCTGCTTCGAGAACTGTAACAGCCCGTCAGGTGGAGGAGATTACACCAGAACGATGATCTCCACTGAGGATATTCGCCATGCAGCTCTGAGCAAGAAAACACGACTGGCACATGGCCGTCGACAGAGGGAGGAGAATGATTTCACCTTGATAAAGAACAGTGAGTTCCCTGCCCTGACTCGGCGGCTGGAGAAGCTATGCTTGCTCCCATCATAGGCGACCTTGAAGTATTTCCAGCGGTCACGACAAACACAGCGAACGACACCCTTGCTGAGGTCCGAACTCGCCGGTTTTGGACCACGGCTTAGAATGTGTTCTTTGACGTCCGGGTCTTCCACCCGGATGCGGCTTCGTACAAGAACAACCCCATACTAGTAAATGATCTTCTCCAGCAACATGATCACCGCAAGAAGAGCGAATACGCCAAGCCGCGCATAGACAATGTCGACTGAGGTACATTCACCCTTTAGTCTTCACCACGGCGGCAGGTTGTTGTGCCTCGGAGTGTTACCGATTCATAAAGAGAGTGTGTGGACTAGTGCCGGGCAACTGCCGACCGACCATATGCTTAGCTAATGGCCTACGTCCGGTGTCGCTTGTCCTTTTCTTTGCTCAGGGCAGCAATGATGCGCCGAGAGAGTTAGCCATCACAGAGAACCGCTTCTAAGCATGCCCAAGACCGCCGGAGTGGTCTTTGCATGTGGATCTGTTTGCGGAGTTCCATCTGATACAGGATGATCTGTTCAGTTCTTAGTACTTCTTACATTGAGAATAGCCTATGGGTAAATAGTACCAAATTCGGTATTGAATTCTTTACAATCATATTTTTTCATTTGCGTTAGGTGGGTTAACTGTTCATTGGGGGTTGGTACATTGTGATGATTGTTGTGCTCTGCTTTGCCAGCCTAACTGAAGAGGCTTTCTTCATCATTGCATTGATGCGTTTTTTTGTTGACAATGCAATGATCATGATGATGCAACGGTTAGACTACTGACTTTAATACTGTACTCCGTGATTCCGGTGGCACCGGTGACTGATTCCGGTGACTGTAAATACTTACTCGTTGCTGTGTCATCATCTATGTGCCATACCGCCAGCCATGCATCGACCAGGCGCCAGGCGCGAACTGATGGTGCACCGGTGGTGGTGGTGAGAAGGAGAGCTCTGTGCCAGAACTTTGCAGCCTAAACTAGAGAGCGTGTGTTGGCAGGCGTGTGTTTACCGCCATACTGCCAGGTGTGTCTTTACCACCATAATAATAACAACCATAAGTACTAGTACTACTACTACTAGTAGATCTACAGTACAACTATTACTACTACTACTAGTCAGCAGTACACTGACTTGTGCCAGTGTGGCTGAGCGCATCATGCATGAAGACTCGACTCATGCCATGGTTGGTCAATGATTATGAGTCAAGTTATGACTCAACTGTACTGAGTCTGTGAGTCATACTCATAGACTAGTGCTTGTTGGACATGTGATCGATAGTGAGGCGATTATCGTGTGCACACTTTTTTGAAACTTTACATAAAACAGGATTCAGGAAGGAAAATAATTATTTCCTTGAAGCTTGATGCATGTGTATCAACCCCCTAATCACAGCTTCTCTTTTGTGTCCTGATCATTGTTTTAGCTGCTAACTTCTACTTTTAGCAGCAATGAGCGGAAGGGGTTAAAATAAAGAACAATCCTGCGGACTTGCGTATGCGAAGAGAAAAGTAATTGCAGTTGGTCGAGTACATTTGGGTGGCGGTCATACTCATAGCGCCTAGTGCTGCTGTCGAGTCTCGTGAGCAAATAATCTACGACGATGAAGGCGAGCGGGGAGGAGGTGGATGTGTTCAATGGGCCACATGCTCGCATGAGAACGCTGCTGGACCGTATGAAAGTCAGAGTAAGCTAGCTGCTGGCACGAATGACACCCTCCGTGGCATTCCCAATAATTCTAAAAAATCTATTCGTCATTCAGTGCGATATGATCGTAGACATACGTGTACTTAGTGATAGGTCATACCTAACGGAGAATGTGGTTGTTTGGTACCCTTTTTCTATCTATTCCTTTTTGGACGAAAGCTGACCAAGACTTTCTGAAGCTGGTCTCCTGTGGGAAAAGCGTTATTACCTGGCGATAGCATAATATTATTCTCATGTTATTCTTCTGTGCAATCCTTTGGGCAATTTATGTACATGGAAAGGCGGAGAATAGCGTGGTCGAGCTGGTTACATCATTTTCCAGTTACGGCTGGTTCAGAAAAGCACGGTGGTCAGTGAAAAATGAAAATGTCCTCAAATCCTCTAATCCTGCACAATAGGGCTTGAAAGTGCTAGTTCGCAGACAGCCTACCGGGACCACGGCAATGCTGACTTCTGGATTAACTTGCATGTATAGAATTATAATTATGTGTAATCATGTCAATAAACGATGCATCACTCGTAGTGTTTTGCTACTCTGAGTTTCATGCACTGTGTGCAGTCATCAGGGGGAAATGTCCAATGCAGTCTGGTAGCCTTACGGAGTGCTGTATGAATCTGTAGTACCTGACATTGTGTCTGTACAAGTGTCTCTCGGTACATGTGTGGAGTGGTTTCCTTTACGGTAGGGTGACACATCCACCAGTAGAGAGTGGACTGGACCCGGGGATGGGGGCTCAGTTAGTTGCTGGAAAAGTCACACTGAGAGTGTGCAGCAGAATGTGAGAAGACGGTCATTATTCGCCCACCATATACCGTACGAGGCTACTGGAGAATGGCTGACCCGGAAGTGGTCCTATCGAGACCATCCAGCCGTGTTAGGCGCCATTACTTTCACGACATATCATGCAATTGTGCAACTGAACCACTGTTCATGTGTTTAGAAGATAAATGAACTTTCCACCACCGCTCTCTGTGCGTGCGTGTGTGTGTATGTGTTGCGCTGTTGCATTGTAGCTTTCCAACACGGACTTCCGGCATCGCGACAGCGTGGCCACGTTGCTATTCGAGCTCCAGTACATCTTCAGCGAGTTCAAGAAGCACGAAGAGATCGAGGACACGTACATAGTGGACGAGCTGAAGTCTCGCATGACACAGGGTGCGCAGCAGCGGAGCCTGGTGGGAGCAGCGACCGCACCGGAGGCGTCGTCACTAGCGCTGGCTACTCATACACCCGAGCAGCACGAGCAAGACGCGCCCATCTCCCTGGAGAAAGACCTGCACGGAGACGACCGGTTGACATCCGTCATCCACGTCATCTCCAATGTGCAGGATGTGACTGGCCGGGCTACGTGCAATCGTGTGGTGCGCCTACGCCAGGGCCAGCGACTCTGCGAGGTCCTGGATGAGTTCACTGTGGACTTTGTGCCGCACATGGCAGAAGAGGAGCAGGTAAATTTATGTGTCTTTTTTCTAATCCAGGCATGCAGGGTTGTCTGCAAGGTTGTCTGCAGAGTGCATGGCTTGCATGTGTCTACCTACACAGGACTACACAAAGAAAGCAGTAGTGTTTGCAGGGTTGCATGGCTTGCATGTGCCCGCACAAGACTGCGCAGTAGTGTCCACGGAATGAGTACTTCCAAAGCTACTCACACCTGAAGTGACTGTCAAATTACACGCATATCTCTCGTATCCGGGTGGTTCGGGACCAGGCACTGCCCATAAATTCGAAATGTCCATAACTCGGAATCACGCATGTTGTACATGGCATCTGATTGGGGCGCATTGGTGGGGGATATAGAAGTGCTTGGAATACAGTCGTCCCTCTCTAATCCGGCACCTTTTGCAACGGCATTTTCTGCTGGATAAACAAGGGTGCTGGATTATCAAATCCTGCCCTCCAACCCGGCCCACCTGTTAAACATACAATCATGTTGGTGTTGTATGTCGAAATGTAGGGATTTTCTGTGTCAATCCAAGTACTTTGTGGAATGCATGTCTTAAACATACACTTGGGAATATCCTATGCACTAGCATAGGATATTCCCAAGTGTATGTTACATGTGTTGTGTATGTTACAATGCTCCCTGATGGTATGCGATGTACAACTGCTGGATTAGAAAATCAAATTATGTACAGTTTGAGTGATTTGTTGCAGAAAATCGCTGCTGGAGGTGGCATTCCAGTGCCGGATTAAAGCGTAGAAAATGAACTGAAAAAATCTGTTTTGCCAGAAAGTGTGCTGGATAAACAAGTGCCGGATTAGAGAGGGGCGACTGTACAGATATTTGTAGATGTGTGTATGTATGTATGTTTTGCTGTCATCTTAAATCAGGTTTTCCAGCCTCTTCTCATGCGACATTTCACGGCCCTGGAGCTGATCCATTTGCGTGATAAAGTCATCCAGCTTCATGCCAGCAATGTCCGGGCAACTTCGGTGAGTTTTCATGCCAAAAGTTGTTCCAATGTGCGTAGCGTAAACCCATTCCTCTCTTTTTCTTCCCTTAGCGTACTCTTTTCTACATATGCTAGCACATCTAGTTGATTCTACAATCTAAACATAGGACCTGAACCATTTAATCAAGTACAGACAGCATGGACACACATGTAATATGTATATGTGTCTGTGTGTCTGTGTGTCACTGTGTGCTGGAGAGGGGAGTCACGGCAACATTCTGAGAGATCAGTTATGTGTAGGCTGCCCAGGGCAGTGCGACCTATTGATATACTTCAACATGACGCTAACCTGGTAATGTGTTATGTGTAACTGATGCACGCTGCAGAGTGTTGTAAGTGGGCCTCTGTCCGTGCAAGCATGGTGGAGTCGAGGCTTGCCGGCGCCGACCGAAGCTCATCCGCAAGACCCGCAGCAGCCTCCCCGGCAGCCAGCAGCTGCGGCCGACGCCGCTGCCGTGTACAAGTCGTCCGTGACCCTGGACAGCTTGCCCTGCGAGATCCTGCTCTACATCTTCAAGCTGATCGACGACGCGCCAACACTGCTGCGGGCGTCATCGGTGTGCCGCTACTGGCACACACTGGCGTTCGATGGGTCTCTGTGGCGCTCGCTGTACCTGCGCCGGTGGTTTCTGGGTAACTGGTACTTCAGCACACCACGGTCCTGTGGCGATCACGCGGACCAATCTGACGAGGAAGACGACGAGGATGACAGCGATGGGACAAACACGCCGCTGGATGGTGATATGGCTGACCAGAAGGAGAGCCTGAGGGACTATGGGTTCGAAGAGGATGTGCCCTACAAACAGCGGGGCACTAGAGCGGTGTGGGACAGTGGCAGCATGAGCGTGAAGCAAACGGCCGACGAAGAGAGGCTGTTCCTGGAGAAGATCTGCCAGCGTCTGCTGCCCATGGTGGGACGTCACGTTAGACTTCTCTCCTTGCATGGCAGCACCTCACTATCAAACGATTCGGTAAGTGTATCTGAGATTGAGCGTGTCAGAATAGTATGACTTCATTTTGGTCTTAATCTTACATACTTGTATTTCATGTGGTCATTTTGTCTCTGGTTAAAACTATTGTACATGTCGAAATATGCAAGTATTATTCTGTTCTGTCAGTCTTGATCGGGTACTCACCTTTGTGTGTGCTTCTGTTCATCTGTTCACTGTGTGTAGCTTCGGCGGATTCTCTACTTGTGTCCCAACATTGAGCATCTGAGCATCGCTTACACCAAAGTGTCTACGTTTGGTTTGGATAGGTGAGGGTAATTTGACTTTCCTCTGCTTTTCCCTGATGCTAGCCGTGAAACACTGTACACACTGGGCTTGCAACTACAGTTACATGCACGTGTACTCGCTCTATACAGCCCCTGTGCAAACAGTTCAAACCGGGTAAGATTGAGTTGCATCATCCAGGGTCTAAATTGTTACTAGACCAAAGAAAAGGAGGTGCACGTGTAATACTGGTATCGTGAGAAGTTCCATTGGTGGATTACAAGGAAAGCAGTGCTCTGTTTGCTTCTTTTATTTTTGCAGTCGCCTCCATCGACGGCTCACCCGACTCAGCGCCTCGGCGTGTCCCAACATCTCTGATGTGGCCGTGCAGAAACTGATCATGTCGTTGAACCCGGGCTATGGAGCACTGCGTCGCATGCCGTCCGACCCGGCCAGCCGTTCGTGCGAGTGTCTCCTGCAGTCGTGTGGCTCGGCAAGCAGAACTCTGTCGCCGGAGAGCGGTAGTCCTCTCTCTGGATCCAGGAGAGATCTGCGGAGCGGACCGCGACTGCGCTACCTGGATGTATCCGGCTGTCACATGCTGACCGACAATGGCCTTGGGTACGTGTTAGCAGATAAGACCATGATACCGGGTGGTTTGCGCAAATTGCACGGAAAGCCCTACACCATCACCAAAGCAAGTGGTCTCTTTGCTGAAAATTTCTAGTATCTCAATCAAATTTTCGGCCAGGAGCCATTACCAGTAGCTTGCGCACATTTTAGGATTATTCCATGCTCCTTGTTTTCCCCCTTTGGTAATGCTGTTGTATGTCCTGGTGTGTTTGGTTGCGTCATGAGGAGAGTGCTGGCTGTGCTGTAGAAACCATTGTATGCTTCTATGTCAGTATGTGTACGGTATTAAACGCAGTCAAACGCAATTTCTTTGAAGTCATGCTCCTGCCAACACAGTTTATTGATGTTATTGTGCGTGTGGGCGTGTATGATTCACATGTTCATGCAGGCATTTGATCAGTGCTGGACCGTATCCAGAGTTGATCCACCTCGACTTATCCGGCCTGTCGAGGATCACCGATGTGGCAGTGAAGAGGCTGGTTGCACTGTGCCACTCTCTGAATCCGGAAAGGTGAGATCGCTTTTTTGAGATGGCCGCACTGCACTTAGAGACAAGCCAAACAAGTGATGTAGTCACAACCAATACATGTACACCCATACCTTGTTTATCCGGGCGGTCCGTGGCCGGGCACTCCCCGTAACTTTGAAATGTCCGTATCTCCGAAGCACATGCATGTTGATGGGGAAAGGCCATAGATATGGCGTATGACGTCACTATTTCCACAAAAGTGCCAACAGAGTAGTAATATTTCCACAAAAGTGCCAACAGAGTAGTAATATTTCCACTGAAACTCATGCAAAGGGTGCCCGGTAGACCGAAGTGCCCGTAACTTAGCTCAGTCTTTTGCATTCTTAACCTAGAGTGTTTGTGTATTCTTTCTGTCACCACTCTTCCTCTAGGTTCTACTATTGTGAGCGCATACCGCACGGAGAAGACCAGCTGATGAAGACGGCGGAGATGTGCCGTGGCATCTGCCACAAGGGGATAAGTTGTTGCCGCTTCGCATCATGATCACTGTCCGCCTGCTGCGTGTTGTCAAGTGGGTTTTGTCCTGCAAGGGGGAATACGCTGCCAGCACCGCACTTGAGTGTTTTGCTTGAGCCTTTGTTCTGCATGTTTCTCTCACTTCTTATCGTCAGAGTGGGCTGTGACTAACCACCGTATGCAAGGTATATGTAGGGACTAGATAAAACACTTCATAGCATGCTGAAGGCATTAGTATCGGCTTGTTTACCGGTTAGACGCAGAGCAAGGCGCATGTTTCGTATCACTGTATTCTACTCTTTACCCTTTCCACTTTCATGTTGTGTTTGAAGCCTTGCCTGTAGATGTAGTGTAGCTATCTGGTACACGTGAGAATCAGCTGCTCAGTGCCGAGCGAGTCATAAGTCACTCTTTCGTGCGGTTGCGTTTCAATTTTGTGCGTTTGAGTTTCCAGGCCCGCAGTGCATCGCAGTGCATTCGTTTGATGAGCCTTCTTGATTTGAAAAGAGAAACCACTACACCCCTGCTTTTGGCTTGCCGTTTTCCTCACACCAGCAGCCAGCTAGTCATGTATGTTCGGACAGATTTCTACAACAAACTTCAAAAAACTACTTTGATTACTTTCAAGTACAGCCCATACATTATTCTACCTGCATTTTCTTTTAAAATAGAATAATTAGTTTCTGCTTGTTTCACCAGTTTTAGCGCTATTTTCTTCTGTAGAGTCCACCATCATCCTATTTGCACGTGGTACACCATTATTTTAGCATGAGCACAGTCCAAGCTGTCAGCCTCGTTGCTTTTTCCAATGACTTGAAGCATCACCATACTGATCTCAATCACTTTTAAAAAACTGTGCTCCACTTCAAGCCGATGAAGATTCTGTCATGTGACCAGACGGCCATACCAAGAGGATGCCATAATGGGTCAGTGCGTGGTAGATACACTGCCTTCTTTTTAAAAGATCTTGCATGCATCAAGCCTTGCACTCCTGTCTTCAAACCCGCAGTCTCTCGTACCGGCAGACCTGTTTTAGCTTTATTCGTTCGAGCCCCGAAGTGAGCTCTAAATCTGGGTCCAGAAGCCTGTGTCTTCAGTTCTACACGAAAGTTGGTTACAAGCCACAGAAAAACCTGAACGGCATTGTGTTCGATATTCCGCAAAGCGCGGCGGATGTAGCCGGCAGTTGTAGTGATGGTGTGTACTGTCCCCGGGGAAAATTGCGATTCCGCGGCCGCGTTTTTGCGATTTTTTTAAAAGACCGCGTTTTCCACGATTTTCCCGCGTTTTTGAACTTTTTTGTTGCACTACACGTACACACAGTGCACTGTTCGGTCAGCAACGTCTCATCGTGGCGGCTTTTTACTCAAATATGACGAGTGCTTACACCATGGTACCAGAGACTTGTAACTGATTGATTTCACTACATACTCACTGAAAAATGCCGCACATCAATATTATTCACCGCATATTTACCGCAAATTCACCGCAAATTATGCCATATTATGCCGCGTTTTCCCCCGCGTTTTTTGCAATTTTTTTCCGCAATTTTCCCCGGGGACAGTGTATAGCACACTGCCCATCTGGCCGGTAGAAGAGAGTTGCAACCACATGCAGGTCCCATTATTGTTTACTTTCTTATTAATTTTACTCAAATTATGTGAAGGTGTGAAATATCTTCAATCGGCGGTAATCAATATACCTTGAGAACGGAGAGGGTCAAGTTCTCCTGCTGCACAGATTGTTTTCAGAGAGTGTACGATGCAGGAGGCACATTCGAATGGAAGCAGAATGTGCAAAGCACTTAGTCTTAGCACTGTCAGTCCTTCACACGCACATCCAGATCGACAGTTTGGGTGTTGTTTATTTTACGAAAATAGGGGCAAAAGACGCTTATAAATGAAGACTTTGAAAGATACATAAAGCAATGGCATACGTAATGTCAGCAGGTTCTTCAAAAACATTTTAAAATTAGGTTCAAAATAGCCACTCATGGCAAAGTCTCAAGACTGCTGGACAAATAGAATCGATTTCGCTCTAGCTGGAATCGCATTAGCCACACATTGTGGGCAGAGCGTGGAGAGTACACAAGAACGTAAACATACTTAGTCTCAAGCAATGTTTCAGAGGCAACAAGTTGGAAGCACTATCTGTTTAGAGGTAGCAGGCAGAGTTGCTCATCGATTTTGAATATTGAATAACAGCAATGCTCTGTGCTTTGTCGACGACTTACAATGGCAATAACATCTGCTAGAAAAAAATGGCACCGCGTTGTGCAGATGTCCAGACTAATATAGTGAGATGAGAGAGAGAGAGAGAGAGAGAGAGAGAGAGAGAGAGAGAGAGAGAGAGAGAGAGAGAGAGAGAGAGAGAGAGAGAGAGAGAGAGAGAGAGAGAGAGAGAGAGAGAGAGAGAGAGAGAGAGAGAGAGAGAGAGAGAGAGAGAGAGAGAGAGAGAGAGAGAGAGAGAGAGAGAGAGAGAGAAATAGAGTGAGGGGGGGGGGGGGGAGGGAGAAAACCCAAGGGTCACTCTGTAAATGGTATGCTTGTTTACTTTAGTCAACGATCCATTTAGTAAATGTTAGTGCGAGCGCCCAAGCGTCATGCATGAAAAGGAGGACAAGAGAACTGTCCAGGCACGAACCAGCCTATAACAACCATAAAATTCCAAACAATGGCTTGCTGGATCCACCCAGCACTACCTGCACAAGCTGCTGCAGCTACTTCTGCTGCCAGTACCGCTGATACTACCCCTGCATCCCGGTGAGCTTTCCATTCCAAATGATATTTCGATACGGTTGTTCGCTCGGATAACTCCACTAGAGCTTCGGGAAGGTTGTCCTGCTTGGGTCTCTGTCACTTGGGTCAGCCTTGCGTCGCGGCTTTGTTAACGTTGGTAGCTTGCTGCGGCTGGTAGTGTGTGTTGTAGCTGCACCCGGCTGCTGTCTGGACTTGTGCGCCAATTGTCCGCCTGTAGTTGTGTCTTCGTGCAGTGTGTCTGGCGGGGCATGCGAAATCCGCTGCTGCTGCTGAACTTGATGGTGACGCTGAGCAGCGGACCTTGCCGCGGCACGTTCAAGAGCGACAGCGTTGGCGCCGCTCGGCGCCGTCTCCGCACCGTCGGGAACCTTCGGTAAACGCCGCCGCAGCCACGGGTGCTTCATGGCCGCTAGCGGTGTGAGGCGCAGGCTGGGGTCCCAGCGCATGCACTGCTTGATGAAGTCCAGGAAGAGAGGGTCGTCGCACTTGAGTGCACGCGAGATCTCCTTGCTGCCGGGCGGTCCGCGCGACTTGCCCTTCTTGGAGCGGCCGCCGTTGATGGTGATTGTACCGTCTGCTGACTCCGACACCTCGGCGTAGCGTGGGTAGCCACGCGACGACACGAAGGTCCGTGCGCGCTTCGCCTGGTCCAGGACCCGTGGCGGGGGCATGCCGAACAGCTCGCACGTCAGCGCAAACTGATCGGCCTCGTCCTCGCCAGGCAACAGGGGCATTCCAGTCAGCAACTCGGCCAGGATGCAGCCAAACGACCACATGTCAATCGGCATGCCGTACTTCCCACCAAGTATCACCTCTGGCGCGCGGTAGAAGCGCGACTGGATGTAGGAATAGATGCGCTGGCTTTCCAAGCAGCTAGAGCCAAAGTCAATTACCTGTGGACAGTTTAGAAGCAGAGCGAGTAACGTTAGCGCTGCTTGGCTGATCGTGCATCATCGCCAGGCAAGGGACTTTCCCGGCATATGCAAGTACTCATACATTATCATATTGTTTAGTTATCAGTAGGGCGATCTCCTGCATGCAGGTGAAGCAACGCTTTCCAGAGAATGCAAGACCAGCTACAGTAAACCTGCAACTAAAGACCACCGTGACTAGCGACTAGCCTGGTACTACAGTAAAACCTGTAACTAAAAACCACCGTGACTAGCGACTAGCCTGGTACTACAGTAAAACCTGTAACTAAAGACCACCGTGACTAGCGACTAGCCTGGTACTACAGTAAAACCTGCAACTAAAGACCACCGTGACTAGCGACTAGCCTGGTACTACAGTAAAACCTGTAACTAAAGACCACCGTGACTAGCGACTAGCCTGGTACTACAGTAAAACCTGCAACTAAAGACCACCGTGACTAGCGACTAGCCTGGTACTACAGACTACTTTGCCAGGCGCGTACGGTCTCACATTCATATACGGTTGTGTGGTGCAAACCTCTAACTAAGGACCACCTGCCACTAAAGACCGCTTTCTCTGGCCCCAAGGGGTGGTCGTTAGCTGCAGGGTTTTTTCTGTATGTGCACTTATTCCAAAGTGTTTTATCAGTCTGTGACGGAATGCATTTCTCAATAAGCGAACACTCCACTGTAGCCATCCACTTTACTGGTCCATACAGGGTATAGCCCTGAGACTGTTTGGAGTGTTGTGAAGCTGTGATGGGTTTGAACAATACAATTATTTAAAAGAAGTGGAGTATTTTCGACTGTCCACTCTCCTCTTCTTTTCTTGTGTTTTTAAAGACCTCTGCAGAAAATCTCATTCCTACCAATGGCTGTCTGTTCAATGCATGGATGCCTGTTCATATATCGGTGGCTCTGGTTGGGATTCGTCTCGTCCTCGTTTCGTTGACAAGTGCAAATGGTCTCCAGTGCATGTATTTGCAGGAGTGCACCGCGTTACACCTGCCAGGTACACTACACATACACATAGCCTAGTCATGATGCAGGTACGGTAGTGGTGGGGGTGGTGATCCTGGTGTATGTGTGCGTGTGGTGGTTGTTGGGGGGGGGGGGGCACTATGGCATGCTATTGAAAGTTCATAGTTACCTTGATGCCACTACGGCCCGCTTGTCTCAGCAAGATGTTCTCCGGCTTGAGATCGCAGTGGATGATGCGATTGCGATAACACAGCTCCAGGCACTGAAGCAGTGAGTGCGCAAACTTGCGGACAAGCTGCAGATTGAAACCCTGGTATTTGTTCTTCTTGATCAGCTCGTAAAGGTTCATGTTGAGCAGCTCAAACGTGATGCAGACATGGTTGCGGAACGTGAAGTTCTCGTACGTGTGCACGATGTTGTGCTGGCCGTTGGCGTCCTGCTTGCCCAGCAGCTGCAGGATACGCACTTCTTCCTGCGCCTGGCGGTGAAATCGCTTCTCGTTCCTCACCATCTTCAGGGCCACGTGCTGACGCTCCTTATGGTCGTATACCTGTGCAAGCACACACACAACAAGACGCAGAGCAACACAGGGAGTCAGGGGTCTGGGGGATGCCCGTACTTGTCCTCTACCAAGCACAGCACCCGGCTGAGACATGCACGGGGGAAACACAAAGAAGACAATGAGCGCGTACAGGATTGCCCCATAGTCTTGTGCAGCGCTGGGTAGACTACGTGCAGTGTGCTGCCTGGGGCTGGGCTCATTCTCGAATTCGCACACATCGTCAGCTAGCAACACAGAGCGTGAACAAGGAGCAGTATGACTGCTATGCCGAAAAGGCCACTACAGGCTACAGACAAGCAGTACTCATACATGCACTGGTCACAGGTTGAGCAATGAGTGCAGGGAGACCTACATGTACACACGTACAATGTGCAGTGTACAGTCATGCGTACAATGTATAGTGTATAAATATGAACTGACCTTCAGTACTTGTCCAAAGCTTCCTTTGCCTAGTACTTTGAGGATCTCAAAGCGGAAGGCGATGTGGTCATGTGTAATAGCTACGTATGACCCATCTTCCGTGTCATATCCCTTGCTGTGTGGCCCGGAGCGTTCGTTCTTTTTGCCTCCAGCCATAGCCTGGCCCACGTAATAGACGGGATCGAAATCGAAGATTTCCGTCATCTCCAGTTTGGATAGTTTGGTCGGGAACTGCGTTATGGCCTGGGTGGCCGAGATGCCAGTGCCGCGTGTGCTGTGGCCTGAGCCGCGACGCGAGTGATTGGCCGACTCGACGCCAGCGCGATATAGCGCTGCCTGCCCTAGTCCAGTGCCGGCCACACCGACACGGGTACGACCGTCCGCCGACGACATGCCACCACCGGCACCCGTAGCACCGGCACCCGTGGTGTGCCCGTTTCGGTGTGGCTCGTGCTGCACCGGCTTGTAGTCCAGCCCTTCCGGTACCATCTGTATACCTTCGTAGATTTGCTGCACCCTCGCTGAATGTAACCTCGGCAGGGAGGTCCTCTGATCAGCTGACCTCCCAGCAGCCATTCTCCTGGTACGAGAATCATCCCCGGAAGCGGTGGCCGCAGCAGCGGGATTGGCAGCGGTTGTTTGGCCCTGGGTTCGGATCGGAGGCAAGTTCACACCAGTGTTTCTGGAGTCACCATCGCCGTTCTGCTGCCGTGCTGTGGCCATGGCTCAGTTCGGTCTCTGGCTAACACCTCGCTACGATGCAGGATAGGAGAGATTGGATAGATTGCCAGACCGCCGCTTCCAAGGCCAGGGACTAGGTGACAACACCGCGGACAGCACACGGGACACAGTTACAAACGGTGCAGCGGTCCGCAACAGACAGAACTCTCTCTCCTTGTGCTGACGCGGCGTTCACACACACACACAACACGGCTACACTGTTACACCGGCTCCAACGCCACCGAACTCCCTCAACGCTTCAACCGACTTGCAGTGGTTGTTTCGCGGATATCAACACGACAAGCACTGTTACAAATCCGTGACTGACGGCCGGAGAATACTGAATAATTGTTCTTCTAACAAGGCTTGGCGACGACTGCAGAATCGAATCCCGGCATCGCCGAGTAATAAGGAGCCGAGCTACAGTTGAAATTGGAGAAATCTTTACAATGGGCCGCAATAACAGCAGCGGAGATGAAACAACACAACGAATGGCTTATGAGGCGATGGCTTTGCCTGTAGTTGTTTCTGTCGGTGTCCTATTTCTCATTGTTGTCTCAGCGCGTCTGGAGCCGCAACGCCGACTTCGAATACTAGTAAACTGCAGCACAGCCGAACGCTACCGACCGCCCGTCCTCCTCTTCACTCTGCCTGGACTTGAACAAGAGCTGACCTGCACCCGTGTGAATGCTCAACGCATCGGCATACCTGACTGCAGCCAAGGCTACAGCAGAGCTAGGCTAGGCTAACTGCCGGATCGGAGTCATGCCCTTCGAAAAAGCTCACTGACACTGAGTCTGTATTGACAGGATAAAACTGCCCAGAGCTAGCCTAGCGCCTAGATCATACTTCATAGGCTAGGCTAGAGCCGTGTCTCTCAGCGACAGCGTGGTCGTGTTCGTAGGCATCAGGTGAACTGAGCTGCTGCTCTATCGCGTCGGGCCAAGCGCGGGGTTGCTAGGCACTTTGAGGTAGCTAGCCAGGGCCAGGGATGCCACGCGTCGCGCCTCCAATGCCAATGGCAACGGAGTCGCGTTCACACAAAGCGACAGACAACAGTTAGTGAGTTACTGCTTGACAAGATCTACTCCGGCTAGTTCGAGTTCTTTCTTCTCATTCACTGACATATTTGACAGATCAGAAACGCCTGGAGGCTGGGGCCGGAGCTGCTATGCAGCGCTGAAGCAAAAAATAATAATCCACACTCTGCACTACAGCACTAGTGTAGTGTACATGTACTACTACTACTAGTACTAGTGTATACATGTACTAGACAGTCTCGAGCTCTGGTCCGTCTGGATTCGGAGGAACGACGTGCGTTCGGCGTGCCGTCGCCATGGAGCTGCCCTAGCGCCTGGGGAGTGCGACCAGAAAGGCGCCCGGCCGGTCTTTCTCGTCCTTCGACAATCCGAATCGACCCGACGTATGCAGTGACATGTGAGAAAGACTGGAATCGTCGAGCTAGGATGCATGGCATTCGCCTACAATACTCAATAGTCCCAAATCCCAAAACTAAGCCCGCGGCCATGGTACATCGCGGCGCGCTCTGACTGCTAGGATGCCATCATGCATGGCGAGCGCTCTGACTGAATATGGATGATCGAAGTTTCGGATGCATTGACGCCGTCAAACTGCATAATTACCCTGTAGATCTACTATGTGTCGCGAACTCGGACCGCATCATCGCTTTGCGCAAGCTGCAAGACACTTGTATGGACAGTAAAAAGAACCTTGTTTGTCGATGCCGTAACGTTACTTTCAATGAAGAATGGTGAAGAATTACAGGAACGACACAAACGAGCACTTAGTCTTTGCCCGACAGGCGCTAGGCGAGACAAAGCAATGACCGCTGAGTGAAATAACGGATCAGATTTTAGTCATGATTTGCAGCAGGGCCAGGGGTATCTGAAAGTCACCTTACACGTCGTTATTCACACAATATTTTAGCCACCAAAATTAATAATAATTTAAATATTACATGGAGTAAAATAGAGACTAGTCTTTGCAGCCTTGGCAAGAGTCCATGGACATGGTTATTCACTCTTGCAGTCTTGGTCATGGTCTTGGCAATCAGTCGAAGAGAACACTGAACAAACACAACACTCGCGCCATGCCGACATATGCATGGTGTCGCAACACGTCACCAGTGCAGTATACATAACAGCTTGAAGAACAAGCGAAGACCGAGTCTGTGACTGGTTACATAAGTTGATAACTAGTTAGCTACTTCATAAGAAGCAGGCTTGAAGCACAAACTCATTGACCTACTGTGGAAGGAGATCACCGCCAGACACAACACTGTTCTTACATGCAATACTGGAGCATTGACAGCGTGAGTTACGAGCTGCAATGCCTGTGTGCGTATACATACATCTCTGAAACTAACTTTATCTGGCACTTAAAGTGGCAGCAATATTATTTTTAAAACTTTGCCAAGGCGGTGCAGGCACATGAGACTTCAAGGTTTAGACTTGGGTAAAGGAGCCAGATGGAGAAAACCACGCCGCAAGCAGATAAATTTTGTAAAGAAGAATTTGGACGTCAACCGTTCTGATCCCATGCCGAAGCACTATCGGATCGATCTCAGGTATTGCTAGTGCATCCCACATGGAGGAATTTCCTTCTTTTGCACACATAAACGGCGTTCAGCAAAGCTTGATGCAGAACTCGACTGCTCATTGCATTTCGTAAGTCTCCGGAAAACCTGTGTAATCGATAGGAAATTATCAGGAAACTTGTCTGGCGGCAGGTGTCTTACTGCATGTCACACGTGCTAACATAATGCCACTGAAGTGCCACATCCAGTCCAGATGATGTCATACAGCCGTGCGGAGGGTCGACCACCAGAGTTCGCGAGTCTGTGCCACACCGGACTGTCAGTTAGTGCTGGGGATATGAAGTCAACAGGACCTTCAAAGGTCGCAGACTCGCAGACAATACAATGACAGCTTGCTTCCCGAGCCATAGACATAATCTTGCACTGCCACGTGCAAGCTCCCGCTAGGAAAACGACATTGAACGCCACCGGGCTAGACAAACGCTGACACGGGATAAACAGCAAACATTGCAAATACAGTTCATGAGATCAATCTCAGTCTGTTGAAAAGGAATGCAAGATAGCACCAGAAGACTTCCAGCAATGCTCAAACAGGTAGATATAGAATAAGAATGCTCTGCAAGTAGAATAAGAAATGGTAAATTAATATAAGAATGTGCGATACATAAAATTGTAGTCTAAAATCAAGCTGAAAAGGCCAGGGTAATGAGAAAGGAGAATGGCATGAATGGCCAGGCCAAGAAAAGAGGCAATCGCGTCGTCAAGGAAAGAAACCAATGTTCAAAAGCAGCAGCGGTATGTCTACATGACATTAGCGAAAGAGGAAAGCAGAGAAGACGATGGATATACACATGCATTGCGGCCTACAAACTGAATCAAGGTGAGTTTCTAAAAAAGAGCCAAATGAACAAGACGCCCTAAAAAATAGAATCACTTGCAGTGCCATCTATCGAAATACTGCTCTAAAACCAGCCCAGAGTATACCTTTAAAAAATTAAAATGAGTAAAAAGAGAAGCAAGCAGAAGGACCAGCCCCGCCAGCAAAATTAAAAAGTGGCAAGAAGCAGCAATGTGCTTCGTAATAACTATTCGTGTAAAAAAAAAAAGAAGCAACGTGCCTAACATGTCCAGGTGGTGGCACCGCTTGGATGTGCCGTGAGGAAAGCTGACCCGCTAGGGTACCAGGCACACGAGAACATCGGAGACCTAACCGGTACGCACCAATACAAGTGGACAGGCAGAAGGAGAGACAAACAAACGGGCACACACACACGCACATACAAACAAACGGTACACATACCTTAGCAATCCGTGTCTTCATAATCAGGAAATCATCCCCTCTTCAATCACTTGTCCACGTGAAAAAGAGAACACCAGGCACTCAGTATCATTCAAAAGAGGTGAAATATCCTTGAGCAAGAAACAAAGTAATTACCAGCAGCCATTCGTACAGCTGCTTTCGGACACCATGACCATATCTGTGTTCTGCTTAGCCGATGCATACCACTGCAGAATG